>NW_015091069.1:1067385-1110464 GCF_001431845.1 Calidris pugnax
CCAGCCGTTGGGCGGGTCGCGCCCCGCCCCCTCCCCCCCCCTCGCGCCCCGCCCCCTTCCCCGCCCTCGCGCCGGCGGGGCCCGTAGGTTTTACCTCAGGATGACCGGCGGCCGCCCCCGCCGCGGTTCCGCACGGCTCTGGCCGGGCCCCGGTCGTCGCGCTGCTGGCTGCTCGTCCGGGCGGCTGCGAGTGAGGGGCTGCCCCGCGGGCGGTGTCGCTCCGCGGCTGAGGGCGGCTGCACACCGCCGGGAAAGGGCCTCAGGTTCAGGGCCCCGGGTTCAGGGCCCGCCCGGGTACATCTTCATTGGGAACCCCCGGCCGGGCCGGCAGACCCCTAACACGGACCCATGCGGTGTCGGCAGCCCCTTGTGGGCTCGGTGGTCTTCTGAGGAAACTGAATTTGCTTTTGCCCCTTCAAGCACCCCCACGAGTGCAACATGTACGTGCTGTGCCGTGAAGTGGCACCCATGGCCTTTGGACTATCTCTGTAGAGCGAGTAATGCCATCAACATCACTGCACGTTGGGGGAGATGATAAATTTTAGCACCGCCCTGGGGGGGGGATCATGTAAGGTTTAAACCACGTTGGAGCCAGAGTCCTAGCATTCAAGAGGTTTGCTCGACAGATTTTGAGCAAACAGAACGCAATATTTTGCAGGTATGGACCCATTCTGCTTTCTTGTACAGAAAATAGCAAAGACCAAGAGATTTGTAGCCTTGGGGCCATCAGCTGCAGGGCTAATAAACCATGATTAGGGAACTTTTTAGTAGAGGCTGTTTTTTCACTTTGATTCTTCTCAAGCAGTAATGTTGTTGCTGTGAAGATTGATGGATATAAGCAAAGCATGGTCTGCAGGGGAAGGCAGACTTTTTATTAGCACAGCTGATGCCACCAGACCAGACTAGCTTTCGAGCACCCCAGCCTTTTTGTAGCTTTACAAAAGGACTTTAACACCAGAGTGCTTAACCCCCAGCAGAATCTGCTACGCATGACAGATACCTGAACTTTATTTAGGAGTTGCCAGCCTTCTCTACCCTGTGTGTCACATACCCGGTCCTCCCATCTAGGTGTGTTTGAGAGGTACCTCTGAAAGCCCAAGGCTGGAGGATCATCAATGGCATCCCACTGGTCCTGCTGGTTGGTGGGCTGGGAAAAGGCAGGGATACCAGCCTCAGCAGCTCTGGCTAGTTCACTTCCTCCTGCAGCCAAGGGGTGCACAGCAGTCCTCTGTCCTGGCCACAGCACAGTCCTGCCACCACTCACATGGCACAGCCTGGGCACAAGAGCTGCCAAGTTGTGTGTGAGAGCCAAAGCCACCCTGCAGACAGCTGCTGGGGGCATGAATTCACCCGGGAGGGAGCCATGCAAACTGGTTAATGGGACGCATCTGTACCCCCTGTCCACTCTGGGCCTCAGAGGATTATAACTGCCCTCTACTCAGATCTCGACTCTACAGCCTTTCGCAGAGGTAGATGCACAAATGAGTGTGTTTTTCAACAGCTGGACTATATTTGCTACCTTTATTTCAAAGCTGTTGGCGGTGGCAGCACTCACCAGGTGGCAGGGAAGGCTGCAGCTGGAGGCACCCGTTGGACAGCACAGAACGATCAGAAGATAACGCAGTCATCTGAGAGGAGAAACCTAGATTCCAGCCCTGCTTTGCAGCATGTTTATGCATTTTATATTACAGACCCACTGGAAAAAACCCAGACCTTCACAGGAGCTGGGGTAGGAACCTGGCAGTCTGGTTTCCTCTTTCCCCAAGTGAAGACCCCAATCAATAGCCTAAAGCTGTTCCTCAGTAAGTGACTGTTTGATTATTCTGTACAAACTAAGACAAGATCTACAAGAAAAAACAGTACATGTGTCTTTGAGAACACTCAAAGGCTTTAGCTAGGGCTTTCCCACAGGTAACAGGAGATGCAGAGGAAGACCTCCTTGGAGGAAGACTATTTATTCCCAATCACCTGCTGAGAAAGAAATGCTCTCGTTATCAAACTATTATTTAAATGCAGAGCTGCTTCTCTTCCAGCTGCAGCTTTTTGTGTGAGGAGTGGTGCCCTCTGTTGTTCTAGGAAGAAGCTGCTATGAGTTAGGGGACTGAAAGCATGAACGTGAGGTTGGTTTGCTTTTTCCAGGACTGCAAACTCTTACAGATGCTCTGGCTTTGACATACAGACAGTTTGCAGCGTCTGTCATGCTGGTGAATTCAGTTTCCAGAGTGAAGTCAGGAAGGAGTCCATCTGTAGTGGAGCATATGCCAACGTGAGTAGGAAAAGACTGTTTTATAACACAGTGCTTAAAAAAATAGAAAAGGTGTGTAGAATAGATAAGAACTGCTTATTACAGGTGCCAACAAGGAAACTGAAGAGTATGGGAATGTGTGTGGGCAAAGGTCAAAGTTAAGGCTGCCTGTGCCTCCTTCAACACCTCCTGACATCTGAGAGAGAAGGAGCTACCATGCCCCAACAAGCTGCCATCATCAGACAGTCCTTGTGGGCACTCCTGGTCCATCTGTAAAGAAAAACACATCATTGGTGTGAACCTGGGCTGCACGTGTCTCTGCCCCTTGGCACAACAGAAGCTGTTATGTTTGGGTTGCAATTTGTTCTACTGAGCAGAGACATAAGAAAGTAAAGATACATCCATCTATCTGCAAAACGTGAAGTGGCTTTGCAAGATGCCTAACACAAGTGGTCACGGGGCCAATTCCAGTGTTGGAGATTACAAGGTAAGTACAGTTATTTAAAATGACCTTTGAGAGCAATCTGTGTGCCGTGCCCCGGGAGCCATCGGTGGAAAACATGCTCCCATCAGTATCCTGCCAGGCCCAGAAGGTATTTCCCTAAGTCCAGCTGTTTGCTGTGATTGCTGAACACGCTGAGTCTGCAATAACTGTTTTTAAAAGTACACAGTAATGTCATGGGGTTGCTTGAGGTTAGTAACCCCAGGGCAATAACATTTGAAGGGGTAGAGGGCAATTCAGTTGCCTGTCAAGTCAGGGAGAAGGTACTGCAGATCCCTTCCTTTTATTTTATTCGGTGATCATCTCTACCTTTTCTCCAGGAAGAAAGCTGCCTGCTCTGGAACGGCATGCTGGTGGTTTAGGGCTACCCTAGCATTTTTCCTACCAGGTACAGTCAAATTACTTGTATTTGTACAAGCCTTGTATTACTTGTATTTGTACAACCAGTCACAAGTGGTGTTCCTCAAGGGTCCGTGCTGGGACCGGTGCTGTTTAACATTTTTATCAATGATATAGACAGGGAGATTAAAGGCACCATCAGCAAGTTTGCGGATGATACCAAGCTGTGTGGTGGTGTCGATACACCAGAGGGATGGGATGTCATCCAAAAGGACCTGGACAGGCTGGAGAGGTGGGCCCAGGTGAACCTCATGAGGTTCAACAAGAGCAAATGCAAGGTTCTGCACCTGGGCCGGAACAATCCTCACCACCAATACAAACTGGGGGGTGAGGTATTAGAAAGCAGCCCTGAGGAAAGGGACTTGGGGGTGCTGGTGGATGAGAAGCTGGACATGAGCAGGCAGTGGGCACTTGCAGCCCAGAAGGCCAATCCCATCCTGGGCTGCATCAAAAGAAGCGTTGCCAGCAGGTCCAGAGAGGGGATTCTGCCACTTTGCTCTGCTCTGGTGAGACCTCACCTGGAGTATTGTGTGCAGGTCTGGAGCCCTCAATATAAGAAGGATATGGACCTGGTGGAGAGGGTCCAGAGGAGGGCCACAAGGATGATCAGGGGGATGGAGCACCTCTGCTACGAGGACAGGCTGAGGGAGCTGGGGTTGTTCAGCCTGGAGAAGAGGAGGCTCCGGGGAGACCTAATAGCGGCCTTCCAGTACCTGAAGGGGGCCTACAGGAAGGCTGGGGAGAACCTGTTTAGAAAGGCCTGCAGTGACAGGACGAGGGGCAATGGCTTCAAGCTGGAGGGGAACAGATTTAGACTGGAGATGAGGAGAGGGTTCTTCACTGTGAGGGTGGTGGAGCACTGGAACAGGTTGCCCAGGGAGGTGGTTGAGGCCCCTTCCCTGGAGATATTCAAGGAGAGGCTCGACGAGGCCCTGGGCAACCTGGTCTAGTTGGGGGTGTCCCTGCTGACTGCGGGGGGGTCGGACTAGATGGCCTTTGGATGTCCCTTCCGGCCTGGGCAATTCTATGATTCTATAAAGAGAGGATCTCCTCCCTTTCCCCAGATGCTCCCGATGAGGTGCACGTGACGGTGCCTTCAAGATGCGTGCCAGCCCCTTCGGCTGAAGGCACCTCCATGTTACAGGAGATTCTCAAGCTTCTGGCTGGGCCAGAAAGAGCAGAAAGGCAGTTCAGAACCACTGCCTCACACCTGCATGCTGCACGGCCAAGAACAGAAATACATTTTTTCCTTCTGATCTATCCCTGTTACCAGTACTGTGAGGTACGTGAAACTGCAATTCAGCCACACAGTAGTGAACCAGAGCAGGAACATCACTGTGAAATGCCAACTTTTTTGGATTTATGGTTTCAAACCATACTGTAGTTTCTTGGGTGGCTTGAAATCTAAATATAATCACAGTTGGCTCTGTCTGGTTTTGCTGCATGGCTTTCCTAGCAGAACAGGTGACTTGCATACGCTGACAAGAGAAGCAGTAAGCTACACAGTTACCTGAGGAAGAAATCAAAAAAGACTTAAATTTTTAACCCCAAACACAGCCACCCTCAGAATTGCATTGCTCAGATGGCGTTCCTTTTACTAATCCCTCTCAGTTACCTTTTCACCTTCTGGCTTCAATCAGACCCGGAGGCTGTGCAATGCACTGGACCCATCTCCTGTGCATCAGAGAGTATGTGTGCATTTCTATAGCCAAAATGAGAAACAACAATGCCAGGAAGCTTTCCCTTATTCTTAGTTCAGGCTCTAAGAATATTTTGCATCTCAAAGGTGGAAAAACTGATGGAAGTAACTGGAGTCTTGATGATGTGCACTACAAGAAAACACTAACCTGACACTTCATCACACAATAGCTTGTTATTATTGTTGTTATTTTTTACTTCCCCGCTTTGCAGTCTCTGCCAAAGAATTTAAAATAAATGGGCTTAATTCTACAAGGAGCTGAACAAGTCCTGCATATGCTGAAACCATTGTGCTAAAATCAATGGTAGATGACATGCATTTTGCAGGGTAAATCTTTAAGTTTAAAACAGACTAATTAGATCTCAAAGGTAAAAACTGTATCGTTTGAACCTGGCACGACGCTTGCAAAAGGAGAGATTAAGAGTCACTTCTTTTGAAGTGCTTAGATTGTTTAGTTTGCAAGGGAGATAAATCCTCTGCTATCAGGAAGAGGTTTAACTGAAGGGTCAGGGAAAGCTTCCCCTCAGAGGAGGTTATTTTGGTACCTCCAGCCCGAGGTACCGTTTCCTGTTGAGCTGCCTGTGCCCGTTCAGCTCTTGCCAGAGCGCTAGAGGCTGAGCACGAGGCCAGGTGGCCCTCCAGCCCTCTGAACCACTGTTGGAGAACTCTGTATTTCTGTGTGAAAGCTGACAAAAGGGATAATGGAGATCTAATTACTTGACTACATACACATATATGTGTGTGTGCATATATAAAAATAGTATACGCGTGGCGTCACTGGTATTCAATGATAGAGAAGATAGTTTTTATTTCTTGTGAATGTGAGGCTGTGTTCAACAATGACCAAAGGTATGTTAAACAAGCAATTTCACTGGGTACTGGGGCTTCTTGGGCTATTGGGCCTGGTTTGGTGGTTGCTCACAGTGCCCAAAGTATGTGCTTGTCCACTGTGACTGCACACCTGGAGCAGGCCAAGTCCGCTTTTCCTACTAAAGGCAAGATGTGTTCCTAGAAGTAGGTGATTCCTGCTGTACAGTTCCTCAGATGACCACAGACAAAAGTAGCAGCAAGAACTTTATTGATCATGACATGAGATAAGATGCTGTGGGACTGATTATTCATTGCCTTGTCAAATGCGAGCAGCTGCACTAATTATTACCTAAATGGATTCAGATAGCAACATCCTTAAATGATCTTTAATCTCAGAACAGAGCAATGGGGTTGAGTCTCTGTGCTATGGCATGCTGATGGGTACTCATTCTGTGCAGCTCTTCAGAGTAAGTGCAGCTGAGGTGTTTGTTAGTTAATTACATTTATTGGGAGCATGTAAAAAACACTTTGGAATCGTGAAACAACCCCAAAAAGGCACCCTCCTATAATTCTAACTCATGCATGCTTTATCTCTTCAGCCCCTAATACCAAAGGACACTTAGGTATCTACAGACAACCATGAAATAGCAACCTGTCATGGTGCATTACTAGTTGCACGCACATTGTTAGCACAGCATCAGACTTGTGGAAGCACTGGAACACTTAGGAACCAAGCAAATCAGCCTGCTCAGTCAATCATCTCTTATCAATTAAGTACAACAAACTCCCCAAGTAAAAGGATTTAGGCTGCTTCTTGTAATAGCATCACTTTGCAAGAAGAGTAGAGTTGACCAAAAGTTGAATTGAGAAGATTTTATTCCTTTATTTGCCTTTCCTTTTTACCCTTTAGAAAAAGACATCCCTTTAAAGCTAAACAAGAATTCACCTTCAGCTTCCCTCAGCACGCCTGCATCTTGCTCTTGCTGTAAGGTGAAACTAACTTGGAGTGACTTCTTGTCATCCTCTTGGGACAATATAAAAATATACTTCATTGTAGTAGTATCTAGATGGCACAGCCAAGATCAGGACCACGTTGTGCTAAATACTATTTGCCAAACAAATAGGAAAAGAGATGCTGTTCCCCACAGGGCTTGCAGTATATATAGACAAAGTCAAAGGGGATGAAGCAGTATTATCTCAAGCTTACAGCTGGGGGGACTGCAATCCAGAAGGATTATAGTAGCTTGCCCAAGGTCACACACAGGAAATCTGTGGCAGAGCTGGGAAAAGAAACAAGAGCTTCCCAGTCCCAGGCAAATACACCAGGCACAGGAGAGATCTGGAGGTGCTGGAGCGAGTGCAGAGGAGGGCAACGGAGCTGGGGAGGGGGCTGGAAAACAAATCGTATGAGGAGCGGCTGAGGGAGTTGGGGCTGTTTAGTGTGAGGAAGAGGAGGCTGAGGGATGAGGGAGACCTCATCACTCTCTACAACTACTTGAAAGGACACTGTAGAGAGGTTGGGGCTGGTCTCTTCTCACAGGTAATTAACAATAGAACGAGAGGGAATGGCTTCAAGCTCCAACAGGGGAGGTTTAGATTGAACATTAGGAAAGAATTTTTCACCAAAAGAGTGATAGGGCATTGGAACAGGCTGCCCAGGGAGGGGGTGGAGTCACCATCCCTGGCTGTGTTTAAGGGCCGTTTAGATGCAGTGCTGAGGGACATGGTGTAGGGGAGGACTTTGTAGAGTAGGGGAGATGGTTGGACTCGATGATCCCAAGGGTCTCTTCCAACCTAGACCATTCTATGATTCTATGATCCACATCTCTACAGGTTTCGGAAAGCTACCAGGCCTGAGCCCTCCTCACAGAAACTGTAGGAATTGCATCATTTGTGTGTCAGCTGCACACACGCTGTGACCAGAACACGGTTCTTTAAATATTATTGTGTCCTTTCTGAGAGAACACATTTAAAGATGGAATTTTGCATATTTTACACGATTCTCTCTGATGTGCTATACATGGTATGATTGTGTCCTTTCTGAGAGAACATATTTAAAGATGGAATTTTGCGTATTTTACACGATTCTCTCTGATGTGCTATACATGCCTAGAAAAATCTGCTTTTCAACTAGCTGCATGGCTGTGCTGCTCCAGGAATGCCATGTGTATTGCTGCCCTCTCGTGCAGACCTTGTTGTAACTGCAGTGATGTGACAATTTATGGGGTAAGATTATCTGGTGCCCTGCATCTACCGGAACCTTTCACACCGGCCGTACAGCCACACATACACTGTTACCTTTCTCATTTAGCCATGTCACTGTCTCGTCCACGCTCGGTTTGTACATGAGACAAGCTACATGACAATGGAGAATCCAGGTCAGGTCATAGTCTTGGTAACCATGATGCAGGTTTGCTAGGTCAAGAGCACAGTTAAGACAATTTTGTAGCAACAAAGCGTAGTTAAAAGGTCGGCTGGTGTTCTCGAGTTTCTCTTCAGCTTTCCAGAAGGGCCAGTTTTACCTCATTGGTCAAAGTTCACCTCGGGTTGATTGTGACTGCTGAAGTCAAATCATCTCTTCTGGGCACATAACATTTCACAAAGAGCAGTTTGGTACACCTGATAAAAGGCATATGCTAGTGCAGGTTGCGATAGGTATTAAATTATGAGAAGCTTCATAGGCAACAACAAAGAAATTCCAGTTATGCCCCACTTAAAGGCTGGCCTGAATTTTATTTTAGCAACAGCTACTGATGGTACCTGGATGATTCCTTTCACTCTTCATCACATGGGACTTTGGGGCAAATAGGAATCAGGTTAAAGGTGTTTTAAGATGGTTTACTTGGTGTACATCCCTCTTCCCACCCCCCTCCCCCCTTTGTTTTAATCAGAAGCCCTCCCTTTTAAAACACCTAGTTGGGTAATTATTGGCAATCATTTGGATTTCACTAGATAAGGGTTTTTTAAGTGGACTTTTCACAAGCCCAGCTGGAGCTCTTCTCAATATTATTCTTCAAACTTTTGCTCATTAAAAAGAAATCATAGAAAACTTTTCTCCCCCCTACCTTGACCCAGGATTGAATATTAGATGTTTCATATTGCATTTTCTCACCAAGTTTTCCAATTACTTATTGCCTTCCTCCTTCTGCAGAGGTGTAAAGCACAATAAAGTGCGTAGCTGAAACAACAGGCACAAAAGAGCATATGCAAAAACGATGCACAGAAAGGGAAAGCTACAGCTTGAAGAAGAGCATCATTCTCTACTTTGCAGGAACAGTATATATGAAAGCATATATACTGTTCCTGGGGACAGGGGAACAAGCCAATACATAGGTAATTATACATTATGAGACAGAATGTAGGACATAGCTGTTGCAGGCCAAATCCCATTCATCAGTGTCTTTCTGTACAGGAATGTCTCCTGTTGATTGGACTTTTTTTTTTTTTTCATAACTCTGCTTCTCCTTGATATACGTGGAACTCAGAGGACTGGAAACTGAAATCAAAGTCTCATATCCACGTGTCCGAGTTGATCAGACAAGTGGTAAAGTTGCTCAATTGGGTTTATCATCTCCGTTTGCATCGAGTTCCTTATTGTGCTATATGCCAAAGAGGCTCTTTTCAAGTCACCCACCAGACAGTAGCTCATGTTTAACAAATCAACCCCACGGTTTGCTGACTTGGCAGCACATGGAACTCACTGCAAAGGATGGAAAGAAGCACACCACATACCCACCTGTAAAAACGGAACAAAACGGACCAGTTGAGATTGTCTCCATGCAATAGTTCTGGAGAAAGTTAATGATGAAGCAGTAGCTGGCCTCGAAAATACTCATTAACAGTAGCTACAATACCAAAGGTAGAAAATAAATGATTTTCAAGAAAGGCAACAATGGAGAATATTGCTTACTGTGCCGTACTTCAGATGCTAGACAACTTACTTGAAACAATCATTAAAAATGTGGATTATAAAGAAATGCCACCTAGCTGACAAAGACGTGACAGGCAGAAGAACTCAGTACAAATTCTAAATTAAATGAACCATTGATCCGATCTGGTTTAAAAACTCATTAGTGGTTCAGTTGTACTGAGCTAGTTAGTGCTGCAGCAGTCACACACAAATATACCACTTTGTTCTTTATAGGCAAAGCAAAATATCAGAACCATTAGCTGTACCCTTAGCTCTGCTGAGCACGCTGGGAACCCTTAGGTACTACAAACCCCAGCCAGGTGACTTGCTCAGAAGCAGAAAAGGGCACCTTTCAGGAGCAGAGCTCCTCTACAGCTTCCATGGGCCTACCAACATGAATGCCACATGCTAGGGCTTCCATGAAGCTCACGACATTCTTATCGCAGGTCAACAGTGCTACTACTGTTAGCTCATTTCTGCTCACATCTAAGGAGATTAGGCTCCAGATGGCTTAGGAAAAGCCATTTGTTGGGATATTAGACTAAGGACTGCATTTGGATGGCTTGAATCACGAGTCCCCAGCTGTAGCAAATTCCCTGCCTTGATTAACACAAAATGATCTCAAGCAATCTTCACCGTCCTCTGGTCTTCAGCACAAGAACTAAGCCTGAATCAGGTCTTCAGTTCCTTGTCCAAAGCTTAATTTCTTCCTGCTCCCAGAAGCGTTTGTGCACCTTGTATTTGTTGTGTGAAGATTCTGTCCATTCTGTTCCTCTCCCTGATCACCTCCAAACAAACCCCTGCCTCTTTGCTTTAAGTTACACTTCCTCTGACTCACTAATCCTGAAAAGATAGAATTGGCCAATCACAGAATCACAGAATCTTCTAGGTTGGAAGGGACCTTAAAGATCATCTTGTCCAACCGTCAACCTAACTGACAAAAACAGACACCCACACAACAAACAAGGAGCATCATCACTAAACCAGACCTCCCAGCACTACATCAACCTGTCTTTTGAACACCTCCAGGGATGGTGCCTCAACCACCTCCCTGGGCAGCCCATTCCAATGCCTGAGAACCCTTTCCGTGAAAAAATTTTTCCTAATATCCAGCCTGAACCTCCCCTGGTGCAACTTGAGGCCATTTCCTCTCGTCCTGTCGCCTGTGACTTGAGAGAAGAGACCGACCCCCACCTCTCTACACCCTCCTTTCAGGGAGTTGGAGAGAGCAATAAGGTCTCCCCTCAGCCTCCTCTTCTCCAGGCTGAATAACCCCAGCTCCCTCAGCCTCTCCTCATAAGACTTGTGCTCCAGACCCCTCACCAGCTTTGTCGCCCTAAATATTAATCTTGGTAACAGTTCTTCAGTTAAAAACAAGCTATTCCATTCTCTTACAGTTTCTGGGCTATATCTGGTTTAAAATACAGCACGTGCACACTTTCTGGTTGAGGACTTCTCTTGTCTGCCATAGAGGCCCCCACACCAACCAGGTGCGTGTCCCACATCTCTGAGTAAATTGCCATTTTGGAGTGTTCATTGTGTTCTAGTGCTCGACATAGGGCCACGTGTGGAGGTGTTTGAGCTCTGGACACACAGAGCACTGCCTTGGCCTGCTTTCAGGCTTAGTGGTTTTTGGCAGATAGAATTCCAGTAGCTGTATGACGAGAGGTGCGCGAGATGTACGCTGCAATTCCAGCAAAACCATGAACCATGTAAAGACCCAAAGTTTCAGAGGGGAATTTATTGTATGGGAGCATATCCAATATCTTTTGTCAACCATTCATGAGAATAATAAAAAATAGAAGCTTTTAAATGATAAAAAATATAGTTACATATAATACAGATTTTCATCTTGCATTGAAGCAGAGCAGTAAGAGAATGCTCACTCGTGTTTTCACAGGTAGTTTGCGTTGCTTCTCTAGGTTAAAGCATCAGCAACTCAAACCTTCCAGTCAGAACCCCTTCTTAATAGTGTCACAGGGTGATCGTGAGGGTGAAGTTTTCTCCATTTTTACAATTAGAACAGGCATACTTGATCCATCTCAGAACTATTCCAATTTTCAGAGGTACCAGCTATGCTCGAAACGAGCCGTCCTTGCTGCGACCAAAAGATTTCTGAATCAGAACGTGCTTTTAGGCCTGATTCAGAAACACATCTATGGAATACTCAAGAATGTGCTTAAATCCCATTTGGTTCCAAGGGCTCCGAGTTGATCCTTTGTGACCACCTCTGCTTGTTCTGCCCCTCACAAGCACTGCACACTGGTACGAAGCACTGACCAGTATTTAACCACACGTGTAAGTAAGTTGCTTGCAAGACCACCAAGGATTCAAACATTCTGCAGCACTCCATTTACTTCAGAAAACGCATTCACTGCATGCATACATTTATGTATATACTACATACACTTACCCCCAACCCCTCCCCACAACATTATTGCAATAACTCTTTGCTGGTATAACACTTTATACCAAGTTTCACTTATTTAGCTTTCTATAAACATAGGAAAAGACATCTGAAGAGAGCTAGAACAGCTTTCAATCAGTCGCTACGTTGGCATTGAAAGCTTTATTTTGAAAACTTTAAGCAGCAATACTGAATAAATAGACAGAATGATTGTTTTGTCATCTCCATACAACCGATGGCCTTCATCCAAAACATTAAAATACTGTAGCAAATAGAATAAACATGCATGTTGCAATGTTCTAAAAAAAAAAAAAAAAAAAAAGAAAAATAAAAGTAACACTTTGACACTTGTTTTAATACAGTACAGACCATTAGAGACTATTTTCTGGAAAAAATATCTGAATAAAGTTTTGTTATTTACACGGATCATTAAGGCCCAATTCACTCAAGTTAATGCACATCAGGAATTTATATGCTTCAAGATAACTCACTAAAAATTACAAGATCAATTTTTTTTTCTCATACTCACACGATCCCAGTTCACTAAAATAAAGCAATACTCTTCACGCTAAAAACAAGGCAATTATTGCCCCAAGAGGAGATTTTTTATTTCACTAGAGGATCTTTTTCCCCTCTTACCTCACAATGAAAGTCTATTTGCATATTGCTAATGCTAGTGAAGAAAAAACAAGCATGTTGCAAAGTTTTAAAAAAAAAAAAAAAAAAAAGTGTAATATAAAAGTAACACTTTGACACTTGTTTTAATACAGTACAGACCATTAGAGACTATTTTCTGGAAAAAATATCTGAATAAAGTTTTGTTATTTACATGGATCATTAAGGCCCAATTCACTCAAGTTAATGCACATCAGGAATTTATATGCTTCAAGATAACTCACTAAAAATTACAAGATCAATTTTTTTTTCTCATACTCACACGATCCCAGTTCACTAAAATAAAGCAATACTCTTCACGCTAAAAACAAGGCAATTATTGCCCCAAGAGGAGATTTTTTATTTCACTAGAGGATCTTTTTCCCCTCTTACCTCACAATGAAAGTCTATTTGCATATTGCTAATGCTAGTGGTAGTTCTCTTCTTCAAGAGCTTCCTCCTTCCAACTTGCTAGGGTTTAGAAAAGCAAGTAATCTCAAAGCTAACATACCATTTCCAGAAGCAATTCAGGCACTTGGGAACCCAAGTCCCACCGAGAGATATCAGGAGGCAGGTTTCTAGCTGACTTTTCAGAGTGGGACTTGGGTTTCTCCGTTGCTGGGGCATTCAGAAGGTATATTTTAGCCTTAACCTACTGGCTTTTCAAATGGTCAACCCTCCCCTTTTCCCCCTAACAACATAGCCTCACCAGCAAAAATAAACTGTATCCTCATGGATGAGAGAGGTAACACAGCTGATTTCTGTTAGTAATAAATTACAGAGCTCTCCATATAAATTCCCTGTGCACTGGAAAATAGTGCTTGTGTATTCAACTACTTAACGCAAGCAAAAAAACCCCATTTTTATCATGCTGGCCAGTAAATAATATGGCACTTGTTAAAATTAGTATGTGTAACTTCCTTTCTGCTAATGCCCCATAAGTAGGTTTGAAACACTTCTGAAAATGCGTTTTTCTACATTTGTAAAAGAAAGAGTGAGATTTTTGCAGTTGATCTGAAGCAAAATTCTTAACGCTGTAATGTGAGGAATTTTTATAACTGTAATACTTTGTTCAATTCACATTTAATGCAAGGACATGCCATTTCTTTTTGGTTTATTTACAGAGAGGGTGAAAATGCTGCAGAACTTTAGCCTGCGTGAAATGCAGTAAGTGAGAGGAGCGTGGTGGGGGCAGGGGAATTTGTCAGTGTCTCCCAAATGACAGGTTTGGATACTAAAGCCTCTCCTTTGCCACAACAGTGGCTGAAGCTGTAAATGTTTTCCAGATCACCTTGACATCTGCTAAAGTCCTGACAAGGAGGGGCCAGTCAGTGATGATGCAGTGGCAGCTCCCAAGCCAGCTCCAGACTGGCACTTCTGGCTATTTTTTAACTTAAATGGCAAATTCCTTCCTTGATTCTATTATTACGAAGCTGTAACTCAAGCCCTCCAAAACTGCTCTTCCCCTTCTTTTTAATCCTTTTCCTTTCCTCCTCTCTCCATCTTAAAGAATAACCGGGCAGAGAAAGAGAGCAGTTTTTAATGATGCAAGAGCCCAGTTCAGCTCAAACTGACATCTGTGGGAGATGGATCAGTCACAAAGTATGACATAAAACATTAGCTGGGTAAATAAGCTGATCTGCCTTAAAAATATTTTATCTCAGTACAAGACTGAAATTGCAACAGGCTTTTTCCTCGTGTTTCCCTCCACCCCCATGCAGCATAATTTGGGCCAGACTTTGCAAGGTGCTGAGTGCCTCAGTTCTCTAAGATCAAGAGGTGCTGAAGTTGCAAGTTATCCACTGGAGAGGGCCATTTTATTTCTGTAAATTGAACCCAGAATGTAAGGCATATATGCTCAAGTACCTTGGACAGATATTGTCCCCAAACTATGTATATTTTACACTTTTAATATACATTTTTTATATATATTTTTAATACAAAGTTACGGGCACAGTAAACATGAGCATCGAGTTGTGATAAACGAACAGTAAAACCTGTGAGCACTGCAAAGGTTCCTCAGGTAGGAACACCTCATTTTCCAGTTTGCTCACAAGGAAGGGGAAAAAAAAAAAAGACCTGATAAGTTAAACGGTAAAAATTGAGAATCCATTTGGAAAGGTCCTTTATATATATATACAGCCTTGTTTGTTGCTGTTAGTCTAAATACAGCAGCACTTTTAGAATATATGTTGCCATTAATAAGTGGAAAGGGAAATAAAAATGCATTACACTCGAGTCCTTCATCTTCTACTGTATCTTTTTAAACTTCCATTTGTCAGGAAGCTCCTTTTAAAAAAAAAATGACACTTAAATTAACATTTACCTGCACATCAATAAATCAACACAAGAGGAGGCTAGGAGGTAAGAATTCTGAAGTATTATCTATGGCAAAAAGCTTGGAGTTTCCTACCAGTGGTAAAGTCCTGACCCTACCAAAGACAGTAGGAATTCTGTCATTTTGCCACCGATGGAAGTCAAGGCATTCAATCCTGCAGTGAAAGCATGGTGACCCCCTCTCCTGTCAAAGGTGGGCTTGGCAAGTAGGAGTTGCTGTTAGAACAGGAAATCCAAATGCAACTAGGCAAGGCCCATCCCTTCTGTAACTCATCCATGAAGTCCTAACATATACCAAGTGCCTCACTGATGCCAGTCACTTTCTCTACAAACTTGGTGTCCACTTTAGCAATTTAATTTCAAGGCCTGTAACCAACGTGCTACTTGATAGTGTACTTACTTTCTGCATGGAAGCCATTTTGTCTCATCCTTAGTGTGACATCAAGATACAATCATGTTCTCTTTTCACATTTTTTTTGTAAAAAATTCCTACCAAGTGTATGAATTTCCTGTTTGTAAGGTTTATATTCTGTAAGTGACTGAGCAGCAGTATGTTTTTCAAAGCGGCTAAAGGTCTACCATCTAACACTTGGGGACCTGGAATGAAATCCTGGCCCCACTCAAGTCAGGAGGAGCTCTGCTATTGACTTGATGGGACTCCCTGCCAGGTTTCTTCCCTCCACAAAACTTGAGTGAATTCTGGAAGGCTGGAAGGGAATGCTCATTTGTTTTGTGGGTTTTTTTTCTTCTCAAATAGCCAAGATTTACCGCAAAACAAGAACACTGTAATGGCTAGTGGAAAAAATAAAACTATAAAATGACACACAGTGAAAGCCTGCTACTCTCTTTTGGTAAGATAGATGAAGATAACTTCTTACATTATTCTTTTCTCAAAAGGCATATACAATGTGGCAAAATATTTCAAATATACATTCTATATAATAAAATATCATCTAACTAGTGCATCCTCCATAATCATATGCTGGAAATATTTTTACCAAGCCAAGGTTTAAATTCCATAAATCTTTTGAACACTAGGTGCTTCATTCAAGGCAGAGTCAACAGCAAGTCAAATCCACAAGCTCACTTTTTCAGCCTTAAAAGGGAGCAATGGATGGAACATGACCTATTATGACCCACAACAGAAATTAACAAAGTCAGTGGTGAGAAACCATTTTAATGGTTCAGCACTCCACAGAACTCTGCATTGCAAGTTGTACTTGATCAAATGGTGGAGAGTTGTTCACGCAAATTAAAGTCACCTTGTCAGACTGACATACAGCCATATGTGATTATTCACAAGTTAAAAATAAAAATATAAAAGGTCAACATTCACACGTCCATTGATTAAAGGGAATAAATTAAACCTCAGATACGTTGCATACATGGTTTCCTTCACCCTCGGTCTTTTATTTATGCCTATACATGGAATAATACTTTCCAAAACACTTCTGAAGTGGCAAAAACAAGGAAGGTTTTTGCACTCTAGTTGTGTTCACAGCAAGTTCATTCTTGCGAATTATGAATCGAGACAGTTCCTCTGTCTCTTTAGCATCAGTGCACAGGTATGGCTCCAAGTGGTGTGTTGGAGGAAGAAGAAAAAAAAATACGACGGTGGCTTAACACACACACACAAAAATCTTCTTCCATTCATCATTGGCAGAATAAAACCAAAGTGTATCTTGTCCAGGGTACCTTGCTAGATCTTCTCCAGAAGAGGTATGTACTGTCATACATAAATGCCCTCCGGGTTAAAGCCAGAGGACAGGGGGTTCTGTAGGATCCGCAGGTTACTGGGGAGCTGCCTCGATGAACCAGGGCGCTTCAGTGACCCGGACTGAAATGTTGGCTCTGCTCAAGAAAAAGGGCAGTTAGAAAAGTCCCCATCGAGGGTGATGCCTGTAGAACACCCTCCTCTTCTTGCTTAGTGCAGGGTGCGCTCGGTGCAGAACAGAAAAACCAATACCACGTACAACAAAAGCTTCAATGCCTGACTAGGGAGTGATCTGAAGTGTGCACCTCTTACTCACTTCCAAACAGAAATATATCATAGAATCATAGAATTGCCCAGGCTGGAAGGGACCTCCAAAGGTCATCTAGTCCGACCTCCCCACAGTCAGCAGGGACACCCCCAACTAGACCAGGTTGCCCAGGGCCTCGTCGAGCCTCACCTTGAATATCTCCAGGGATGGGGCCTCAACCACCTCCCTGGGCAACCTGTCCCAGTGCTCCACCACCCTCACAGTGAAGAACCCTCTCCTCATCTCCAATCTAAATCTGTTCCCCTCCAGCTTGAAGCCATTGCCCCTCGTCCTGTCACTGCAGGCCTTTCTAAACAGGTTCTCCCCAGCCTTCCTGTAGGTCCCCCTCAGGTACTGGAAGGCTGCTATTAGGTCTCCCCGGAGCCTCCTCTTCTCCAGGCTGAACAACCCCAGCTCCCTCAGCCTGTCTTCGTAGCAGAGGTGCTCCATCCCCCTGATCATCCTTGTGGCCCTCCTCTGGACCCTCTCCATCAGGTCCATGTCCTTCTTATATTGAGGGCTCCAGACCTGCACACAATACTCCAGGTGAGGTCTCACCTAGTCTATAGAATTGCCCTCCCACAAGGGACACGCACATGGAGATACACAATACATTTACACAGCGATGTGCAGAAAGAGCTTGTTCCTATATGGACCTCCAAGCTTCACCTTCCTACCCACTTAAAAGAGGAAGTTCACCCAAGTGCTGACATTTAAGGTCTGTTAAGTCTTTTCTTCTCTCCCCACCCCCCCTACCCTCCCAATACTTCTTGGTTAGACAGTTTTCTGAGAGAAGGGAGAGAACCAGCTAAGGAGAGTGCTGAGGGAAAGAGGCCCCTTGCGAGCAGAGTCCTGGGCAAAACACACCACAGCAGAGTCCCAGCCACAACAGCGGAGTTTCTGCCTGTGCCACAGCTGTGCCACGTGTTCAAAGTGCTCCCACGTTTCTGTCTAGGAAATCCTGAATTCAGATGTGGGCACTGAGCTGACTGGGGGCAAAGTCAATGTGCACGTGCTGTAACAGCCATCTGTGCAGGACCTCTGGATGGCTGGCAGCCCAGCTGGATTACCTCCTATTTCCACGTGGCTGCTGCCTGGCATTTCTTGAGATCCAGACACATTCCTTTTTCTACTTTGACAACACATCTCCCCAGAAGAGGAAGAACCCAGAGGAACAGCAATGTCAGGTGTGGAATCACGTTGCGTGCCAGCTTACACGCCTGCAGCCATGGCAGCCACACTTGAAAGCTACTGGCCTCGTGCATTACTGATAGGAGCAACACGTGCTGAGACACAGTGAGAGAGAAGTTATAGAATCATAGAATGGTTTGGGTTGGAAGGGATCTCAAAGATCATGGAGTTCCAACCCCCCTGCCCTGGGCAGGGACACCTCCCACCAGACCAGGTTGCTCCAAGCCCCATCCAGCCTGGCCTTGAACCCCTCCAGGGATGGGGCAGCCACGACCTCCCTGGGCAACCTGTTCCAGTGTCTCACCACCCTCACTGTAAAGAATTTCTTCCTAGTATCTAACCTAAATCTCCCCTCCACCAGCTTAAAACCATTGCCCCTTGTCCTGTCGCTACTCTTCTTTGTAAAGAGTCCCTCTCCGGCTCTTCTGTAGGCCCCTTCAGGTACTGAAAGGTCGCTATTAGGTCTCCCCGGAGCCTTCTCTTCTCCAGGCTGAACAACCCCAGCTCTCAGCCTGTCACACAGGCCTATCTACACACTCTGCTTTACTTACAGCCTGCTAAACCCTTGGAATGAAAGAAATATTTGACACTGCTTTCTTAATATTTTGCTAAGTTCTTTGCTATCGGAGCATTGACTGGATGTACGAGTGCAGGCACTAATGCAGCAGGTAAAGGCCTTGCCCTCCCTGTTGACACTGCTTTCTTAAGATTTTGCTCAGTTCTTTGCTATCAGAGCATTGACTGGATGTACGAGTGCAGGGGTTAATGCAGCAGGTAAAGGCCTTGCCCTCCCTTCCTCCCACCCACCAGAAGCATCCTAATCACTGCACCTCTCTCCAGCTCCACGTGCGGGGCCTCCACCTCCACGGGCTCTGCTGGCAGCACCGTCACCTTGGTTCCTGTTTGCTGGATGAACTGCTGGAGATTGACCTGTCGCAACTCCTTTGTCAGCTGCTCCAGTTCTTGTTCCCTGTCCTGCCAAGAAAGAGAAAACATCTGCTGAGCAGCAGCAAGCATAAAGCAGCATTTCAAGGCTATTTGCAATTCGGGAAACTAAGGCTTCTCCTTTTGATGACAAAGCCTCCAGTTTTTAAATTCAAATGGAAAAGTTGAAAGGTATTTTACTCTTGTAATTTAGAAAGGAAAGCAACACTCACTTATTAGGGGTTACTACTGATATGTTTATATTGCTTCTTGAATGACTTGCAGATCACCTATCCTATCACCTGAGAAAAATTTTGGAACAACGTATGTGAGCAATTAAAGGTAATAGAGAGCAATCTGAAAAAATACATCAGTCTGCCACCAAATCTTAGTTCTGCCAGAAGTGCCCAGCACGACTTGGAGAGCTCATTTAGTTTTTCTGTTCCTAAAATGAGAATAATTCCCTTCTCTTCTTGTTCTTTCCATCTTCTATTTAGAGCATCAATTTTTATGGACAGCACTCTCTCACTCTGCAAGAGGAGTACTGTATTTTGTACAATGAGGCCAAGTCCTGGCTGGTTCCCCACCCATAAGCACAGAAGATGACCGTTTAGGATCTTGCTCAAGGCTCTGTAGTTCTGGCACGATATGCAAAACCTACAGCTCCAATAGATTACGACAGTCTTAGACTATAATTATTGTTTTTCCCCATACACAGATTGAGCTTTACTAGCAGAGAGCTACCTGTGGTACTCTTCTACAGCCAGGGTGGGTCTCACCTGTTGGCCACACAGGGAAAGGATGCCAGATGCCAGGCAGCGTGTCTATGCAGTGCCTACTGCTACATCTTCATTTTGGCAAGAGATGGAGGTTGGGTCAACCTTCTTTTCCCTAATTATCTTGTGTAAGCAGAATTATACATGAACTCAGACAAGGATCGGAGGCAAAGAGTTTGGTGGATCTGTTTTAGGAAGAGTCCTCAACAGCACAGCCCTTATTGATTTTAAACTTGCAGTAAGGTCACAGTTGAGGCTGAATTCAACAGTTAGTAAGAAAATTAACACAAGTGATCTGATGTCTAAATTGGGACCTTTTAAATGTCAATTGCTTTGTCACTAATCTCTGTGTTTGACCTGTTCAGTCAACGCATATCACGTGGTTGGTCTCAGCTTTCTGTGTTAGACTTATGTTTCCCTTCACTGGCTGTCAACTTTTGGAAAAACTGGATTGAGACACAGAAACCAGGCCACCTTCAAATTTTAAGGCAGTTCTACAGAAAAATTCTTCAATTTATTTGAGGCCTATTAGACTCTACAACTGGGGACTTGGTCACAGGAACTTCTCAAGCCACTTACTGCAATGTTAATTCTGCAGCTCCCTGTTCTATGAGATCGAAACAAAGTTGCCACTGAATTCAGTTGTTTTTTTAAAAAAACAGAATCACTGAAATCCACAGGTTAGCAGAACTAACCTCATAAACAATTTGCTCTTGCCGTTTCTCAACTTCCACAGGAAATAAGGTAAAAACTTGAAATATCACCCCAAATCCAACTGGTTTAAGCTCTTAAATTTATTATCTAATTGTGAAACTTCAGTGAGATCTTTTGCCTGAAGAAGGGTGGCATTTTGGGGTTTTTTTTGGTTTTGGTTAGGTTTTTTTGCATTTAAAATCTTTCTCTGGAAACAGGGCCAGCAGAGTGCTGCATCTCACATTAAGTGAACATAGGCTCATATTGAGGTGGCTAGAGAAAAGGAAAGAGAAAAGGTAGGACAAATTACTAGAAATTTCTCACATGCTACTAAAAAATGCCACCTTCCTTTTCTTACCACTTGAAATCTGGTGAACCAAAATTTTCTTTCCTTCCTTACTGAAAGGTCTATAAAAACACCCACGCTCAACTCTTCTCGTTTCAAATCAGCAGTTCTATCAATTAACTTTCAGCATGAAAGAAAATATTTCTCAATTTCTCCCCCCCCCCAAACTGTACAATACAAAGCCGAGTTTATTTTCTCCTCTATTTCCAGATGAGTGCACTTTTAGGTAGAACAAGCTTGGGAGATGTGAATTTAACAGAAACTTTCCTGAGAAAGTGAAACCCAGCCTATGAAAAAAAAAAAAGGGAGGCAGATTTTGAACTCAATTATAGTCTCACTGCGTGTTGCACAGGATAGGTAAAGTATACAAAGACAGCCTGATGCTTTCTGTCAGCACAAATCCTTAAGCACAGTGTGTTTGGAAACTTAGGATAGATAAATACGGCCAAAGCTGCTTAGAAGTTTCATCCATTTTGCTTCGGATAAAGATATTACTTTTTTTTTTTTTTCCCCTTCTCATGTAGTAAAACCAGCTTATATTGACATGGTTCTAGGTGCTCAGGGTGCAAAATGCCTTTTACATATTCCCAGCAGAATCATCCTACTGCAGGGGCAGCGCCGTGGAACATCTATCTTATGTGGCACATTAAAACCCTGGAAGCAACAATCTTTCCTTCACCTCATCCAGCTACCAGCTGAATTTCCATTTATATTTATTCTTTCACAAATCCTTAAGCACAGTGTGTTTGGAAACTTAGGATAGATAAATACGGCCAAAGCTGCTTAGAAGTTTCATCCATTTTGCTTCGGATAAAGATATTACTTTTTTTTTTTTTTCCCCTTCTCATGTAGTAAAACCAGCTTATATTGACATGGTTCTAGGTGCTCAGGGTGCAAAATGCCTTTTACATATTCCCAGCAGAATCATCCTACTGCAGGGGCAGCGCCGTGGAACATCTATCTTATGTGGCACATTAAAACCCTGGAAGCAACAATCTTTCCTTCACCTCATCCAGCTACCAGCTGAATTTCCATTTATATTTATTCTTTCACGCTCTACCAAGTTTCAAGTGATATCATTAACTGTAGCGAGGAGCCAGAGACTGGATTCTCTTTTGACACGTGCCACAAATGCCTGAGGTGTACAGAAAATAAAATCCTGAACAGACAGGGAAAGGGAATGCTCTTTACATATTCCCAGCAGAATCATCCTACTGCAGGGGCAGCGCCGTGGAACATCTATCTTATGTGGCACATTCAAACCCTGGAAGCCACAATCTTTCCTTCACCTCATCCAGGTAGCAGCTGAATTTCCATTTATATTTATTCTTTCACGCTCTACCAAGTTTCAAGTGATATCATTAACTGTAGCGAGGAGCCAGAGACTGGATTCTCTTTTGACAAGTGCCACAGATGCTTGAGGTGGACAGAAAATAAAATCCTGAACAGACAGGGAAAGGGAATGCTCTTCTTTAAAACAAAAGCCCCGTAAGATGACAGTTATTTGAGCTCTACATCCATCTGTCCAAGTGCTGCTTTTGGACTTCCTTTTTAATTCATCTATGCTGGTGGCAGACAGGCCTAGCAAGAATCAGTTTAGCTGCAGAAAAGGCTACTGTGGTGCAAATCTCCCTGAAATTTAACAATATGAAGCTCTGAGCTGCCAAGATCTAGGACCTAAACCCTCACCATATCCAACTCTAAGCCAACAGGGGTCTGAAGACTAACACTTTTAAAGGCACGAGGCCAAGAGCACTATGGTCCTGTTTAGCACCCAGCAGTACCTCAATCCCCCCTCTAGCCCTAAATGTGCTACTGTTCAAGCAAGGAGACATTATTTGGCTGAGGTGTAGAAGAGCCCAGAGCCAGGAGCACAGCAGCACCTCACTGGAGCTGGTGAGGACTCCCTCTCAGAGGGGAGGTGGCCAGATGCATTGCCACTGGTGCAGCCATATGGCCCTCAGCTAGTTTAGCTGAGATCAGCTCTGGTGTTTCTCCATCGTGGACACCACTGCACGGTGAAGATATGGTTTGAGTGATTTCTCAGAGGTCACCAGGCAGTCAGGGAATGGCAGCAAACCAAAGCTGTAACTGACAGGAAGGAAACTGAGGCAGCACGTAAATAAATGAAAGGTGGTGTGGCCTTCAGCTCTAACCCTGCAGGCCACCCAGGCCTTGGCAATGGCCAGGAGCACACCCACCACAATGTCTGACCGTTTATCTTCAGACAAAGAACTAACTACTGTTTTTCTTTTCAGACTCTTTGAATGAGTAAAATACACGGAGGTGAGATACGAATTGTCTGCCCTTCAAAACAAAATATCCTAAAGACACTTTGAAAATGAAAGCAATGCTTTTACCCAAATGCACTGTGGAAACTTTCTTGTGTTTTCTTTCACGTGATCCAAATTTGTTTAAGAAAAATTCATAACAGTCAGGTCTTTGACTTTTCTTTAAGTACGGATAAAAGGACATTCTTACCTGTAACCGTTTGGTAGCTTGGCCCAAAGACCTTTCCACAGCTTTAATGCCATTTTCCAGTCTCAGACTCTGCTGGCCCTGAATATCTATTTCACCCTTCACCTTCTCGATCTTTTCCTTGACCTCTTCTTCATTCACTTGGGACTCTTGAACTTCCCGCTGCAACTTCTCTGCTTCCAGGCCGCTCTCCATGTTGTGGATCTGAGACAGGTAGTCCTTCAGCTTGCTCTCGCACTCCAAGATCCTCTGCCTCATCTCCTGCAGCTGCTCCTTCAGCTGTTTTTCCTTCTCCTGTTCCATCTGCAGCTCGTTTTCCCAGAACTCTTCCTCTTCAATCTCCACTTGGTTCCTTTTGATCTTCTGCTCTAGCTTGAGGATCTCTTCTTCCAGGCTGGAGTTACACTTTCGTTCCCAGTAGCGGATCTCAGCCTCGTTGGACTCCAGCTGTTTCTCAATGCACTGAAGTTTCTCCGTCTGGAGGTGGATCAATTTCTTCAGCTCATCCGCCGTTGTTTTACAGTTGTTGAGCACCTTTTGCTTGAACTCGGATTCTTTGCTTTTCCCGAAGATGTCCATTAACCCTTTGGCCCCCCCGGTGAAGGTGAGGGATTTCCTTTTCGGCTCCCTCCTCTTCATGGATTTGTCTCCGGGAGGCCTCAGCTTGGCCAGGGGAGGCAAGCTTTGCCGGTACAGAGTCCTCTCGGGGATGCGAGCCACGCTGTCCGAAGTGGGCCGCTCGCTCAGGGAGGGCCCGGTGCGGCGCAGGATGAGCTGCACGTCGCTGGCGTACTGTCCCCACTTGTTCAGCGACACGATGGGGTTTTCGTGCGGCGCCAGGTGCCGCTCCGTGTCCCGCCATTTCTCGATCAGCGTGTACCTGCCGGTGCGACCTGCAAGGCAAGCGCAGCGCTCAGCGGGCGGCCGCAAACTTGTCACAGCTTCTATTAATACAGGAACATTTCTCAAAAGAATCTTTTATTTTAAAAGTTAGTAAAAGATCAAGAAAGGAAATATATGGGCTCAAGAGCGCTGATGCTGATGCACAGGGTGCAACTCGCTGTCATGAGTGGCTTGAACCCGGCTCTAATGCCACCAGTTATCGTTGACCCATGAGACATTAAGGACCCAACTCCAGCCAGTATCTTGGACCAGCCACTGCTCTGCTGCACTGCCAGACAGCAAGCTCTGGACCTGAATGTGCCCAACTGCTGTCATCTTAGTTTGGGATTGATGTCATTTGGTAATTTAAACACAGATTCCACTACAATGAATGGTGATCAAACTAATGAAATATAGAGCAAGGTAGCTGAACTTTTTTTTTTTAGACTCGCAAGAGGTGGACTTTTAAATTAGACTCCATGAAGCTAGCAG
The DNA here is from genome assembly GCF_001431845.1 of Calidris pugnax. Taxonomy (NCBI): domain Eukaryota; kingdom Metazoa; phylum Chordata; class Aves; order Charadriiformes; family Scolopacidae; genus Calidris; species Calidris pugnax. Next base: position 1,092,152 of record NW_015091069.1, read on the forward strand.
GACCCATACAACTCTTATTCACTTTAAGCTTCTCTACAGGCTTTCATATTTGCAGCTGACACAGTAGACATGAGTGACTCTTTCTGCTGCCAAAAGTACAGATGAAAATTTGAAGGAAAGCAGCAGTAGCAGTGTTTCTCATGCAGAGAACACTTCTGGCAGGACTGTAACTTGAGAATTTATCAATACTATTTTTCAGGACAGAAATGATTAATCCCTTTCCTCCCTCCCAAAAGTTCATCAACCTCTACTTGCAAAGCATTTCAGGGACAGACACTACATTTTTTGTATGCGCGTAGCACTATCCCACCATGTAAAAATGTATCTGTGCCTTTATCATTCCAATCAGGCTACACAAGTTTATTTCAAGCATGAAGTAAGATCCAGCTTTTCATGAAGTGTCTCCCATGCTTCACGGCCAGGACCTGCAGCAGTGAGTCAGTGCAAGTAGGTGAGTCGTTGCCCTGGTCTCACGTTATTTCTGGGAAGGGTGGCCAGATGAGCCATCGTAAACATGGGGACACCTCTCCCTCCCTAGGGAAGAGGCCAGGGTGGGCAAGAGCCTGTCTGTGTGCAGGTTTCCATGGAGGTCAAAGCCAGGTATGCCAACACACGCTCAAGCCAAGCCCAGACTGTCCAGAGCTCTGGGGGCACTGACAAATACACCTCCTCCCCAGCCTGGACACAGCTTTCTGACCCACTCGCTTTCCCGGAGATCACCCTCCAGCGCTCGGCAACTGGATGCTGTCTTCCTTAACAAGGCCGTATAAAGAAAAATAACTGTACATGGGTAAAATCTAGTGAGAACTCTTAACATGTGGGACACGTGGGAGAAAACGCTCTGTCCTACCAAAGGGGCGCCAGCATTAACTCCTGAATCTTTAACAGCTCTGATAGAAAAGTAATCGCTGGCAATTTTAATAAACCCACTATGATTTGAACTCACTACCTTTGAAATATGAATCTTCCATTTCATTCATTATGGGATATTTCAGTTGACATCTGTAGCAATTTAAAACAATACCATTCTAGCTACCTGAGAACTCATTAAACACCCATTCCCAGTAGCGGATCTCAGCCTCGTTGGACTCCAGCTGTTTCTCGATGCACTGAAGCTTCTCCGTCTGGAGGTGGATCAATTTCTTCAGCTCATCCGCCGTTGTTTTACAGTTGTTGAGCACCTTTTGCTTGAACTCGGATTCTTTGCTTTTCCCGAAGATGTCCATTAACCCTTTGGCCCCCCCGGTGAAGGTGAGGGATTTCCTTTTCGGCTCCCTCCTCTTCATGGATTTGTCTCCGGGAGGCCTCAGCTTGGCCAGGGGAGGCAAGCTTTGCCGGTACAGAGTCCTCTCGGGGATGCGAGCCACGCTGTCCGAAGTGGGCCGCTCGCTCAGGGAGGGCCCGGTGCGGCGCAGGATGAGCTGCACGTGCCCCGCGCTCCCCCCGCGGGACTGGCCCGGGGCCGGAGGGGTCGCGGGGGTGAGTGTGCGGGGGTGAGTGAGTGTGCGGGGGTGAGTGAGTGTGCGGGGGTGAGTGTGCGGGGCAGGAGCCGCCCGCGCTCTGCGGTCACCTCAGAGGTGCCTGCGGGCACTGGCCTCCCGCGGAGGGAACGGCACAGTCCTGGCACCAGGCACCAGTCCAGGTTAGGGGTGGACCTGCTGGAGGCAACTTCTGAAGATCTAGGGGTCCTGGTGGACAGCAAAATGACAATGAGCAAGCAGTGTGCTCTTGTGGCCAAGAGGCCAACGGAATCCTGGGCTGCATAGGGAAGAGTGTGGCTAGTAGGTTGAGGGAGGTCATTCTCCCCCTCTGCTCTGCACTGGGGAGGCCACAACTGGAATCCTGCCTCCAGTTCTGGGCTCCCCAGTTCAAGAGGGACAGGGAACTACTGGAAAGAGTCCAGCGAAGGGCAACAAAGATGATTCAAGGATTGGAGCATCTCCCTTATGAAGAAAGACTGAGAGAGCTGGGACTCTTTAGTCTGGAGAAGAGAAGGCTGAGGGGAGACCTTATCAACGCCTACAAGTATCTCAAGGGAGGGTTGAAGGAGGAGGGAACCAGACTCTTTTCAGTGGTTCCCAGTGAGAGGACGAGGGGCAACGGGCACAAGTTGGAACAGAAGAGGTTCCACTCAAATATGAGGAAGAACTTTTTCACGGTGAGGGTGACAGAGCCCTGGAACAGGCTGCCCAGGGAGGGTGTGGAGTCCCCTTCTCTGGAGATCTTCAAAACCCGCCTGGATGCCCCTGAGTAACATGCTCTGACAAGCTCTAGGCAATCCTGCTTCAGCAGGGGAGTTGGACTAGATGATCTCTATGGTCCCTTCCAACTCTAAAAATTCAGTGAAATTCAGTGAAATTCATGTGAGAGTAATGCCTGCTCCTTGGTTTACTGAGCAGAGATCAGCGTCTGTGGGTCACTCTCTTTAACTGCAAACCATCTCAGGAAAACCCTCGCCCTGCACAGCAGTAACTGGACAGGCCAGTGCTGACCCACACTGCGCACACAACCCAAACCACACAGCTCCGGGGCTGCCTTCAGGTGTCAAGGCACTGAAATGGAAACAAGGGATGCTGGTACCTAGCAAAGAAATACTTCCTGTGCACTAACCACTCTTACTACTTTGAGATACAACATTCTCCAAATGCAGGAGAAAGTTTCCCTTATCATAAAAGTGACCACTTAAAAGCCACAGTATTGTTTACAAAAAGATGTGAAAAGATCAACTGCTTTTAAAGCATGTGATCCTCATCGATTTCTGAACAGCTCCACAATTGCCACTTGCCTTAAAAACATCATTAGCTATTTTAATGCATAAGATATATCCACTTCCATGATAGCTCACCATTCAAACGAGGATTTACTTCAGCACATAAATGCCTAAAATATCCATCATATGAGAGTAATGCCTGCTCCTTGGTTTACTGAGCAGAGATCAGCGTCTGTGGGTCACTCACTCTAACTGCAAACCATCTGAGGAAAACCCTGACCCCGCAGAGCAGTAACTGGACAGGCCAGTGCTGACCCACACTGCGCACACAACCCAAACCACACAGCTCCGGGGCTGCCTTCAGGTGTCAAGGCACTGAAATGGAAACAAGGGATGCTGGTACCTAGCAAAGAAATACTTCCTGTGCACTAACCACTCTTACTACTTTGAGATACAACATTCTCCAAATGCAGGAGAAAGTTTCCCTTATCATAAAAGTGACCACTTAAAAGCCACAGTATTGTTTACAAAAAGATGTGAAAAGATCAACTGCTTTTAAAGCATGTGATCCTCATCGATTTCTGAACAGCTCCACAATTGCCACTTGCCTTAAAAACATCATTAGCTATTTTAATGCATAAGATATATCCACTTCCATGATAGCTCACCATTCAAACGAGGATTTACTTCAGCACATAAATGCCTAAAATATCCATCATATATGCAACTACGAGGGCAGGAGTTGGAATAAATATAGTTATTGATGGTAACCCATTTGATGGGTTTTCTTTCCTTACGCCGCCCGCCCAACCACCTCACTTTTCCCAAAAGAATGAAAAATTGAAAAATATCCTAATCTCAGGCTGGAAATCTACTTCTGGCCTCCAACCACAACACTTGCACAGATTCCCCACCTCAAATTTGTAGTTGACAAGCTCCTCCACTGTGGTCACTAACACACTAACCCCCTAAAACCTGATATTGTCAGACCAGCCTTATAAAGAGCTCCCGGGGATATAGCTACTGTGTTGGAAGTGGTTCTTCTGATCTCATGATGCAAAGCACAACAACAACAACAAAAATCAGCTGCACAGGCACTGCCTAGAAAATAGGGTACTTTGGCTGACAGGTCGTACTAGTGGTAGTTAGCTGGCCAAATAAGAGACCAAAATATCCATGTTCACTTCCAAGTTAGGAGTGAGAGCTCACGGAGTACATGAAGATTGGAAGTCAGCAAAACAAGGCAAGCAGCATGGGAACAGCAATCCAACCCCCCCTAATGCCTTACAAATAAATGACTTGAGGTTGAGTTAAGCGCTGGGGGGAAAAAAAAAAAAGAGAAAATAGAAATTATCAACATACCAACATGCTTGGCCAAGACTCTCAGAAATAGATTTAAAATTTATTGTAATAAAGTACTTCAAAAATAAGTTTACTATGCCAAGATACAAAGTCAGAGATTTTTGCCAACCCACAATATTGTTCACCGATCCATGAAGATTTATAGTTTGTAGTAGGCATCAGTGTTATTACAGGAAAAATAAACCTAGTGCTGTTTTGCCATAGTGTACTAACAATAAAAATCCCAGAGACGAAAAATGAAGTAAAAACATACCACAGAACCCAGGACAAAGGTTGCATTTTACCACACTAGTTTGCTAATCTTAAAAGCTTTCAGCTTTCAGCTTGTAATCATGGTAATGTTACTAATGTTCCTCTTGTGTCAGAAACAGCCAAGTTCAAAGAAGTCTCGAAATTGTAAAGAAGAGTACCAGGAGGGGAGTGAGCAGCATGCGACTTCCATTCACTTTGCCATTAACTGCACTTCTTAAAGAGGCAAAAACAAGGGGCGGGGGGAATGAAGCTAAAAATCTCAACCAAAAGGAATTAATTCAGGAATTAAGTGAAGCACTTGCCAAGAACTACTTCCATTTTAGCTGAGGTGTCCCAATCAACATGCAGTTCTAAATAATGAACTCGGCACTCAAGATCCACATAAAAGCAAGGGCTTTGTAGAAGTAACACACACACACAGTTCAACAACCACACCTGGGGTTCTGCACTGTTCTACAACATCCTACATCTACAACTGTCCTCATCCAAGATCTCTCCCCAGGTTTCCTGTATTCAGGCTACGCGTGACGCACATTAACAACACCTGGACAACCACAACTGCCACGTTTGCTCGCATTAGAAGGGATTCATTCACAAATCGAAAGGGTGAATGAGTTAATTCAAAACTAAGGAGAGAATCTTTCCGAACACAGGCATCCTTGGAACAAACTGCTGGGTTGGATGTGCTACCACTGACAAGGAGAGAGCAGGCTGCTTGCGCTGCTGACAAAGAACAGTTCAACACCTGCCTGCTGCTTCTTGTCTTCTCCATCAGCTTCCTGAAAAAAGAGTTTGGTTGTGCCCCTGGCAGAACTCAGTCCTACCTCATTCATGCAAACCTTATCGTTTTAAAAATTTGTTTGTATTCACGTAAATGGCCCCATATCAGCAATGTACAGCGTTAATTAAAATATCGTGTGTTTTTCCCAGCTTCATATCAAAATGCAGATTTATAAAGCATTTCCAGGTCAGGTTAGCTGAGCAGTCACTTCACAAAGCTGCCAAAGCACAGCTGATGTTCTCAGTGTGTATGTGCCTTGTTACTGGGTCCCTTACATCTTCTGAAATTAAACTTTTCTTTAAGAACACACATGACTAGAACATATTTGACACATTGCGGGGTTTTTAATATTCCTATCAAAGCCTGGTACTAATGAGAATGGTAGAGGAACCAATCCAGACAGCCCCAAACAAGCACCAGCAGGGCTGGGTTCTGTGGTTCCTCCTCAGAAAACAGCAGGTCAGGGGCTGGAGAAAGCCCAGAGCTCATACACCCCATTCACTGTCCAGCTACTTCTCATTCGTAAATGGCCCCATATCAGCAATGTACAGCGTTAATTAAAATATCGTGTGTTTTTCCCAGCTGCATATCAAAATGCAGATTTATAAAGCATTTCCAGGTCAGGTTAGCTGAGCAGTCACTTCACAAAGCTGCCAAAGCACAGCTGATGTTCTCAGTGTGTATGTGCCTTGTTACTGGGTCCCTTACATCTTCTGAAATTAAACTTTTCTTTAAGAACACACATGACTAGAACATATTTGACACATTGCGGGGTTTTTAATATTCCTATCAAAGCCTGGTACTAATGAGAATGGTAGAGGAACCAATCCAGACAGCCCCAAACAAGCACCAGCAGGGCTGGGTTCTGTGGTTCCTCCTCAGAAAACAGCAGGTCAGGGGCTGGAGAAAGCCCAGAGCTCATACACCCCATTCACTGTCCAGCTACTTCTCATTCATATTCTGCACTGACCCACTGACCATGTAGCAGTCCCCCACATGGACCATGGAATATCACCATCTCAAAACAATCACCAAGAACTTGTATCTGTTCCACAAGCTGTAACAGCAGCAGGGGCACATTGACATGAATATAAAGAACATCTGCACCAAGGGCAGTGTCGCGGTGACAGGGTACGTCTACGCCTACAGCCACCTAAACACGCAAACTTATCACAGCTTCTATCAATACAGACAGTGACAGGGCACGTCTACACCTACAGCCACCTAAACACGCAAACTTATCACAGCTTCTATCAATACAGCAACGTTTCTCAAAAGAATCTTTTATTTCAAAAGTTAGAAAAAGATCAAGAAAGGAAATCTATGGGCTCAAGAACGCCGATGCTCTGACAGGGTGCAACTCGCTGTCAGGAGTGGCTTGAACCCGGCTCTAATGCCACCAGTTATCGTTGACCCATGAGACATTAAGGACCCAACTCCAGCCAGTATCTTGGACCAGCCCCTGCTCTGCTGCACTGCCAGACAGCGAGCTCTGGACCTGAATGGACCTGGCTTCACACGGCCTGGACAAGCATACGATCTGCTGGATCAAGCACTGGCTGACTGGAAGGTCCCAAAGAGTTGTGCTCAATGGATTCAAATCCAGCTGGCGGCCGGTCACTAGTGGTGTGCCTCAGGGCTCAGTGCTGGGACCATTTCTGTTTAACGTCTTTATTGATGATCTCGATAAGGACATAAGGTGTAACATCAGCAAGTCTGCAGATGACACCAAGTTAAGCAGGAGTGTTGACTCCCAGGAGGATAGGGAAGCCCTACAGAGGGACCTAGATAGATTGGATCACTGGGCCAAGATCAACGGCATGAGTTTCAACAAGGGCAAGTGCCAGGTCCTGCACTTGGGCCACAATAACCCCCTGCAGCGCTACAGGCTGGGGGAAGTGTGGCTGGAGCTGCCTGGAGGAAAGAGACCTGGGGGTTCTAGTTGACAAACGGCTGAATATGAGCCGGCGTGTGCCCAGGGGGGCAAGAAAGCCAATGGCATCCTGGCTTGTATCAAAAATAGTGTGACCAGCAGAAGTAGGGAGGTGATTGTGCCCCTGTACTCAGCACTGGTGAGGCCACACCTCGAGTGTTGTGTCCAGTTTTGGGCACCTCAATCCAAGAGAGATCTCGAGGTGCTGGAGCGAGTGCAGAGGAGGGCAACGGAGCTGGTGAGGGGGCTGGAAAACAAATCGTATGAGGAGCGGCTGAAGGAGCTGGGGCTGTTCAGCATGAGGAAGAGGAGGCTGAGGGGAGACCTCATCACTCTCTACAACCTCGTGAAAGGACACTGTAGAGAGGTTGGTGCTGGTCTCTTCTCACAGGTAATTAGTGACAGAACGAGAGGGAATGGCTTCAAGCTCCAACAGGGGAGGTTTAGATTGAACATTAGGAAAGAATTTTTCACCCAAAGAGTGGTCGGGCATTGGAACAGGCTGCCCAGGGAGGGGGTGGAGTCCCCATCCCTGGCTGTGTTTAAGGGCCGTTTAGATGCAGTGCTGAGGGACATGGTGTAGGGGAGGACTTTGTAGAGTAGGGGAGATGGTTGGACTCGATGATCCCAAGGGTCTCTTCCAACCTCAGTGATTCTATGATAATGTGCCCGACTGCTGTAATCTTAGTTTGGGATTGATGTAATTTGGTAATTTAAACACAGATTCCACCACCATGAATGGTGATCAAACTAATGAAATATAGAGCAAGGTAGTTGAACTTTTTTTTTTAGACTCGCAAGAGGTGGACTTTTAAATTAGACTCCGTGAAGCTAGCAGGACCCGTACAACTATTCTTCACTTTAAGCTTCTCTACAGGCTTTAATATTTGCAGCTGACACAGTAGACATGAGTGACTCTTTCTGCTGCCAAAAGTAAAAATGAAATTTTGAAGGAAAGCAGCAGTAGCAGTGTTTCTCATGCAACACTTCTGGCAGGACTGTAACTTGAGAATTTATCAATACTGTATTTCAGGACAGAAATGATGAATCCCTTTCCTCCCTCCCGAAAGTTCATCAACCTCTACTTGCAAAGCATTTCAGGGACAGACACTACATTTTTTGTATGCGGGTAGCACTATCCACCATGTAAAAACGTATCTGTGCCTTTATCTTTCCAGTCAGGCTACAGAAGTTTATTTCAAGCATGAAGTAAGATCCAGCTTTTCATGAAGTGTCTCCCATGCTTCACGGCCAGGACCTGCAGCAGTGAGTCACAGAATCATAGAATCATAGAATCAATCATCTAGGTTGGAAGAGACCCTTGGGATCATCGAGTCCAACCATCTCCCCTACTCTACAAAGTCCTCCCCTACACCATGTCCCTCAGCACTGCATCTAAATGGCCCTTAAACACAGCCAGGGATGGTGACTCCACCCCCTCCCTGGGCAGCCTGTTCCAATGCCCGACCACTCTTTCGGTGAAAAATTCCTTCCTAATGTTCAATCTAAACCTCCCCTGTTGGAGCTTGAAGCCATTCCCTCTCGTTCTATTGTTAATTACCTGTGAGAAGAGACCAGCCCCAACCTCTCTACAGTGTCCTTTCAAGTAGTTGTAGAGAGTGATGAGGTCTTCCCTCAGCCTCCTCTTCCTCAAACTAAACAGCCCCAGCTCCTTCAGCCGCTCTTCATATGATTTGTCTTCTAGGCCCTTCACTAGTTTCGTTGCCCTCCTCTGCACTCGCTCCAGCACCTCCAGATCTCTCTGGTATTGAGGTGCCCAAAACTGGACACAATACTCGAGGTGTGGCCTCACCAGTCAGTGCAAGTAGGTGAGTGGTTGCCCTGGTCTCATGTTATTTCTGGGAAGGGTGGCCAGATGAGCAATCGTAAACACGGGGGCACCTCTCCCTCCCTAGGGAAGGGGCCAGGGTGGGCAAGAGCCTGTCTGTGTGCAGGTTTCCATGGAGGTCAAAGCTTGGCACGCTCAAGCCAAACCCAGACTGTCCAGAGCTCTGGGGGCACTGACAAATACACCTCCTCCCCAGCCTGGACACAGCTTTCTGACCCACTCGGTGTCCTGGAGATCACCATCCAGCGCTCAGCAACTGGATGCTGTCTTCCTTGACAAGGCCACATAAAGAAAAATAATTGTACATGGGTAAAATCTAGTGAGAACTCTTAACGTGTGGGACACGTGGGAGAAAACGCTCTGTCCTACCAAAGGGGCAACAGCATTAACTCCTGAATCTTTAACAGCTCTGATAGAAAAGTAATCACTGGCAATTTTAATAAACCCACTATGATTTGAACTCAGTACCTTTGAAATATGAATCTTCCATTTCATTCATTATGTGATACTTAAGTTGACATCTGTAGCAATTTAAAAAAATACCATTCTAGCTACCTGAGAACTCATTAAACACCCAAGAAAAATTAAAGAGTAAAAAAGGGCTTTAAAATGGAGGTTAGAGTTGGCTCAGATGCTTAACTCATGCCGTGTCGTGCACGCACTTGTACGCACACCACAATGAAAATCAGAGTAGGGGTCCAGTCCCAGTAAAACGTGCCCACAGCTATGGAAAGGCTCAGTCTGGTGACAGGGAGGGCAGCCTGTTTAGCTCAGCAGGTACAGCTGTGCTCAAGGGACTACGTGTCCTTCTCAGGACTGAAGTCTTAGTTCATTACTACTATCCTTTCCCTTGAAAAAAGGGCATACAAAAGTTTATCGTCGTCTGACAAGACAAAACAAAGCACTTCTTGTCATTTCATCCTTTCAGCTGCCTTTTGTCTAAGCACCCTGAGGTCCCACACTTATTTTAGACCCATTTCCTAAATAGGTAAAACCACGTGGAGGAGCAGTTCAGCCGGGGTCAAGCAGCAAGACGTGGCAAAGCAGATAAAGCAGCCCAGGTCACCACTGCACTGGACGTACCACGTCATCCCAAGTGGCACCAAACCATCCCACCCAACCCCTGGACCCTTCAGCGAGGTACTGTCACCAGATTTCTGAACCATAAAGTTTATATGATCACACCACGGGACCGCCACAGCGAGCAGCTTTCTCGCACTTATTATCCCTCTTAACGTTGCTATTTGAAGCAGCAGAGAATGGAATTTTGGGGTCAAAAATAACACAAGTTTTAAGTGATTCTTAGCAGTAAACTACATGATTAATTCAATGTTTAAAAACTTTAGTTTGTATGCAACAAATGTTCCCTTTTTCTAATCCTCTTCAGATAACACAAGTTTGAAGTGATTCTTAGCAGTAAACTACATGATGAATTCAATGTTTAAAAACTTTAGTTTGTACGCCACAAATGTTCCCTTTTTCTAATCCTCTTCAGACTCAGCATTACAATTTAATTCAACCTCAGACTCTTTCTCTCTCTCGCTGTCTGAGAGCCAGCCCTGGCACTTGCTTTAGCAGGAATTATTTGGAGGAAGGGACAAACACAAGAAGAGACATCAATAAAGTGGTGTGATTTTTCCAGATACAACTTTGGCTGAGTCTTACAATGCCGTAACGCGTGTTTGAAGCAGCATGGACAAATCTGTCCCTTATTAACATAACTACACCCAATTTATCTTTGAGGAAAAATACTCAACTGCAAAACAAACAAAAAAAAATCAACAGCTGCATTTGTTTAATTTTAAAAAGAGACAGCTGTATTTCTTGTTCACTGAAGTGTTGCTCGTAGCCTCCTGATACTGTGCTACAGTCAGAAAACCAAAATCCACAGCAACTATTTAAAGCAAGTCTGCCATTTAAAATATTTGCCACAGAAAATTAGAAAAAGGCAGAAACCAAAAATGCACTTTGGTAAGAAATTCAAGCTTTGCTTCTGTAGGCTAAAATATTCTTTTTCTAGGAAACAAACATGTCACTCCGAGACACGCTCTAATTTCCTGAGAGAAAAGAAATCACAACAAATGCAGTAAAAAACCCTCAAGAGGCTAGAAGTACAAGAAGAACATTTCAGAAGAAATAGAGCAAGTACATTTGTGACTGCACCATTCATCACCATATTCCTTTGGAAGATTTTTATTTTTTAGATTTCAATGGAAAACACCCAGTAAAAGCCAATTTCTTTAAAAAAAAATCTCTAGTTACTGAACTACATTTGCCTAAACTATCAGCTAACGTGATTAGCTCACTTTCTTTTTAGGATACCATCTGGTTTTCCCCTCATGATTTTTTGAGTGGAGCCACGACGCTCACACACACTCCACTATAAATCTATATGGAGAGGTGGGCCCGTGTGAACCTCACGAAGTTCAACCAAGCCAAGTTCAAAGTCCTGCACCTGGGTCATGGCAATCCCAGGCACAAATCCAGGTTGGGCGGAGAACGGCCGGAGAGCAGCCCTGAGGAGAAGGCCTCGGGGGTGCTGGTTGATGAGAAGCTCCACACGAGCCTGCAATGTGGCTCACAGCCAGAAAGCCAACCCCATCCTGGGCTGCATCAAAAGAAGTGTGGCCAGCAGGGCAAGGGAGGTGATTCTACCCCTCTGCTCCGCTCTGGTGAGACCCCACCTGGAGCACTGTGTCCAGCTCTGGAGTCCTCAGCACGGATGGAGCACCTCTGCTGTGAGGACAGGCTGAGGGAGCTGGGGTTGTTGAGCCTGGAGAAGAGAAAGCTCTGGGGGACACCTCACAATGGCCTTGCAGAACCTGAAGGGGGCTACAGGATAGATGGGGAGGGACTTTTTATCAGGGAATGAAGAGATAGGATGAGGAGTAACCGTTTCAAACTGAAATATAGGTTTAGATTAGATAGCAAGAAGAAATTCTTTGCTGTGAGGGTGGTGAGACACTGGCCCAGGTTGCCCAGAGAAGCTGTGGCTGCCCCATCCCTGGAGGGGTTCAAGGCCAGGCTGGATGGGGCTTGGAGCAACCTGGTCTGGTGGGAGGTGTCCCTGCCCAGGGCAGGGGGGTTGGAACTTGATGATCTTTGAGGTCCCTTCCAACTCTGACCATTCTGTGATTCTATGATATACCATTTTGCAAAAAAGACACCTGACAGGATTCACCAACCATCTCATCACACATACAGTTGAAAAGTAATCAATTACTTTTTTTTTTACTTGTTTTTCAGTTGCCCAAATTAAGAAGAGGAATCAAAATGACCAAACAATGATTATATGAAGCAATTCTGGCATGTTTTTCACAGAATCCACAGAAAAGCTAGTGGAAGCAGAAAACCAGGAAGAATTTGCTATCAAACGTACATTTTTAAAACAGATAATGATGGATTTGATAACATCCAGCTCATCTCTCCTGGTAAAAAAAAAAAAAAAATTAAAACAAGACTCCATTTAAACCGTGTGCTTGTGGTATATTTTTACATTTTGGTAAGGGCTTAGTTTCTCATGGTGAAAAAATCACTACTTTTATTTGTATTATAAGGCCAAATCTTCATCTTTGTAATTTGCAAGCAGCTTGTCTTTAAAGGAAAAAAAAAAAAAAGAAATAAAGCAGCCCTGGATAAAACTTGTAACAGGTAATACCAACTGTTCTTCAAGATCCCAGTGGGAGGTGATTTCACTCTCTGAAACTTGTAACTGGATAGCCTGATATCTGTCTTGAACAGAATTCCAGTGACCCTCCCTCCAGCTAAGGCATTTCTAACTCTTTCAAGTTAGAGACACAAACAATTACAGTATCCAAAATTATTTCCAATTGATATTATTCTCTCTCACATTCGTTAAAATATATAGATGTATTTTTAAAATATGCTTTGCTGGAATCACCGGAGACAAATCTCCCTCTTTTTTTTTTTTTTTTTTAAGAATGAGGTTTATTTGAGTTTTCATTCAAACCTTTTAACTTCAAGCCAAATGGAAATAAAAAAAAAAACACCCTAATTTGTACAGAAACTTGGTGTAGCATCATTTCCTATTCCACATGATCAAGAGATGGGCAACAGGGGAAGGAGATCCTAATGAAAGAAAAGGTAACACAAATGTTACCCGTCAGAAGTACAGCCCCAAAGGAAGAGGGGCACGCAGGCCTTTCCACTGAAAAAGGTAATTAATTGTGACAGATACCAATTCATAAGGAATAGGTCAAGGAGCATCAGCCAGGCAAGGGAAGTGACAGAACTCTACTGCCAAAAGATCAGACAACACTTTGGGTATGGGACAGAACCTCCTTCTACAAAGGGGCACAGCCCAGCAGGACTTGCTACTTCTGGTTGGCTAAAATAGCCCCAGAACATAAGTTCCTGTCTTTGCATTCAAAAAAATAAAAGAAAAAAAAAAGGAATACTTTTGTACACCAACTGCAGGCCTTTCCAACTGAAAAAGGTAATTAATAGTGACAGATACCAATTTGCAAGGAATAGGTCAAGGAGCATCAGCCAGGCAAGGGAAGTGACAGAACTCCACTGCCAAAGGATCAGACAACACTTTGGGTATGGGACAGAACCTCCTTCTACAAAGGGGCACAGCCCAGCAGGACTTGCTACTTCTGGTTGGCTAAAATAGCCCCAGAACATAAGTTCCTGTCTTTGCATTCAAAAAAATAAAAGAAAAAAAAAAGGAATACTTTTGTACACCAAAGAAAGTTATTATTGAATTTCCACAACATGAGGGAAGAGATGGAAAGTAAACAGATGGAAAGCTTTTTGTTGCTCTTATCACAGCTGGGGATCAGGAGACACGGCCCTGCATGCAATCAAGTGACAGGAAAAGAAATTTCTTGAAACACAAGAAATTCCATTTAAACATAAGGAAAAAAGAAAGGGTGCAAGGGTGACTGAAACACCAGAATATGTGGCCCAGCACCGTAGCGGAGTCTCCGCACTTGGCCATACTCAAAACCCAACTGCACGTGGTCCTGAACCACCTGCTCTGGCTGCCCCTGCTCTGAGCAGCAGAGCTGGGCTAGATGACATTCAGAGGTGCCTTTCAGCCACAACCCATTCAACAGTAGTTTTGATTTTCCTATTTTTGAAATACATTGTAAAGCTTTACTTTTCATATCCCTAGAATAGAGGCAGCTTCAGTTTGTCCACGAGAAGCTTCTTGAACCTACGGGTGCCTTAATCCAAGCAGCTTTGGCTTGTGCTTTCTTCAGCGGATACAGCTGTAAAATAAGTTAATTTGCAGATATTCCAGGCCCTGCACTTCAACACAAATTATACACCTATTGCAAGTTCATCTTTCAGGCGCAGTGACATATAGGAAGGGCGTGTGTGATTTTTTAAGTCAAGGACCCAGCCATAAACTGTAAGACTTAAGCTAAAGCAAAAGGAGCATCTCAAAAAACTTTGCAGACAGACCAACAGACAGACAAAATAATACTGGGTCCTGCTGAGCTATGCGACTGCTGAAGGAGCCAGACTGCAAAGTGGAAAATAAAATCAGAGCCAACCAAAGAAGCAAGCCAACTAAAGACTGGCTACTTTCCACCACCAAATGTCAGGTGAGAGCTAGAGGGATACATTTTAATAGACACCCATTCAAATTGGAGGGACAAATCTTCAGCGGATACAGCTGTAAAATAAGTTAATTTGCAGATATTCCAGGCCCTGCACTTCAACACAAATTATACACCTATTGCAAGTTCATCTTTCAGGCGCAGTGACATATAGGAAGGGCGTGTGTGATTTTTTAAGTCAAGGACCCAGCCATAAACTGTAAGACTTAAGCTAAAGCAAAAGGAGCATCTCAAAAACTTTGCAGACAGAGCAACAGACAGACAAAATAATACTGGGTCCTGCTGAGCTATGCGACTGCTGAAGGAGCCAGACTGCAAAGTGGAAAATAAAATCAGAGCCAACCAAAGAAGCAAGCCAACTAAAGACTGGCTACTTTCCACCACCAAATGTCAGGTGAGAGCTAGAGGGATACATTTTAATAGACACCCATTCAAATTGGAGGGACAAATATTCCTGGTAAGCTGGTACCTGTAGCCAAATCAAAGGAGCAGACATATGGCTGCTGCTGAATGGCCCAACAGGAGGGTTGGGAAAGCCCTACCTGCCAAAGACATGCAAGTGTAATTTACGTGGTGTTTAGTATTGTCCTAGCAAGCCCCAGTGAGTGAGAAACTGAAGTGCTATGACTCTAGGTGTTTTCTACAGGGGGTATTTGCCTCAGGAAGGAGTTTCCAAAGGATTATCTTAATTTGGCTCCAGTTGGAACTGCAATGTGTCTCTGCGTGGAACCAGAGCTGCAGAAATGGTCCAGAAAAGGAAACAAGAATGGTACATGTTACAGCAAAGGAAGGCTGCTGAGTTGACAAAAACTGCGTGCGTTTCCAAGAAGGATGGGAGTCTTTTCAGAGTTCAGGCTAATAATTGAAAATATTAAAAAAAACAAAGATAAGTTACACAGGAGAACATTAAATTATTGTCTAGAACTGGGAGTCTGACATTTTTTCTTTTGTCAGAGAAGGCAAAGGAATCAGGATGAAAGAGATATTGAAAGCAAAGTAAAGAACAGGAGTCTATCACAACCAGCTTGTTCATTTTTCCTAAATATGTAACACTCCTTAATCATTACTAGGAAACAATCATGCTTGCATAATTGTGACTTAAAACAACCCTACACGTAGAAAATGAGATATGGAAGCAAGCAATTTATAAACCAATTAGCATTAAATGAAAAGCTTGCAACTAACACAAACAGTAAAAGCACACTTAACAGTTAACCATCGAATACAAGATTTTAGAGACATACTGACTTTCTACAATTTTTAAGTGAAACTTCAAAAGGTAGTTGATGTGTACAGATAGAGTATACACATGCTGGCATTGTGTTCAATTCCCTTAAGATATAAAATAAAGAAGTGCTGGTCTTCCACTCCATCAGATGAAAGTAAATGGAAATGACATTCAGAAGTACACATTTAAATAAACAAACATCACAAATTCAGGTAAGTTGATGTCATGCTTACAGGTAGAATATCTAGTTGACATTCATGGCCCTAGGTTGTTCTTTATTACAAAGTTATTATTTTGCAGTCAAATCAGACTGCTAATACAATCCTGCAAGGTTGTTGGAATACTGAAATATGCAAAAGATAGCCCTTAAATTAAGAATTTAATTTTAGGTAAGACATAGGTTTTGATGCCCAAATTTAAACAGCATGTAAAGCCAATTCCAAAATTTTAACAAAGAATAAGATTCAGCATAGTAACCACTGAAGGCATGAAGTTGAGGCTTATTCAGGATGTTCTCAATCACTGAGAAAGATCTGACAAAGTTGAAAGAATGCTCTTTCCTGTAGTGCAGCCTGAAAGACTGTATTTTTTTCCCACTAAACTGTTCAGCAAACAGCCAACACTGAACAGACTTCAGGTTACCCTTTCATTAGTACTGAGTTACGTGGCGTGCAGGAGTGAGAGGAAAACTCGAAGGATCTATTCCATTGATCTAGTGCTATGCCCAACAGAGCTAGGGATGGGTATAATTTCAATGAACATCATTAGCTTGTGAAAGCCAACCAATTATTCTGCACTGCTTTTATATTTCTTCGGTGCTCAAAACACTGACAATTTGCCATCTTCTTTAGTCCAGTCTGTATTTACAATGACAAAAGGCAGCATGTTATTGCAAGGTTCTGCACCTGGGCCGGAACAATCCTCACCATCAGTACAAACTAGGGGGTGAGGTATTGGAAAGCAGCCCTGAGGAAAGGGACTTGGGGGTGCTGGTGGATGAGAAGCTGGACATGAGCAGGCAGTGGGCAGCTGCAGCCCAGAAGGCCAATCCCATCCTGGGCTGCATCAAAAGAAGCGTTGCCAGCAGGTCCAGAGAGGGGATTCTGCCACTTTGCTCTGGTGAGACCTCACCTGGAGTGTTGTGTGCAGGTCTGGAGACCTCAGTATAAGGAGATGGACCTGATGGAGAGGGTCCAGAGGAGGACCATGAGGATGATCAGGGGGTTGGAGCAACCTCTGCTCCGAGGACAGGCTGAGGGAGCTGGGGGTGTTCAGCCTGGAGAAGAGGAGGCTCCGGGGAGACCTAATAGCAGCCTTCCAGTACCTGAAGGGAGCCTACAGGAAGGCTGGGGAGAACCTGTTTAGAAAGGCCTGTAGTGACAGGACGAGGGGAAATGGCTTCAAGCTGGAGGGGAACAGATTTAGACTGGAGATGAGGAGAGGGTTCTTCACTGTGAGGGTGGTGGAGCACTGGAACAGGTTGCCCAGGGAGGTGGTTGAGGCCCCTTCCCTGGAGATATTCAAGGAGAGGCTCGATGAGGCCCTGGGCAACCTGGTCTAGTTGGGGGTGTCCCTGCTGACTGCGGGGGGGTCGGACTAGATGGCCTTTGGAGGTCCCTTCCGGCCTGGGAAATTCTATGATTCTATGATTCTATGATTTAGAGAATAAATTTGTGCTGAATGAAAGGTCATCGATTTCAAAGTGTTTCTTTTCTTTCTTTTTAATCCCTCTCTGGCAGGTTAAAAATCAAAGGCTGCACGTTTACACTGCAAGTTTGTCCCACTTGTGCATTGTATGTTTATGCTCTACTGACATGGAGTGCAACCCCACCTCCCCTCGGTTCAGCTTGATAAAAAGAGGTTCCAGCTCCCAGAGACCCATCTGACAGAGTTACTCACCAATAGCCTGAGCAAGGGCTATTACAACTTCCTGGCATGTTGTGACTTCGGTGACCCCGCACACGATTCTCTGGACTCCATCTACCCATACTTTGAGCTCCATGGTTCACCAAGTTATCCAAGAGCCATGAATGCGAGTCCCTCAAGTCATACTTGCAGCTCTATCGGAGACAACGCAGCAGACTCCGCTCAGCAGCTAGAAGAGAGAAAAAGGCTGGTGTTTATATTGGGGCATTACTAATTTTAAAAGTTAACAAATTGACCTTATCATGTATTGGGTAGAAGAGACAACACGGCCTCCTTTCTTTAAAAATATTAACAGGTATCAAACATCCCTTGGCTCCAGCAACATCTACTCATTCTATAGACATACCAGAAGTTTCATCACAGTTTATTTCCTAAAATATTAAAAGTTATTACAAAAAGAGCACCAAGAGAAATAGCATTAAACAAATTACATTAAATCAATCTGTAGTAAACTCAGAACAGGTTCCAGAAACAGGTGTCCCTCTTATCATAGAATCATAGAATTGCCCAGGCCGGAAGGGACCTCCAAGGGTCATCTAGTCCAACCCCCCCACAGTCAGCAGGGACCCCCCCAACTAGACCAGGTTGCCCAGGGCCTCATCCAGCCTCACCTTGAATATCTCCAGGGATGGGGCCTCAACCACCTCCCTGGGCAACCTGTTCCAGTGCTCCACCACCCTC
>NW_015091069.1:1110650-1130066 GCF_001431845.1 Calidris pugnax
AAGTGGCAGAATCCCCTCTCTGGACCTGCTGGCAACGCATCTTTTGATGCAGCCCAGGATGGGATTGGCCTTCTGGGCTGCAGCTGCCCACTGCCTGCTCATGTCCAGCTTCTCATCCACCAGCACCCCCAAGTCCCTTTCCTCAGGGCTGCTTTCTAATACCTCCCCCCCTGGCCTGTACTGATGGTGAGGATTGTTCCAGCCCAGGTGCAGAACCTTGCATTTGCTCTTGTTGAACCTCATGAGGTTCACCTGGGCCCACCTCTCCAGCCTGTCCAGGTCCTTTTGGATGACATCCCGTCCCTCTGGTGTATCGACAACACCAATCCTTTATATACTGCCCAGATGTGGCAAGGGACTGGGTATAGAAACTTTCAGTGCTTGTTCAGTAATTCCTAGCAGGTCGTGGCACAGCAAAACCGAGGGGGAGACAGTTTTAATTACAGCCATCCATGAGATCCAGCCTTGCTCTCCGTACAGAAGCAGCCGAAGGTTCCTAGTCCCAACAAACCTGTGGCTTTAGTACCAAAGCTGGAAAACCCAGAAAGGAAAGCAAGCAGATGGACGGGTTCTTTCTCCAAAACAAGGAAAAAGAAAAGGGAAAGTGTTGTAGAGGGGGGTTTGACCACTGCCAACACTTTGAGGGTTCTGTAAGGAAAGATGCTTTGACTAAAGTGTTATCCTAGGGTTTTCCACAGGCACTGCAACAATACTAACCCAAAAAGCCAGCCATGCTATTTGGGCGAGCCAGTTCCTGCTTTTGAGTTGAAATAACACCAAAGTCACATCAGCTGCTATGGTGTACTGGCTCCCAATTTCCTTTTAAAAAAGAAAATTCCCGAAGTTTGTAAATGGAAAAAGTGTTCAGAGAGTTGCTTTCTTTTCTGAAACTAAAAAAAAAAAATCCCATGAGTCCAAAAGTCTGCTTCTTCAATCAAATGCCAGAAAAACTTTGCAGCACAGAACTAAAGTTAGAAATCTAGGAAGTTAGGCTAGGACTTAGCCATTTGCCCTCTGCTATCTTGTTACCAACAGTCAAGCTGCTCAAGGGTTATCTAGTGTTAACTTCAAGATTAATTACTGATCTGAATTCTAGTGGTTTTGCTATGGGCTGAGATCTTCCAGGAGCTGCTTTTCTTCTGCATAAACAGATCCACTGGCATCACGGCTCACAAACATCTCTACCTAGAACTCCTGAGATGCTGAATTTCAAAAATTTTCAAGTAACAACTCCAAGAAGAATTGGCTTAAAAATAATTTAAAAAAAAAACACCCCCAAATAAAAAACAAACCACTAATAATGGTGATATTCTTTAAAAAAGCCCAAACAACAACAAAAGTAACAAGCAAAAAACCTAGTGACAGGGCTGGGTTATTTAAGGAGATAGAAGAAAAATAAACCATGATAATACGATAAAGGAAGCTCATGGATAAAGTGATAAAACTAAAGACTATTATTTATGAATTAAGTACCAGGAAAATGGGTAATACAGGAATAGAGTAAAAGGAATCTGAAAGCTATTTAGAGGAGATTACTAAAGGCAAGCAGGGCATGGTTACACAAGAAACATGAAATCTGATGATGCTGATGGATTTAACGGAACTGCACACAGAGGCAGAAACGGTGCAGGAAAAAACTACGCAAATATTTAGTACAATTGCTGTTTACAGTCTAATCAGGGCTGCTTTCTCCCAGTGAAGTGAACATTTTGTTCTGCATGAAAAAGAGGTACTAGTGCAGCCCTCCAGCCAGAGCGGGAAGATGATTTCCCTTCCACCACCAAACACTTCATCCAGTGTCTGACGAGTACGAAGATGTGATCCAGGAGACACAGAAGTACAGGCCTTTAAGGGATCAGTAAGCACCTGCAACCCCAAAGAGTCACAGAGCTTCAAGAAACATTTTCCCACATAAAGTGACACACTTCAAAGAAAACTAGTATCTGCTTAAGTATTAACAGTGTACAAATAGAGAAACACTTCAGCCAGGTAACACCGTTTTAATGTACCAATAAACTAAGCAGAAGAAAGCTTTTTACTAGCTTTTAATGTAACAGTGACTGAGAAAACACCTAACAGGCCCCACCAGTGACCTCCGTTGTTCATTCCTGGGCCAGCTCTCTTCACAAATAAACAGACCTCACATTCCAAGCACAGCTGTAAGGAACTTTATTAATTAACTTAATATCTTGCTGAGAGTTGAACAGTTCAGATTTACTGGCACACAAAAAAAGTCCTCCCTCCATGTGACAACGCACACGTCAGCAAAGCATCCAACAGCTCTAATTGTTTTTCTGTCTGTCAACATCCAAAGTATTATCTCAATTTAGCAAGCCAGCAAGTACATTTTTCCCCCCCCGTCAGCACACAATGTACAGTCTTGTATTGAGTGCAGATCAGGTTTGGTCATTTGTTTTCCTACCATCCATTTTTAACAGAAAAAAAAAAAAAAAAGACTGAAGAGAGGCATCATTTAATAATGAAGTATGTGCTGACACTTCCAGTTTTGAAAACAACATCCACCAAAGCGACAAATGATCCCAACAAAGTGTCTTTGAAACAGGCCGCGCTCAGGAGAAACAGTCCCATTCATTTTCTTACAGGGCAAATAGTTTTAATAGACTAAATAGCAATAGCAAAACAATAAAAGCAGCCCACGGCGTGTGCTTCTGCCAGAGCAACCTACGGGGCTGAGTCCCAGGGCTGCGGCCCCACAAGCCCTGATGGGATGCTGTCAGAGATCCCTCAGTCACTAAAACCAGGACACACACAGACTTTAGCAACTCCTGATCTACGTGCTGAAATCCCTGTGTCTCCTCATAATTTCTAAGCAAAGCTAATTTATAATAAGTCTAGAAAAAATTAATGAGTTTGATTTCTAGGACTGCAGTAGCAGTTTACAGAGGAGTCTGAAAACCAGAAAATCTTTTGGCCACGTGTCTATCTCTGCTTCCAAATATTGACACCTTTTTCTTAGCTTTTGCTTTTCCTTCTTATCTATTCAGTTCTCTGTTTGCTGACAGTTAACTCATGTATCCTTATTAGCTTCTTTGTCTTCCTGAGGGTCATTTTGACAGCCCCTAATACATTTTTCAACTGAAGTCTGTGTCCAGATGCACACCATGCTTTCGCAATAGAGAAGACAAAATCACCCATACCTCCCACACTGAACCAAATTCTCTCTGAAGCACTGGAAAGGGGTGGTGAGCAGGGCAAAGTAACTTAAGGTTAAGGTTTCACATTCAAAACCAGTTCACCTTATGCATAACTTCTTATTTTAACAATAATTGGGAATAGGAATGCAAAGCTGATTTACTGAGGAGAGGTACACAAGCCAAAGCACGCCTCTGAATACAGCTTCCCCCCAGTTTTTCAGGGATCAGCTCCATAGTGACAGGTACTTCTGACTGGAGCCAAGCATTAGAAACCTGACATCCCCCAGCTCCTTCCTCCCCCACCTCTCTCCCATGTGCTTTTTGTTCTCCCCTACCTTGCCTGAAGCACCTCCTCAATTAAGCTGTTTGCCATGCTTAAAAAAAATTTTCCCTAGATTCTCCTTTTATCCTAACTGGCTGATGATATCTTACTGTTTCAGATATTTGTTCATTTTTTAAGTGTAAAGAAAAATTCATTAAAATAATAATATAATTCATTCATTTTATATATACACACACACACACACATATGCAACATCCCCCACCTTTCCTTGAGCTACAGCTTTTTTAGCACAGAAAAGTCAGATTGGAAATCTCTCTTCTGGTGAGAACTGGCCAGAAAAAATTATTGATTTCTTTTCTTTTGGGGGTGGGGAGTGAGAAAGAGGAGGTAAACAAATCATTTACACTTTTTGTCATCTCTTTTAAAGATAAATTTTATTAATGGCAACTATCAAGTGAGTGATTAGTTGAAATAATTCTTCCACCTTGAAAACTGTATTTTTATCTCTAGTATTTTATTTTAATTCTCAGTCTGATCTCTGACTTCAGATGCTTTTTGGAGCATCTTCTTCCCTCGCAATGTTTTGCTCTCAGCCCTTGCATCTCTTGATTTTTTGTTGTCCATTGTTCTAAGTCATCTTTGTCCAATATGTAATTTGTTTCCTTTTCAGACACACAGAAACAAGCAACTGCTATCTCAAAGGCCTCAGCACAATCTCTCTCTTCCTCTCCTTCCCCTTTTTTCCCCCACCAGTCAACAAAAAGGATGGAGGCTGAACTGAGTCTTTGCTGTCCCTGATGACTTTTAAGGAGTTAGCTGAAGGCCATACAGTACATCAAGATCATCAGTGCTCTTCCTCCACTGTTATCAGTTTGCTTCGTTAAGCTGGCTCATGGTTACAAGTAACAAATTGAAGAAACTCAAGATACCATTTAGCAGTGATTTAACTGCAGCACAAATCAGGATTCACCAGGTTGGGAGCTGCAGTACAGGAGATGAGATAGCTAGAAAGCTTCATGACCACAGATTGTGCCTAAAATTCACATACCTACACAGGAAACTAAGTTCTAACCCACTGTCACCGACACATATTGATGACTCAGAGTTGATGCTTTCAAAACCCATCACATTCTGTCACACCTTGTATCTTGACTCACAATTTTAAAGCCACAAGGCTTGACCCAACTGGGTTCCATAACACTTTCAAATCACCACACAATGTCTGAAAGAAAACAAACCAGCAGGTGACCTAACAAGACAGATGGTTTATTAATGTTTCTTTGTATGTGGTCACTGTTAAGAACATAACCTTGCGTTTTTAACAGTAAGTTTCACATTCTCATATTTGAATTAATTCAACAGGACCAACTCTGAAATTAATACTCTCCCTTCCCTAACATTAGATATAAAAAGCATCTGAACTCCACATAGACTTGAGGTACAAAAACCCAAGGGCATTTTGGAGACGGTGACAGCCTTCAAGTCAGAGAGTCCCAAGGACCTTTGCTTCTAACTTGATTTCAGTCATACAATTTCAAAGCAGAAGTTCAAAACTTGAGTTAAGAGCATTCTATTTATGATATGGACCAGCAAACCAAAACAGGACGTAATACAATGCTTACTTTCAGCTCTTGAGACCGACAGGATTTATTTTGATACTAGTCTGAATCCAGTTCAAGCAGGCTTCATCACTAAATCCCAGCCTTGAATCTGTGTCAGGATTAGGACTGAAGTATCATCCTGTAGGTGGTTTTACACGAAGCGCTCCTTTTCTTCGCTCTGTATCCCAGCTACTAACAAACAAAACTATCAATATGAAACATCACAATCCTGCTAGAGAGGCAGGACCCAATGGACCCATCCTAGAAAGCCTTACTGCTCACCACAGTTCTAGGATGGGTAGGACAGTTGGTAGCAGCACAGCAGAGGTTAAGACAGCAGCTGGCATGCATTTCATTCTATGGCAGATGAATAACCTTTTCCAGATATGTTAGCAAAAGAGACTACACTGAGTATAAATTCTGGGACACACAGCTCAAAGGAGTCATATACATTAAAGAAACATCTCATGATTCATCATCTCAAGTCAACTGGCATACATTTACTACACCATAATGTCTTCCAAAGCCCTGTAAGTACTCGTCCTTCATTAGTATAAAACATATAGTGCAGCTGAGAAAATAGCAGCCACAACTTTATGAATAACAGCAACATTAAGTGGAAGTCACATTTATACATCTCTAATATGGTCTAAATACTGCGTGGGAGAGAAAAAAAAAACAAAACAAAGAGCAGAGGAACAAGCAAACTACTTCATTGTAAGAGAAACACTTATATGAAAGCTACAATACACACAGCTCACTTCAAAGTTGCCTTACACCTCGAGATGCCCCAGCTTCAAAGGAAAGAAAAGAGGCCATTCTCTCAGCTGGTTTCAAGGAAGACCAAGCCCCAACCCGTTCAACATTTCCCTTACAGTTCGCCTGCAAACACTTAAAAGCCAGTGATTGAAGACAGTTGTGTGCAACTGCCAATATTGACACCAACAGCAATGAGGTCATCTGCTCTGTTTTGGCAAGAACTGGCTTAACTCTTGGTCTTGTAAGGCCAAATCTGTTCTTTACACTTCAGTCAAGCCCGTGAGCAACATTTGCTGTGCTTTGTCATTTGACTACAGCCACCCCAAGACACAGTTGTCTCAAGTGTGACTTACTCCTCACATTTCAAGATATAGACCAAACCCCAACATTTTCTTCCACTACATTAGGGGGAAAGTTGCATGTAAAAGGAGCCCATTTCTCCACTTCAGTGCTGCTAGATGCAAAACATAAAATACATCCTACAATTCAAATTTAAATTGATATTTCAATTATCTAAAGTTTTAAGTCAACTAAGTATATGGTTTGAAGCCATGGTACTACATGACTACTGAAAAGGAATCTCACTGTAATTAAATTAAACTCCTGAAACAGAAATAAGGTGAGGCACTTTCAACTTAATCAACATGACTGTTTTAAAAAATTATAATCTCAAAGCTTTATTCAGAGAGTGGCTACATTATTCGTTAAACATTACCTAAGAGATTTCATGTCACCCTCTTGGCAACCTAGAAAAGTCTGCAAGACAGAACAGAACATATGAGGGTCTGGAGAATAAGTCTTATGAGGAGAGGCTGAAGGAGCTGGGGGTGTTCAGCCTGGAGAAGAGGAGGCCGAGGGGAGACCTTCTCGCACTCTACATCTCCCTGCAAAGAGGGTGTAGAGAGGTGGAGGGCGGTCTTTTCTCCCAAGTCCCAGGCCATGGGACAAGAGGAAACGGCCTCAAGTTGTGCCAGAGGAGGTTCAAGCTGGATATTAGGGAAGAATTTTTCCATGGAAAGGGTTATTAAACGTTGGAATGAGCTGCCCAGGGAAGAGGTTGAGGCCCCACATCCCTGGGGGTATTTAAAAGATGGGTTGACGTAGTTCTCAGTAACATGGTTTAGTGATGGTTTTTTTATCAGAGTTAGGTTGATGGTTGGACTAGATGATCTGAAAGGTCCCTTCCAACCTAGACAATTCTATGATTCTATATTTCTACAAGGAGTCTCTAAACAGTTTAGGAAAGTAAGAGAAATGAGTTGGGGGGAATACATCCCTTTCTAAAATTTACATTAGGCTATGCTTACTTCCATATTTCCCCAAGCACAAAAGAACTTATGTGCTTCTTCTGTTCTCCATTTATAGGACTCGGCTGGCTCACGAATTTCTCCTGTCTAGACAATTGTGAGTTTGGGTAATTTTATTAATTAGAGCAACATCTGAGTTAATCATAATACACAGCAATAGCTTAATGACTAATATACTCTAACTGCATTACTTAATTCCCCTAGTCCTGTTTTCAGTACTGTGGTGGTCCTACAGCCAGCTCTAAGCCTAGTCTACACTACTTTGGCCAACTGGCTGCACATGTGGATCTGCAACACGACCCCAGGAGAAAAGTACACTTAGGTATCTATGCTCTATTCAGCTAATAATTTTAGGGAACTTGTTACACACTTTGGCTAAAACTCACTTAAGAGATCCAAAACTCACTGGGAGGGGCAAGAAGTGTAGAGATGAGTAACATCACTATAGACACACTTCCCTTTGGAAAGCTGTCTTACCAAGATCACACGTGGCATTCACAGAATGACCCAGCAAAGAGCTCTTCAGGAAAAACACAGTCCTATGCTAAAAAAAAATGACAGCAACTAAACATAAGCCACAGTCTGCATTACTACTGGAAAACGGCCATTAGGTCAATTCCATAAAGCAAGGAGGAAAAAATAAAAAAGTTTTCATTTTCCTGTTCCTACTTTCTTTGTATATTGCAAAAATTTGTAAGCCAGCCTCAGCTTCCACTTATCAATTCCTCCCTATTTTCACACACTGTCTACATTTTGTACCTCCTGAGATACGGCCTTTCATTACAGGCTTTCATCTCAAGTCTTAATGACTGCATCTTCCTCCACACTGCACCCTCAGCAATCCCACCGTGTCCATTTGCCCGGTATGATGATGGCAGGATGGTTTTCTGGAGTCAGCAGACTTACCAAAACCAGAGAGAGCGAAGCAGCCCTCCCCTGTCTCCAGTACACTAGACATGATCTACTTATTTTCATTCAGGAAGTCCTTCCTCACTCATCTCCACTCCTCATATATTTTTCCAAGCGAACTGTACAACTTCATGGCTCATTTGCAAAACTCGCCTCAGACATGTCCATAGAAAAGAAACTCCACCAAGTTATGGGTTAAATCTCCTTGTTATTCTCCTTCAAATTCTCCCTTTACCTACTCTCTGTAGGTGCTGCTCTGCACAGCACCTACCAAAACACAACGGATCAACAGGTGGCACGTGGTGACCCTACTGCTTTTCAGGCAACCGATCTTATTCTACTTATCTCCATGTGCCCTACAGACAACTTGGTTGTTGTCTGGGGTACCAGACAACGGGGTACCTTCCTTTAGGGGGTTCTATTGCCTTGGAGTCATCTGCTCCAAGAGCTCCCAGAAAGCATCCAGTGGATTGGCAACTTAATTGAGCCTTTTAGGAGTATATTTGTCCCACCACAAGGAATTTTAGCATCATTCCTCCTCTCATGGTCAGTCTTCACAATATGTCTTTGAACTTCATTACGAGATGCTTGGGATGCCATGCCCTGGTACTGAAGAGCATACAGCCCAAGTTAAACAAACCAGCAGCTCAGCTGCTCCATACTGCTGGGGGAAGAGCTGAACATGCTCATGTTCTCTCTGGGTTACCATCACACTGCTTAGGAAGTACAAAGTCCAGCTTGCATTAGTTTTTTTGTTGGGTTTTTTTTTATTGTTTGTTTGATTCATTTTTGGCGTGAGTTTTTTGTTTTGTTGTTTTGGTTTTTTGGTGTTTTTTTTAAAAAAAACAAAAACAAAACAAAAAATGTGAGTTTTTTGTTTTGGTTTTTTGGTGTTTTTAAAAAAAAACAAACAAAAAAACCCAGAAAATTCCATTAGGATATTTGTCATTTCCCCTGTTTGCTCTTACCAAACCTCAAAAATAGCATCCATTTCTGTGGAGCACTCCTCTCCACAGAAACAGGCTGTGTTAGTCTGTCAGCCTGTGTTAACCATTAGCAGCAGGGAATGAGTTAATAGACAGGATTAAGGATTTAGAACTTTGAGACAGATCTTAACAAAAAGAGCCTGGCCAGTTTTCTTTTGAATGAGAAGTGGTTGCTGGTATTTTTAATCTTTATTGATATGCAGCTACGGAAGCATACAATACCAGGTAACATTAGGAGGCCAGGACAGCTTATTAAGCACAATTACCTGGCACATAATCTAAATACTGGAAAGAATGCAATGCAAAGTACCTACAGAAAGTTTCTGCTACTTGGAAGACAGTGAGCAAATAAAGACCTGAATTATCTAAAATATAAAACATTAACGGGTCCAGACATCCAAAATACGACATTTAAATAAAAATAAAAAACAAAACCCCCAATTACATAAGTAAAATATATCAGAAAATAGAATGGAAGTAGTTTGTTGGTTTTTTTAATGAGCAAATTGAAGTGTCACATTAAACAACAATCAAATTACCCATGTGCTTCTAAGCATCTTTATCAAAAAGAATTATCTATTCCTCTAAAGAAGGTTGTTAGGCATTAGCAATCCTGGGGAACAGTTCAACATTCTTTGTTAGGACATCTTTAGCACAGTTACATATCAAGTTTTCTTGGGTTTCCATTCAAAATAGAGTGCACAATTGAGTTTTACATCATATGCATGTCATGCAGGCCAGCTTAAAAAAAAAAAAAAAAAAACCAATGCAAGTCCTTGGGACACCTGCATTACTGAAGAGGTGACAATAAAGGCCTATGGTTTCAATAGCAACTAATTTAAGATGATTCACATAGCACATGTTTCTATGTGTTTCAAGAGGCTTTAACTTCCAAGAAGTGCTGAGGCCTCAGGCTCTGCAACTTCAACCACTTCAACACCTCAAATGGAATGGCCCAAAACCAATGTACTTCAATGACTCAAAAAATTGATCTCATTTGCTAAGATCTCCATCTTCTGTTTTTATTCTGCTTAAGGTTTTCACTCCATATTTTCATTCTAAGGGCAAACCATCTTTGTGTTAATTATTTTAGATGAGTGAACTTCAAGTTTTTCAAGGAACTCCTGGCAATTTAGTAATGTAAAGAACCTTCCTCCTCCTGCTTTCTTCTCTCCTTCTCATTTATAGAGATAGCTTCTACTGTCACCATCCCTCCTCACAAAATAATGGCATTGTGACAAAGTCCAATATGCAAAGAACAGGGTTCTGGAACCAACACTGACTTAAATCTTCATTACCTTCTCCCTTTTCCTTTTCTTATTCCTTTCTCCTACTGCATAAACAATGCAGCCATTGGTATAGACAGAGCTGAGCTACCTCCACAACAGCAGAATAAGGCAATATAATAATTGAAAACATATTTTGCAGCTTGATAGACATACAACAACATACATACAACAGACGTAGTTGTTACGATTAACTTTATATTAAAGGCTGTTGTATAATACAAAAGGAATGTATTAGGATCATTACAGTAATTTAATGATTATCTGCTAGAAATCAAGTATGACAAACTGGGCACTGTGATAGAAAACGCAATGGCAGTTCCTTTCATTTCATGATTCTGCTTCTCAATGCATCTGTGACCATTCCAAACCACAAACCAGAACTGGATTGCTCAAACCTTTACCATTTTAGAGTGGAATGTCCTTACATAAACACAGTAAAGGCACATACACATAAAGGTACCCCCTGCTTCAGTCCTTTGGAAGGTAGTTTCTGAAGGGTTGTCTGGCAATTTCTTCAGAATCCGCTAACCCCTGGCAATGGTACAGACCAAACTTCCAAGCTAGAAGATATAAATACGTCAGTATACCCAAAACAACTTTGGAAGCAGATCCAACAGCAGCTAGACTGCTGAGGCTCTGGTGCTTTCCAGCGACACAGGGGATGGCTGCACCATCCCAGAGGAAGGATGAGATGGGTGGGTAACTGTTGGCCAGGTAACTATTTTGCTCTGATGTGCACGAGTTATGAAGTGGAGCTGCACGTTATGAATTGGAGAACTGGTGAGTTAGAAACCTCATTAATTAAGTGATGAATTAGTGAATCCACATGTTAGACTAGTCTCTACAAAGAGCACTGAACTCTTGTTTATCATGTCTGTTTGTTTCCTTTTCTAATGAGCTCATAAAATAAAGCTTAATTTATAGAGTATGTTGTCCTATAAATTTGAGGGATGCAAATGGAATACGAGAGCTACAGACTGATATTGATAAGAAAAGAACAACCTCTTCACATTGTTCCAATCACAAAGTTTTGACTGGCTTCCTATTTTTGCTTTTAGAAGCAATATAGATCAGCAATATTTTGAAAAAAAGAGGATTAAATCTGCTCTCAATGGAAGAAATCCTGCATGACCTAAAAATTACAGTAATGTCACTTTTAATGTGTTTTCACCTCAATTTGTGTGTATTCCCTCCTCGACATACTGACCAGCCTAAACTTTGACCAGGAACTGCTACTATCATTGCCTGAGAATTCATCTGCGTCTATGCAACCAGCACAGATAACAGCAGATAGTTTGGATTTCTCTGCAAAATGAAATAATGTTGCAAACAATTACAAGAAGAAAAGTACAATCAAAACTTTCAGCTTTTATTTTCACTGCCAGCCAGTCTCTGCCTGGAGACAAAGCAGTTTGCTTTCACTGCAGTATCTGCATTCTTTGTAGGTGGTCAAGCCTGTTGTTCTCTCAGGGGAATAAAGAAAAATTCTATGCATGGAAACTTCTGGGTTTCCAACCCTCTATGTGGGAGTAGTCTGTAGAAGAGAAAACCTTTAATTAAAAACAACTTTGGAGCTGAAGTCCTGCTTGTTCAACTATTTGCAGTCCCTCCACTTAAAAAAGCTCCCTGGGATCCTAGATACAGGTAGGTGAAACTGAGCTAACCAAACTTGAGAGCCTTCAATGTCAGTAATATACTTTCTTGCTTTAGTACTTCTTTAATACTAGGTGTATCCAGAGACAGAGTATAATACCACCAAATAGTTCAGAAATCTTTGCTTTCACAAAGCTAAGGCACATTCAACTACAGCATAAAGCTTTACTCAGGCAATCTCATGCATTTCACTAAAGAAATGAAAAAAAGTAAAAGAACAGTGTCACTTCATCTGAATTCCACTGCCAGGGCCGGGGTCACACTGTTTCCATGGGCAAACACCATGTGGTATATCCTGCACTTTGCTGACAAGAAGCAATCTAATACTAGGCTTCTGAATCCTAAACAAACAATATTGTAATTCACTGTCAGCTGCACATTAACTGCTGTGCTTTGTCAAAACATACTTTTAAGGATAAACACGCTAGGAAAACCTGCAGGAAAACAGATCAGACGCTAGCCCTGCCTGAGTTCTAATGCTTTCTTCCACATGCCATCACGCCTCAGATATTACCCTTGCAGAAAGGCAAAAGCAAATGGGGGCATGAGTTCTTACCTTTACATCAGAACAAAGACACTGCTGCACGAGCACTTTGAAGAGTATTATTTAGAATAACAGTGTCAGAACAAATATCTGAGCAGCATGGTTTCAGGCTTGAAACCAAACCCCAGCAGATAGTACTCCAACTTCCAGAACGGACAGGAAAGCTTTAGAATCACAGAATCACAGAATCTTCTAGGTTGGAAGAGACCTTAAAGATCATCTTGTCCAACTGTCAACCTGACTGACAAAAATAGTCACCCACACAACAAACAAGAAGCATCATCACTAAACCATCCCTCCCAGCACTACATCAACCCGTCTTTTGAACACCTCCAGGGATGGGGCCTCAACCACCTCCCTGGGCAGCCCATTCCAATGCCTGATAACCCTTTCAGTGAAAAAACTTTTCCTAATATCCAGCCTGAACCTCCCCTGGCGCAACTTGAGGCCATTTCCTCTCGTCCTGTCGCCTGTGACTTGAGAAAAGAGACCGACCCCCACCTCTCTACACCCTCCTTTCAGGGAGTTGGAGAGAGCAATAAGGTCTCCCCTCAGCCTCCTCTTCTCCAGGCTGAATAACCCCAGCTCCCTCAGCCTCTCCTCATAAGACTTATTCTCCAGACCCCTCACCATCTTTGTTGCCCTTCTCTGGACCCGCTCCAGCACCTCCATGTCTTTTTTGTGGTAGGGGGCCCAAAACTGGACACAGCACTCGAGGTGAGGCCTCACCAGTGCCGAGTACAGGGGGACAATCACCTCTCGGGCCCTACTCCCCACACTGTTCCTGACACAGGCCAGGATGCTGTTGGCTTTCTTGGCCACCTGGGCACACTGCTGGCTCATGTTCAGCCTATGAAAAAAACACTATTTAAGACAGCAATGAGCAATACTGACTGGAAGTGACTCTGTAGCGACAGTCTCTGGTAAAGACAGCCCAAGAGCAAGGCTTCCTCACAGGGATGCTGAACATGGCTTCATTCTTTGTGGGCTCCAGGAATGGACTTCATAAAACCTGCAGTGCCAGAGCCCCCTACTCACCCCAGCGTAAGGACACAGGTAAATCTCCAGGGACAGCCACAGAGCCTCAGGATGTCCCAACACTCCAGAGACAGATGCACTTGCAAATGCCTCCCTCTGGCCTTCAGGCTCTTCAGTCAGACTGTGTGAGGATGGCGAACATTCACAGCTCAAAGTCTTTCTCAGGAATTTTAGTTCCTAATTCTTTCTTTTGGATTTGAATACTAGACCCAGGGACAAGGAGGAGACCATACGCAGTAGCTCAGAGCATTTACCCCTGAACTGGGAGAGCAGGGTACTAGACTTTTCTTTGTTTGAAGGTCCTCAAACCTCATCTTTTACTTTCAGATAAGTATTATGTTAGATGATGCCATGTATCATTCCTCTTCTTGTCCTGAAGCAAAAAAAAACAAACCCCAATGTACATGAGACTGTGGAAAAAGCAAAAAATAGAAAAAGTAAAAAATAGATGCATAACCCTGCATGAGTTGTTCAATAATAAGAAAAAACCTGAAAGTTAAACTTTTATTAAAAAACCCAACCATTTAGTATTCTGAAAGTATTAACCCAAGGGAGGAAAGAAAGCCTGAAGAGACACACCTTCACACTATAATTTCCCTGATAATCTTTTAGACTTTTGATATTGTAATATACCATGGGAACAGCAAATTTTGAAGAAAGCACACCACAAAGCAAAAGAATGTATAAGTTTCATTTTAGGACGTGTTTTGGACAAGTGCTGGATCACCTAGTCCAGTCTCAGAAGTTCTCTCCATCCCAAATTGCTCTATGATTCTTATTACCTGTCAACGTACAACGGCAGGTTAATACAAACACATGCACATTAACTGGGAAGTGACACAGGCAGTGCTGAGCTTACCTGAAGCAACTTTTAAGTCATGAATCAAGTAAGACTGCTTGAATTAATTAGCACCACAAACTGTTATAAAGTTCTGATTTCAGCATCCAGGGAGCAGTTGGAACAGTTAAACCTTCTGTCCTGTTAACAGATAACTATTAGGATTTCTTGTTTCTGCTGACACTTCTCCTTGTGATGTTGCAAGATGAGAAGAAATGTAGAATGAAGCCAAATATAATTGGTAGATAATGTTCAGGATCCAGTCTTTTTTTGTCTTTTTTTTTTTTTAAACAAAACAAAACAAAAACCTTTCTTGCAGAGGTCAAGTTGCCCTTCAAGTACTTCATGAAATAAAATTTTGCCTTGAAGCTCAAACCTAGTTATGCAACCTATGGTTAGTTTCAACCTTGAAGTTGTCTCTGTCAGACAGAAGTGTCAAGGATGTTGCCTTGGCACAAGCCATAGTGGAAAACACTCGTTTTCTCAAATGGAGGGAGTCTTACCACAGAACAACGGTATTTTCACACTCACTGGAAAACAAGATTCCCCCTAAAACTTTTGAAATAGTCCAGTATGAAGAATTTTTTATTCACATAAAGCTTACGAGATCTGCACAAAACCTTCTTAACTTCCTTACGTCCTGTGGCTTTAGTGACAGCTCATTGCAAGAAGATGTGGAAAGCGACAAAAACCGCACCAGTGAAGGTACAGACTGAGATTCTGGCTCCAAGATCCTTAAACTGGCCTAGGACAACACCTTTGTAGAGACTACAGGAAATCTCTTCCAGAGGTCAACCTCCAGTCTCAATATTTAGCCAGCATTGGCACTCACAGAAACCCCAAACCCTACACTCCAAATCCTCTGCCTGACTCCTGAGAGAACATAAAGCCTAGTTATGCACAGGTATTTGCTCACTGCAGCAAGAGAAAGCAGAAGAAAATGCAAAATGCTGAAGCACAGTGTAAAGCCTAATTAAAAACAGGGAACCTTAATTCAGTTCAAATCCAGTTTAGCATAAATCACTGCCAATGGAACTTATAGTCTAAACTATCAAACCAGCACGACCTCCCACTCACTTAACAGAGGAATCAATCCAAGTCAGGCCAAATGTCAGATGCTGGGGAGCACGGGATTGCAGGACAAAGTGTCGAGACACACACAAGTTAAATAGTGAAGTGAACATAACAAAAACCTAACAGAACTGCTAAGGGAACGCTGCAGCACTCAAACCCTCCCAGCTTAAAGCTAGAGAATGCAGCATCAGAATCACTTGCCCAAGCTTATCCAGACACACACACAGCTCAGCCTCCAGTTTACCTCTGGTTTCCCACAGAAAGGCAGATGGCAGCTTTAGAAACACTGCAAGGGGAACTATTGCTACTTTGCTTTCTCTAATTAAATAAAAATTAAATAAAATCATACTACGTTGTAAATTCCTAGAAGTTTTCAAGTGAGTGGATACCACATCCACATGACTAATAAAACATTTTCTCCATATTCATAAGTATTTGTGCAAACTTAGCAGGTAAAGTGTTGCTGGCTTACCTAGGAGAAGGTTATGCTGTTATACTGTGTGCATGCCTTTATACCCATTTATACCCTTTTCATGCCTTTATACCCATTTATACCCTTTTCATAACCCTATTAAGGGGTCTACTGCAGCTCAAGTGCATATTATGCCAATGCTATCCATAATTCAGAACTGAGGTAAGAAAAAAACTCATGATGGATTCAATTTAGAATCTCTAACAGAATAGACTTTGCATGTCACCATAAAAAAGAGATTTTAAACCACTTGTGATAGACTATGACATGCAGGTTGTTTTCCACGATATTTTAAACCCTGTTTTTCTTTTCCTGTAAAGCACTTCTATAACATGTTCCTGGCACTGAGACAGCAAAGAGAAGTTGGCGATTTAAGTATCTCTGTAGGTATTTTTGGCACAGGAGCACCTTTCTCCCAGGAAAGTAAAGGCAATTGAGATTCAACTATAAACTGCATTACCACTTATATTTTCTAGATAAAGTTCTCTTTCCAGTTTGGCCACAGCTTTTGCTTGAGCTGCACACAGGGTAAGATTCATATAGCCACTGTGGAATTGGAAACAGAAATTTTAATGTGTTACTTGCAGAAATCTTTAATTTCCCTTAAATCATGTGGCACAAGACACATGAGCTGCAAGACAGAAACTGCTTCTGTGTGTTTTCTAGGGTTCACGTTTAAGTTTTGTGTTTTGTAGAGCCATGCTTCACTGAAGAAAATATAAAGTTCTTTAAGTATGAAGACAGCAAAGATTCACTTCTCACCCCACCCCCCCAAAAAAAACCTTTTAAAGAAATTCTTTAAGGGTATACTGAACAGATTGGACTAGAGACTGTCAACTACACAATACACTGCTAATGTCCTTTTTCTTTGTTTTGTTCTAATAAAACCATTGCACTTTTGACTACAATGTTAATCTTTCAGATACAAAATAAACATGGAAGGTGGCAACTTCTTTTCCTCCCCAAATTCTGAAATAGATTTCAGTACCAAAATGTGAAGTAATCTTAAATCTCACCAAAAAGCTTTCATTACACATACTCATCAGAAGCTAGGCTAGGAGCACTACTTCTAGTATTTTGGTTTAGCCATTACTCTTTGTTGAAAGAAATGTCTTAAGACACTTTGGTTGGAAGTTCAAGAGTCCTAACACTCTTAGGACCCCAGCACACCAGAGCAGGAGAACGGAGCATTCCAACCAGCCTCCAAAGAGCTCTGAAGACCAGGGATAGCAGGGAGATTCAAAATGGATATTAGGAAAAACTTCTTTCATAGGAGGGTAGGGCAGCCCTGGAACAGGCTAGCCAACATGGATGTGAGAACTTCCACCCCTGTAGGTTTTCAAGATGTGGCCAGGTAAAATCCACAGCTAACTTTACACTGTGTTGGTGGTGGTTTTGTTTGGGCAGGTTCTTGGACTACACGACCTCCCAAGGACCCTTCCAAACAACATTTTCTATCATCCTGTGAAAAATGCGAGAAGAGTATGAGTAGGGGAGAGGGAATTACACAGTTTGCATGTTCTGAATAGTAAGCAAAGATTTATGACTTTATTTGACAGAGACTCCCACATTGTGTTGCTTTTGAGAATCAATAAACAAATTAGAAAAACCCTTCTGAAAATCTCTGACAACACTATATTTGGCAACGATACTTCTCATGGGGCTGAAACAACCCTGTTAACATGCACATAAAGCATGTAAGGATACCTAACAACTGCCCCACCACCCCCCAGCCCAACTGCCGAGCAACTCCCATTTTTCCAAGATGTCAAATTTGAAAAAAACATTGTCATCACTGGTTACACTGAAATGCCAAGGCCACATTAATCGCTACATTAAGTTGATTGAATAAAGCTTTGTTTCTGTATTTAAAATTCCAGCGAGCTTCCTCTATCTACTATAGATTATACTTGGAAATACTTGAAAATAGCAAATAAGCTTCATCCTTGAAAGATGCTCAGTAGAATAACACATTCCAGCTTCTTGACTGTGTATCTACTTCAGATGCTAGTCTTCTGATGTTTATATAATTAATTGACCATAACCAATCATCACAACCATTTGTTTGTTTCTGTTACAGGAGGCACACCAACAGCATTTTCTCTTCAAGTATGGTTACAGCTATCTGACCCTGTCTGAGCCTCTCATGACCATAACCAATCATCACAGCCACAGCACACCAACAGCATTTTCTCTTCAAGTACGATTACAGCTATCTGACCCTGTCTGAGCCTCTTGAAATCAAGGACTTTTCTGAAGTCTTACACTTCTAAATGAAGTTAAAAACATACGGAAGAGCACTATTTTTGGAGAAAGAAACCCCAAACCTATCCACAAAAGAACATCACTGTACAGTCACTCCTCTCCCCATTTACTGAAAACCCTGTTATAGCAATGTCATTAATTATCTGCTTTCCTGTTTGGAGAGAGAGAGTTCTAAGAACATCTAAATAACATCTCAGAACTTTTTCCAGCACAGGGAAGAAGAAATGACATACACATGACAGCTATGTTTTAGTTACTCTCTTTCTACTTTTTGCATCAAAAAGGTTGCCAACAAAATCAAGCATCTAATCACGCTCCAGAAAAAGGTATCACTGTTTCAACTAATAATGGCAAACTTCTGGAGATATATATTATGACACTACATTAGTATAGCCATGTTGGAGTTTGTACTTTGCAAGTAAGCTCCTTGGATATAGTAAGAGAAGACAATGCCAATCTTCACTGCATCATCTATTAAGACCATTATGGTTTACAAGATTTCCATTCATGAACACAAAGAGAGTGTCATAAGTCTAAAATGGCTTGAACACATGCTTCACTTAATACATACTAGTAGAAATACATACAGAAAAATTAAGCATACACATAATGCCTCTTGAGAGCAAGGATCTGACTACAAACATCTTTAAAAAGATGACTTTTCTCCAAATCAGAGCAGAAGCGAAATAGAGTGCATACACCAGTTCCTTGCCAACACTCTGAGATCTTTACAGAAAAACAAAAACCCCGAGATGAGGATCTCCTATGTCCCAAGAAACTGTGCTAATCACCAGGCTACAGGATTTTGAGAAAAACTACTCCAGAGACCATGTCATTTTGTGTGCACAATGACGGCGTTCCCTCAACAAGGACTTTATACCCCAGGAACCTCCTGGAGATACTGCCACCAAGGGGAAGGGCAAAGTAACCTGTCTCAGTGTACCCAACTGAGAAGATCCAGCTGAGGAAATCCTGCTCAAATGTCCTCTGGCAAAGGAGAGGCTTAAACCTTATTTAGAAGCGTGCTCACCACTGATCTGTTAAAGAACATAATGCAATGAGTTCTGGCAGTCTAACCCTTTGCTTCCCTTCCTTACTAATAATCCAAATTGATGGGAAAGCCTGGGGGTAAAACAAAAAACTGAAAAGTTTCATTTTGCTCAAAAAGGAAAAAAAAAGGGGGGGGGGGGGGGGGGAAAAAAAAACCCCTCCCTTTTTTTTTTTTTTTTTTTTTAAAAAGGAT
>NW_015091069.1:1130153-1147725 GCF_001431845.1 Calidris pugnax
GGGGGGGGGGGGTGTAAAAAAAAACCCTCTAATTTTTATATTTTTTTGTTTTGAAAAGGACTTTGCCAGTGAATTGGAAAAGACCACTCTGAAAATAATAATTTCCTCACCCAGCACAAAGAGACACATGTAACCACAGAATAGTTAGTTTTAGAAGAAATCTGGAATGTTAACCTTTTGGTTTTGTTTGAAAGCACACGGGGTTTCAGCCTTTTTTTTGTAAAGAAACAAAGCCCTGTTCTGGCATTCAAAGAGATGCTTTGTCCAAACCACAATAATCTGTTACAGGTGACAGGTGTCAGGCTTGGCCAGCTCAGAGACAAGCAGCGTGGTTCTACAGCTTCCTGGAAAAGCCTTAAGACTTCAATTAGAAGCCTCCTCAGACCTAAGAAATGTTAGACAAAAGAAGTATGGAAGTACAAAGCTAGATTAAAGAGTGAAGACAGGCATCCATGTTTCACTTCCTATTTAGTGATGAATGATCTGAATACTAACCTGAAGGTATTTGTGAGATTTTTGCATACTTGACAAATGAGATACTTTAAATTTGATGCCATTATGCTGCTGTTTTTTCCTTCCTCACTTCAAGATAACAATTACTAAAGCATGTTTGTTTAACATGTACTAATTCAAAAGTTAAAATTTTTATTTCTTTAAAGCCTAGAAATTCTCAATTTTAAACCTTGTGAAGCTATCCTTTGTAGGAGGGACTCTACAGAACTGCCAAACCTTCAAGGAAAAAAAGAAACAAGATTGTATCAGAAAGACATGCCACCA
The DNA here is from genome assembly GCF_001431845.1 of Calidris pugnax. Classification (NCBI taxonomy): domain Eukaryota; kingdom Metazoa; phylum Chordata; class Aves; order Charadriiformes; family Scolopacidae; genus Calidris; species Calidris pugnax. The sequence continues at coordinate 1,130,931 of NW_015091069.1, forward strand.
AAAAGCAGAGTTTCTTTCTTGCCAGCAAGAGAAATTACTAATGTGCATTGCAATTAGTGCAAAAATCAGTATTATTTTTGCAGTTGCAGGCTGGGAAAAACTGCTATGCAAATGTCAGGTGGAAAAACTTTGAGCTGTCTTAGAAGTTATGCAATATGTACATATTTTTTCTTCTCAAATGTTTAACAACTGTGTATTATTAAACACCCTCAGGTGAGGTCTTCACCATCTTGCTACTACAAATTGTAGAATATTGCAGAATTCTCTAATGATCAATAAATTAATAAAAAACCAAACCATGACCTCAAAAAGGCCAGTCGGGCTAGCTTAACATTTAATGTTAGAGCCTGCAGGAAACACATGATCCCATTCTTTTCTCTGCTCTACAGAAAAAGCTTCTCCAGCAAGTGCAACAGTGTGAGGATGCAAACCTTGCCAAAGCTCAATGAGTTAAAGAACAAAAGTACGAAATGGTTTTGCTTGCAACATCAAGGGCTTGGACAAAGCAACCCATGTCCTGAGTAGTAGAGAACGAATCGAACATTTTTGAAACAGAAAAGCTAGGCTTGCCTCTGTCTCTTCACATATGTGGCATTTCCACATGCCAACCTTCCTGTCATTTATTATCAATAATATCTGTGCTTGTTTCCAGACATACTGTCTCTGCTTCAGAGACATTCCATTTTCAGTTTGCCCTCATTTGACAAGATAACGATGAATCCCAATTTGGAAAAAATACTGGCAGAATTACATTTTTTTTTTTTTTAAACACAAGACCAGTATATTTCTTCAGAAACATAGTCGTAGTATTCAACTTTAAATACATTTCAGAAGCTTAAAGTACGGGTGGCTACAAATATAAGCACCTGGATCTGGATATAAGATGTGAGTTTTATGTAAGGACAAATTTACATAGCACAGCAAGAAGGGAAAGGAACATCACCCTTAAATGTTAAATGAGAAAGCAAAAAGCTACAGGTAATAAAAATGTGAACAAGTGAGGAAAAGGAAAGAAACAGATGCACACATCATGGTATCTTCAACTTCAGCTATGCTGTCCCACCAGTCTGAACAAGCACAAGGTCATTAAAGAGCTGCAACACAGATAGCAAGGAAACAAGAGGTACATTGTGCAGTGTTCAACTCTGGAGCTGGTAGCAGGGAACTGAGACAGAAGAAGAGATGAAAAGCATTTCTTGTAATCCAAAGAATGCAGCAAAATTCAAGAATGCCAGTGATAACATTGTCAAAGCAATCCCAGTTTTTATTCTGTACTGACTCAGTCCAAAGACAGGATGAGAAAGCTGTGTACATGGTTAAATTGAAATGTGCAAGAGAAGCAACACAAATGCAAGAGGCAGCACGTTTCCTTTGAGATTATTTCTCAATTATTAACTTCCTGGCACGTCAAACTCTCCCTGAACCAGAGATCCTTTAGAGAGTACCCAGGAACTTGTCCCATCTCTTCATTCCTCTCAACAGATACTGTCAGCAAAGATGGGGTGGGAGGGAGGAGGGCAGGGAATCACGGCGAGATTGATGAATGAGGCATTTTCTGATTCATGATCTGGGACATTCTAATGAAAAAGAAAATCCACTCTTCTTACATGGCAGAAATATGTTTCTGGAAGTAGGCACACTCAGGTTTGTAAGTCTAGCCAGTAGTAGAAGTATCTCTTTGCTCAGGAGGGTCTAAGACATCTACTTAAATGCACAACACAGCCCACAAAACACTCCAGCATTTACAGCTGGAGGATACAAATGAAGTCCTAATGCTCAACACCAACAAAGTCTGGTTTTGTTGTTTAATAAACTTCCCAGAGAATGTAATATCTCCCTTTCTGTGTTTGGAATTCTACAGTTCTCCTGAATGCCCTGTTGGTTTCCAACAGATCCCAGCTCCAGGACTCACAGGTGTGATTCATATTTATTAGCCCCAACTGAATTCCTCTTGCACTCCTCAGAGCTTTGTGGCAAGGAGTTCCACAGATCTAATTCTTGTGGTATGAAGAATTACCCGCGTTTTGTTTGTTTTGAACTCTGTTCTTACTAGCTTCATTTGATATCCATGGGTTCTTGTACTACCAAAGTGAATAAAATAAGCCCTGTTTGCCTTCATCTCATTCAGGATTTTGTAGGCTTCCCTCCTGCCTTAAGCTCTTTTTCTTTTGGACTGCAAAGCCCTAGCTTGCTAAATTGCTCTCATCTCTCCTCATCCTTACTGCCCTCCTCTAAGCATTTTCCAGTTCTGCTACCTTCTTCTCTGAGATGAGGGAACCAGACTGCAAAGATGATCCAAAACATTTATATATTGGTATAATGTTGGTTTTCTTCTGTCATTTATTGATTGACACTGAATAAAAGTGCATTATTTATTTTTTTTTTTAAGTACAAAAATCTATCACGGCTCTATGATTTCAGCTAAGAACATGTGTTTTAATAAACCACATACTACAAGCTGACTCCTTCTATTGTGTCCCAAAAGAGACAGCAAACTGAAGTCACATAGTAATAACAAATTAGATTAGTGATGCTTATGAGGAAAAAAAAATGGTTTATTCAAAACAAGTGAGGGTAAATAAGGAACTTTCCCCATGTGGAAAGCAAGCACCATCTTCACAAATTTTCAGCAGGTGCACACCTCCTGTTCTCATACAATGAAATCATTCAAAGAGAATAGCTCAAATGGCTCGTTTCAAAGTGACAAATAAAGGAGTGACACTCCAGTCACCTGTCAGCTAGCCACAGGCTTGCTCCATGGAAAGAAATTTACTCAAATAGTCACATCAGATACTTAAATATTTTAACTTGGCAGAAGAAAACCTGAGTCAATACTACCACATGCTCAGTTTTTAGGAGTTACAGACTAACATATATATATATGTATATATAGTACTACTTCACCACAGAGAATCATATTCTTTAGCAAGAATATGTTGTCAACGGAGGGCAGCAATTCATACCCTGGAAAAGTCTGCTTTAGAAATTATCAACTGATTTATATTAGAGATATATATCATGCCCAGAATGTGAGACTGAAAGTATTTTAATGAAAAAGACCTTCCAAATACAGGACGACTTAAGACAGTGTCAGTCTCTAAAGCTAGATTCCAAGACAACATAACATTTTCAATGCCATGGGAGTTAGACTAGATGATCCCTATGGTCCCTTCCAACTCTAAAAATTCAGTGAAATTCAGGACATACCTATATACACACATGTACCCCACATTTCAGGAAAGCTCCTATACAATGTAGTACCTATATACACACACGTACGCCACATTTCAGGAAAGCTCCTATACAATGTATGAGGTACATTTTATATATGTGTATATATATTTCTACTAGTTAACATTCTACACTATATTAAGGACAATAAAAGTAAATACTTTCAGTCACACAATATAACTGCCTACCCTTACAGGTCTGCACTTTAGTCTTTCCTGTAGTAAGAAAAAGCTGCTGTACATTGATGCTTGCCTGTACTTCAGATACACTGAACTTAAACATACGTTTAACAACCACAGTATTTTTCCTGTTCAGTTATACTGGTCCCTAACTAGCTTCAATTATCAATAGACTACTACCACAAAGTATTGTATTTGCAATAGAAGTTGTGTAACACTATTCTATACATGAAAGTGTTGAAGGAGGTGTGACTGGTATAGATGCTTACCACTTAAAAGCTGACATATGTACATAAGACACATTAGCTTTAAGGAAGGCCTGTAATCTGTGACAAAGCAGAGAAGAAGCTGCATGCTGCTCACAGACCCCAGAACATACCAGAAGAGTGAGTTTCCCCCACTTGCTTCACTAACTTCATTTACACCTTAAACCAGATGACTCAAAAAATCAAAGCAATATGAAAAGTAATACCAATGCATAATCTGACAGTACATATTCTTGTAGTGTTTAATTCCAAGCCTTGATATTTTCAGTACATTAAAATTTAACCACATTATCAGGAAAAACATTACCTGCTACTGTTTTCTTTTCCTGACATCTCTTCTGGATACTTGGCAATGCCTGTCTTGCCAAGCTGAGGATGTCTCCTTATATCCAGCACTGCATTTTAAATGTATGCTCACTTTAAGAATGGGAAACAGTTGGACCGAAGGGTTGTTTGGGGTGCAGTGGGGGTGTTTTACATAGTCACAGTACTTCTCCTGCAGAACTTTTATTGAAGAAAATGAAATGCCCCACTGCTCAAATGAAGTGAAGAACTCTATCAAACCCAAGTGGGTTGGGGCCCTCTGCTCAGAGCACACCTACAGCACGACCCAAGAGGCAGCTGCAGCCTGCAAGCCCCAAACCTGCTCTACAAGTCATCTTACCAGCTGTTGCTGGCAATGAGAGCTGCTGCCCAAGAGGGTCTGACAGCTGGAGGAGCCAGGAACAAGAGCCTCCTCTCGTTCAGGGCACACTCCTCAGCGGCAGGTTAGCCTTGGGTGTCCCTCTTGCACAGCTGGAGGGAGCATCTACTTGGGGATCACATCATCACAGGAGAGAGAAACTTGGCAGGACCATTGCAGGTCTGCTCCGGAATACAACCGTTTGAGAAAACAGATGTTGCACAGAGCAGGAGATCTTGCTCAGATTTCTAACCTTAGGAAGAAAGGAGGAATGATGAATATATATTTATGAAGTTATTTAAGCTTTAGAGTTCTTGGCATGCTTTATGTGCAACTACTTTCAGAAGGGAGAAGGAAAAGTCTTCTTTGAAGTTTTTTGGTCATAACTTCTTACCTGCAGATGAGGATACAGTTCTTATACAGTAGACTTAGCGAATTCTGCTACTCCAGGCACAGGTGTCAACTCTGCTGACAAGTCAGTTGCTAGAAGAAAAAATTAAAACATTGTTGTGAATTAGTAAAACTACCTTCTTGAGGGTAAAGTCCTATTCCTGGTTCTCCTTTCAATGCTTTGGAAAAACAGAGTATTCATCTAGCACCTATGAATACATAACACTCTGCTACATACATGTAGCATTTCACTTTTAAAAAGTTAGTTCAAAAGAAATGCAGAATATTGCACTTAATTTGCTACCGCTTATACCTGATGTGACATTCTTCTGCTATAAATAACTACGTGTGGTAAACAACACTTCAACAGCTTTCCAGAACATTTATTAAAAACTAAGCACTGTATTAGGTAGTCATGAGAATCTACCACTGTGAAATTGTAAATATAGGAGATTATTTCACAATCTTCTTTCTTAATTTTTCTTTTTAAGGAAAATAATCCTCAAACTGGAAGCGTTCCAGACATAAAAACCTCCAAGTGCTCTCGAAGTGCATACCCTGACTTCCTTGCAGTAGTGAATCTTGGCCAATGCATGCATAAGAAATCAAACAAATTAGGCAAAGGGTAACAAATCCCAAACTGCTGATTAAGACTAATATTAATCAGCTTGGAAGTGGTGCTTACTACAATGATCTTTAACAGCATCACTGTGACAGACTTACAAACATTGCCTAATACTATCTCATAGCCAAGAAGAACATGTGAGAAGTGGTTATTTTTAAACCTTCACCAAAGACTCTCTCAACAATAGTTTAAAGGAACAGATCTATTATGCAAAACACTAAATGGGAACTTTACTGTTTGACAGAAGCATAGAAGAATAGACATAAACTGGGAAAACTTTCCTGTAGTCTTTTAGTGCCTCCCCTTTCAATGTTGTCAGCCACTGAATTTTTGTCAAGACAAACTGGTTTTCTCCTAGTACCTGTCAGAGCTATAAGAAAAGATCCAATAAGCACCATCCAACAGTGTGTGTCATAAAGGTCCAAAAAACAACAAAAATCTCTTATGGATTTAGAAAGAAAGGACTGGCCTGTTGTAAAATACTAGACCACACACACTACACACTGAAGCCCTATAGGAGTAATTATTTCTCTCATTATGGCCAAAAACTTCAAAATAAAGAGATTCAGGAGTTCCAGAGATCTCAGGCACATATCAAATTGTTTTCACCACCACCAGCTGAATATGTAGCCTTCATTCACAAACCAATATACATTAAATTCCTGAGCTGTCAGAATATGTTTTTGTGAAGTGATGTTTTGTGCTTTATACTCCTGTGGACCCGCTAACAACTACTAATAGATCACATCAGCCTTTTACTTTAGCTCTGAAATGACCATAACCAGTTTCTGGTGAGTTTATGCCTCCCAACTGAGAAGCTCTCATGTAAGGAAGAAGTGCTTGTTAAAGATCATTAATGTATTTGCTTGCAGTTACAGTATAGAATATTGCTGCAGAGTCTCAACTCCAGTTTATTCACCACGCAGTCATAACTAGAGTCAAACATTCGCAGATAATGCTGAGCATTCATTTAACCCACCTCATCAGGTTATATCAGCAGCACTTGAGCCTAAATTACTTATCAATCCCCATATATACACATTAGATTAAAAAAAAAATAAACGTGGTTGTAGGATACAGATGGTGACTCAATTAATCCAGAGACGTATATGCTTGAATTTTACTGGGGGAAGGAGAGGTAGGAGAGAAACATCGTCTCACCACAAACTATGAGAGTTCAGCTTCGAGATGCTAAAACTGCCTTCATCTATTGCAAACTGCCAAGACAGAAGTAGTAAACATTACTGTTAGTGTTCCTTGTTAACTACTCCGGAGCACTGCAAAGAATAGGGGATTTTTAACCTGAGAATGGAGTAGCTGTGATGCTGATCCAGCAGTAGGGACCAAGGCTTCCACTAAAACAGAGCTGCATTATCTTTAGGTCTATCAAAGCACTAAAGCTCTTCTCAGACCTCTTTGCAAACGGAGTGGGAAGCACTAAGGATAAGAGCCACATTCTGTCCTTAGGGACCCCCGTTAAATCAGATTCTTAACATCAGCCACTTCCTCTTTGTTTTCCTCAAGCCATATGGCTTCCTGACAAAATCTGTACAAACAATAAATCCATTAATCACACCAGTGCTGGAGGAAAAGGGTTTGTGGTTTTTTTCCTTCCCTTCATCAATCCAGGCATTTTAATGGAGATGTTTGATGTATTTTATTTTATGGAAAATACTAACGTCGTCTTTGTTTTCACACTGCAGCCTTGTAGACTGGAGCCCCAGTTCCAGCACATACTTCGAGAGGAGATCTGACATGTTAAAATGCAAAAAGATACAGTAATAGAAGTCAGTCAGCCCAACAAGAAAGGAGTTGAGCCTTATTGAATCTGTTAGTAGGAACACAGTATAAATTGCTACCTAGGCTCCCTAACATACCAAGTCAAAAAACAAAATAACAAAACCTTTTTTTTTTTTTTTTAAATTTACAGAATCAGGTAGAAGAAGAAAGGCATTAAAAGTCACTTCTCTTCCTACAAGGCTCTCAGAAGCTGCATACATGCAAATGCCAGAAGTAGCCATAAGTGGCTGAAAAGAGCTTCTTTTAAGAGATGCCACAATAAAGGACTTTCCCAGAGGCCAGATTTCTTGGTGAGGTGAACCAAGATGACCAATTCCACACAACATGCTACATAATCTGGTATCTCCAAACTGGTAAAACCATGCAGGTGACCATGTTATTCTTGACACCATGAGGAAATAAACACTGCACATGCAAGGAACTCTGTGGTAGGGAGGGAGCACATAAAGAAGGAGATTTCTAGCTCTTGTAGGTGGGAAACTCCCTTTCTTGCAGGTGGGAAGATCCCACTCCCCTGTGGGAGAGGGGAGAAGAGAAATAAACCCAAACCGTAGAAGAAGAAAGGCATTAAAAGTCACTTCTCTTCCTACAAGGCTCTCAGAAGCTGCATACATGCAAATGCCAGAAGTAGCCATAAGTGGCTGAAAAGAGCTTCTTTTAAGAGATGCCACAATAAAGGACTTTCCCAGAGGCCAGATTTCTTGGTGAGGTGAACCAAGACGACCAATTCCACACAACATGCTACATAATCTGGTATCTCCAAACTGGTAAAACCATGCAGGTGACCATGTTATTCTTGACACCATGAGGAAATAAACACTGCACATGCAAGGAACTCTGTGGTAGGGAGGGAGCACATAAAGAAGGAGATTTCTAGCTCTTGTAGGTGGGAAACTCCCTTTCTTGCAGAAGATCCCACTCTCCTGCCGGAGAGGGGAGAAGAGAAATAAACCCAAACCTAAGCAGGTTGATTGCTTCACCAAACAAACCAAACTTAGAATCATAGAATCATAGAATCATTGAGGTTGGAAGAGACCCTTGGGATCATCGAGTCCAACCATCTCCCCTACTCTACAAAGTCCTCCCCTACACCATGTCCCTCAGTACCACCTCTAAGCGTCCCTTAAACACATCCAGGGATGGGGACTCAACCCCCTCCCTGGGCAGCCTGTTCCAATGCCCGACCACTCTTTCAGTGAAAAATTCCTTGCTAATGTTCAATCTAAACCTACCCTGTTGGAGCTTGAGAGACTGTTCAGCTTCAGTTCTGCTGCTCAGTGTATACACAGGAGTATGCCAGCTTCACACTGCTGCAGAGTAAAATTCTGTTCATGAAGAATATATATACACTGTTGGGGAAGCACATAAAGAAAAAGTGCGAGGATGGTAAAGTATTCCCTTTCTTCCTACTCGATCAATAGGTTCAAACAGGGTATGAGGCCGAGAATTCAAGAGCACAGAAAAGATAAAAGAAACAAAGACCTAATTTTCTTTCCAACATCAGACCATTCTTGTACTCTCAATGTCACTTTGAGACACATGTGGAGTCTATGTTATCCCTGTCTATCCAAAGCAACTATTTGCATCACACCTTGGAGCCTACTCAGCAAAGAAGAAACAGATTTCCTAGTGATGACAGAAGAAGGGAGAACCAAAGATGATTCAACATACGAGTACATGATGGTATTACCAACAAAAGCAAACTGAACAAGGTTGACGTGTCAGTCACCACTTTAAAGAATATGAAAATGTGAAATGTCTGTTCTGAGGATCTGTTCTCACTGATGTTTTTTCCAAAACTTCTTTGGCTAAACTTTTATTACTCGATAGTCTGCAGTGCAGAAGGAGGATTAGGAAGAACAAGAAATTACTTTCAAACTCAGGTGGTCTCTTTCAGTAACACATTTCTAAAGCAACTGTGACCCTTCCACTCACATGGAAAGAAAACAGGGTTGGCACAGTAGCAAATCTTTTTATGTTAAAACATGTTGTTTTTTTCTTCACAGTTGTTCTATTGCTTACTGGGTGACCAGATCTACACCCCAGTTCATGTGAACCAAACTCTCTTGAGTTGAAATAAAGTTCAGGAGAAACACAAAGTAGTTTATGACACTGAAAAAGATCTTACAGAGAAACAGCACTAAAAAAGGAATGAAGTTGGCTTTTCATTAGTCTTTTCTCTTTTTTTCCTTTTTAATTTTTTTTTTTAAATACAGGAAAGCAGCATCCTCAATTACAAGCAGGTAATCTTTAAAATTAAAGCCCTTTCTGTCTTTGTTGAAGTTAAGTAGCAACTAGCCACAAAGGAAAAAATATGGAAAGAGCAATCTCAGAAGATTGAGTCATTATCTCCAAGGAGACACATCTGTAGTTTTAACAAGGTCAGAATGTTTTGGTCAGTTCTTTGGGGTAATGGGAGATACAGGATGTTAGCTTATGTTTCTATCAAGGTAATGACAACTCTGAAAGACCGCAGACATCACATGGAGCCTACCACTATGAATTAGCCTTGAGGTCATAATCTAAAAAAGATGCACCATCATACACAAAGTACAGATGGATTTGTAAATGCCTCTAGGCATTTACAGGCATTAAAAGGTAGTGCTGAAAGGTATGTTTGTTTTGGACAGAGTAGTTAAGAGGATCAGGTGCTGCGAGCTAGGGAGGCCTTCCACCACATCTGGGTCAGATGGTCCCAATTATCTCATCACTGTTAATCAAAAGTTATCCTTCAGCAGCTATATAATGACCTATGTAAAAATAAATCTGAGATTGGCGTTTGAATCCTAGTAAGAAAAAAAAAAGCTCCCCCTGTCACAAATCTGAGTGTTTGGATCCTAGTAAGAAAAAAAAGCTCCCCCTGTCACAAATCTGAGTGCAAAGCAGTATCCTTGCTTTAAGTCTCATTATAATGCCTGTGGTATGAAGGTCTGCAGGTGCAAGACAGTGTCTTCATATCAAGCGTCTAAATGGAATACAGGAAAGGTTGACAAGAAAACTTAAGAGTATACCAGTGGAGAGAAGATAGTTCTCCCTCCTGCTTGCTCCCTATTCTGTCCTTTCTGACCCTACATATAAACGGCAGTAAAAGTATCTGCATCAGCCTATTTTGGCTACTGCTCTCACCTATGGGCAGAAGAGTGATCCAGACTGGAAGCAAGACAAATTATTAGGAGAATGTAAGAAGCATCAACCTGTTTATGTCTTCACTGACTGTAGTCACTTGTTCATGTCTTCACTTGGCTGTAGAAGGTATCCAGTCACAGCAAGATCAAAAAAGTGTACTCTGCCTCCTCCCCAGACCAGCCTAACACCTTAAACAGAACTGACTGAAGAATCATCCAACCCTGACTTCACTGTATCAGTGAGTCCCATCTATGCTTAAGTCCATTTGGTCTGCAGCACTCATCTCACAAGTCCTGCCACGTTATCACTACCTTGTGTCACTGAATCACTATGTCCGTGATTCCCACATAGTTTTCTGTGCATTTGTTTTTTAAACCATATCCTGTGGTAGCAGGAGCAACAGCATTAACATCCCTTTTCATATCAGTCAGAAAACAAGTCGCCTCTTTGTTACTACGCTTTGACTCCTCTCAGGAAGAGGAAAAAAAACCGGATAATAATCTCTTCAAATCCAACCCTAAATTACTCCCCCCTCTTCACTCCACAGAAATGGTACCCTAGTTCTTTAAGCTCTACTGAAGTGTTGAAAAGCAAGTGCTACAAAAATCATGATGATACATAAACCAAAAAGAGTGGAATGAAAATTACAAAGCCATTTGATATAAAGAGTATCTTGACCATGATCTTAAGAGTTCTGCCTGTCGGTTTTCTCCTTGCAAGTATGTGAAGGGCATTTGCTTTCCATATTTTGCTTTTCAGGAACAACAGGCCTGAATTTATTTAGTACAGTTTTAAATGCTTAGAGTTCCTGTTATTGAGAAAAGAGGAAGAAAAACACTTGATGTGATTTCTTTTGGTTTTGTTTAAACAACATATTCAGGAGAGCCCCAACACATAAACTAAGAGGACAACATCACACAAAGTAGAATATTTACAGGTAGGGAACACTGTTTTATTCCTCCAGACTACTAATGTAATCTATAACTTCACAACATCTGTCATTAAAGCCCACTGTAACAATTACCCCACGATCAAAAGGGCATGCTGATACAACACAGAGCCATCAAGACTCAGCTACAAACCCTGCCCATCCTACACTACCCCCTCATCTCCTCACACATCCAGCAAAGCTCCGTTTGGAAGAACAGTAGGGTAATAGCACAGAAACTGGGAGATTTCTTATTGTCAGCAAGCTTATTCTTAAGACAGCAGGCATTGCAAGGTTCCACTTACTGAGAGGAGGCATGCTTTCATCTGCTTCCTTCAGCGGTCCTAGAAGTGGGAAGGCTCCCACAGACTGCTGAGCACAGATCTCCCTGAGAAAACACTGCCTTGGCTCTACTGCTAGTTAGACAGACTCACTTCACAAGGTAATTATCCAACATAGCAGTAGAGAAGATGTGAAGTCACAGCACGAACTTGCCTTGCTGTTGAAAATGTCTTTTTTGCTCGCGGTCAACCAAAGTCTGCTCTGTAGATTTAAAGTACAATGACCAGCTCCATCACCTTCCAAGCTTGCCTTACCAGTTGAAACAAATTGTACTATTTCACCCTTGACTATTAATTCTTCAAACACAGCATCAAAGTCTTGCCATGCCTACATATGACTCAATATTTTGCATTGATTCTCAGAAATGCATATATGAGAAAGCATATTTAAAGACAAAGAGTCTGAGATAACACAGTCAAGCGGTGTTTAGCAGCAATTGGGATTAGGTCTGTGTATTCACATATCCACTAGCCTGTTTGGGTTGTAGGTTACCAGAAAGTGAGTTGAGTTAGCTCCTGTCATTAATTTCAGTGGTTAGAACCATAGCAAAACATTTGAAAAAAACAATTCAAGTTAAAACATGTATGTCATTACCCATGCAGATGTCTGAAAAAGTATAAATGGACAAGTCATCCAGGTATTTAGGCAACATAGAAGTGGTAGCACATCTGTAGCCTACAAAAACAGTAGCACAATGATGTGGCATTTGCTTTAATTTCTTTCCTTAAGGATAAGTCTGGTGGATAGTAACTGAAAAAAAAAAACTGGAACAAGTTTCTGGTTTACTTGCATTAGTGTACTTAATGATATGCATGCGTGCAAAACTAGTGAAAGCATAAAATCAGATTTCCCTTCCTTTGCCACTCACTGAGCATGTGTCCCAGTCATGACAACTAAACGAGTGGCAAAGCAGCAGTTTAGCATGCAGCCTGTGTTTGCAACACTGACAGAATCCAGCAGTTCCTTCATTCATACCAACAGTCAATATTACAATTCTTGAGGAAACTATCCTTCAATTTTTTGGCAGTGCCAGACAATTTCTATTTCCACATCATAGCAATTTATAGTTCTGAAGAGCCTGTTCTATTTTAAAAAATCCAGAAAAACTGCTGTCATCTTTGCAAGCAAAGGCCATTCTTTTACGCTTCCATAGGCTATTTACACAGCATCATTTTGTATAATTTAGCTTGGTTTTATACGAACACTGAGGTAAGGTAGTTTGCAGAATCTTCATCAGGAACAGAAAATAATTAAGATATCAAACAGTCAGTGCAAATTATTATGGTGCAAATTCAAATTGGTTCAGTTTAGCATTAACCCAAACCAACAAAAAAAGTTTCAAGTCTTTAACTTTAGCAACCCAACTAACCCTTTCGATACAAGAAAGTTCTCATCTAAAACAGTGACAGTTTAGTGTCACAGCAACAGTGAAGGTTAATTTCAATTACCTTTCCTTGGCAAAAAGAGTTACAAGGCACTCTTAATAACAGCCCTGCAGCCTTCTTACAACTGCGCAGCACAAAGCCAAGCACTGAAGTAAAGGCAGTGCTCAGCAGCAGCAAAAACCAGCCCCAGAGACAAAATCTGCCTCTTTTCTAAAGGCCTGCAGTGCCTTCTTTTGTGATTGCCATCGTGCACGCAGTGTGCTACAGCCTCCACGTTTGATTCCACAAACACATCTTTTCCCTCTTTCAAATGCACATCGTTCCATTGACACTTGAAAGCAGAAGTCAGCTCTGCATCCAAAAACTAACATTCTCCCTATCCGCTCTGTTTCTTCCTCTCCCACATGGCACCCTTCAATTTACATTGAACTACCATGGCTCAGGAATCAAATCCAGATTTATAAGAGCCAAAAGCTTAGAAACTAAGTGTCCAGCAAAACACACGAGCCAATGGAACCCCAGTGCAAGCTATTTTGTATGGCTCACCACTGCTAAGAGGATAAAATGAGCCAGTGAATTCCTCCCTGGGCAAGCCAACGCTCATCTACAAGGAAAGGACTACACAGAGACAAAAAAAAATCCAGTCATGTAAGACACCAGAAAGCTCACCTGCTGGCTGTGCCTTTCAAAGACAGAATCACAGAATCTCACAGATCTTTGAGATCATCGAGTCCAACCACACACCGCCCACACACACCCACAAAAAAAAAAAAAAAAAAAAAACCACCATAACCAAAAAAAACCCAAAAAAAACAAACAAACAACAAACCAGCAGAAAGCATGGAGAGAAGTTCACCACAACAGTTCTGCTGGCTAAAGGAAATAAACCGTGAAGCCAGCAGTTCTGAAAAGGTGAAAGAAAGATGGATATATCCCAACTGAGCCAACTGAAACTGCAACAGGAAAGCTAAAAAGCTCCTTGAACTCCAGATAAGAAGCTAGCCAGAAAAATGTCGGTCCCCATTGACAGAAGACGACAGAAATGACACGTAAACAAAGAGCAGCACTGAATGAAGGAAGAGAAATGAAAAGTTTCTTCCTTAATGTATTATCTCAGTAAAATAAAGGGAAATTTTGGCCTTCTTGGCCACCTGGGCACACTGCTGGCTCCTGTTCAGCCCACAGGCCACCAACACCCCCAGGTCCTTTTCTGCTGGGCAGCTCCAGCCACTCTGCCCCCAGCCTGTAGCGCTGCAGGGCCTTGGTGTGACCGAAATGCAGGACCCAGCACTTGGCCTTGTTGAACCTCATCCCATCGGCCTTGGCCCATCGATCCAACCTGTCCAGGTCCCTCTGTAGAGCCTTCTGACCCTCAGGCAGATCAACGCTCCCACCTAGTTTGGTGTCATCTGCAAACTTACTGAGGGTGCACTCAATCCCCTCATCCAGATCATCAATAAAGATATTAAACAAGACTGGCCCCAAAACTGAGCCCTGAGGGACACCACTGGTGACCAGCCACCAACTGGATTCCACCCCACAACTCTCTGGGCATGGCCACTCAGCCAGTTTTTTACCCAGTGAAGAGTACACTTGTCTATGCCACGATTTGTCAGCTTCTCTAGCAGAATGCTGTGGGGGACAGTATCAAAGGCCTTACCAAAGTTCAGGGAGACAATGTCCAGACAAGGTAAAGTGCTTAAGGGCCAAGGAAAATTTGTATGTTATCACTAACGTCTTCATTTCAAAAAAAGTTTTGACAAAACCTCACTAGTTACATTTTTTTATGCTGATGCACACAAAAAAGATAAGAGTCAACACATCATTTTGTTGTCGGTGTTGGAACACTCAGAGTAACTCAATTTCAGTCTAATACAGCAAGTTTGTTATGTAGCAGTCTCTTTCAGGTAACTCATGTCTGCGAATAGCTGGCTTCTATAAAGTGAACTTCAAATGTTTTTAACTGAACGCATGCACTGGGTAATAATAGGTAAAATACTGAAGTATACAGCTGTTATGCATTTCATGGTTGTAAAAACAGTGGCACCTGCAGAGAGTAAAGGTGGGTCTGAAAGCTTGCAGATTTCTAGCTCCCTCCACAAGCATTTGTCCTTGATGAAAAAGCACACCCTCCATCAGACCTTCAGCCAGCATCCACACGTCCTCTGTCATATCCCCACCACCCCAAACACTTTGAGGAAATGTTATTTGTGGGAATACGGAGTTTCTTAATCGTTACTAATTAATGGAATAAACATTTTATAACAGCTACTGCTGTTATAATCACAGCTTTCTTTTTGTTTGGAGCTTTAATTTCTTACTTCATTATGCAGTCAACAGAAGCCAAACTACCTTTTTCTTTCCTTGAAATTAGCAATGAGTCAGTGGAATCAAACAGAAAACTGACTTCTGCCAGTTTTGCTGCACTTTTTCAATACAAGTTTAATCAACCCTCTGGAAGCAATCCTTCCATTGGAAGGAATTTCAAGTATCCTTGGACTTTGCATAGGTGCAAGTGTAAGACAAAAAATGAGAGATGGGAAAAAAAAAAAATGTATTTTTCTATCACAAGCCATTACCTTCATCTCAAACAGCCATAAGTAAATCCATAGCATTTGTCTCAGAAAAGACATTAGCTTAGGAAAAACCTTGTAGAACGCAATCAAGGCTCCCACACAACACTTTCAAAAGTAATGATGATCTCTAGTTAGACACTTAATAGTAGTTAGTTACCACCTGGTAGAACCAGGGTCAACTAAGCACCAGCCACCAGGAAATGGCAATTTATGCTACTGAAATATTTTAAATTTATTTACTTGATAGCATAAAGGTAAATAGCAAGTTTTTCCTTTATCTACCACAAAACTTATTTTGTGTTATTAGCAACACAAGTCAACATTTAAAAGGCCACTAGTAACCAAGAAGAAAGCAACACTGTAGTCCAAGATTACATTACATTTACAATGAATGAAAACGTCTGGGATTTAGTGATGAGTTCCCAACAACAGGATGACTATGTCTTTAAATCTGACAATTACATCTTAACTCACTCAGGGGGAAAAAAACCCAAGTAAATCACCAAAAAACCACGGGGCTGATTTTAAAGATTGTAACTCAAAAGCACAGAAAAATCAAATCTGTTCAATAACTGACTACAAAAATGTCAGGCTGCTCATCTCCGAAAGGCAAAAGGAGAGGCGAATCTCAAGTCATTCTGCCTACAGTACAGGCAGAAGAATCCAACTCCAAAAATATTTCTATGAAGCTAAATAAACTCTAAATTTATGTACATGGCATTAATTGAATCAGAATTTTAAGATGGATCACAAATTGCTACATTTTTAATTAGTATAATATCACTATGAAAAAATAAAATGAAACCTGACAGATTATTAGCTCACTGCTAATAATGTAACTAACTGCAGGTTCTACAGTTGAGTTTATGATATGCTGGTGTTGTCACTTAAATCAATGTCTTCATATTTCAAACCACTCTTATGGTATGCTGGTGTTGTCACTTTTAAATCAATGTCTTCATATTTCAAACCACTGCAGTCGTTACATGATTTGCATTTTGGCTATAGTGAAAATGCTGAAAGCAAGTTTTCTAACACAAACATGACCATTCAGTACTTCAATTTTCCCTGAGAAAGGTAAAAAAAATAATCAATGGATATACACTTTTGGGTAAATGCAAGGTATGGGATGGGGGACAGGAAGAAGCTATTTTTATAGATGAATGTTCAAGCTTGCTATGTCAAAAAAAAAAAAAAAAAAAAAAAAGAAGAAGGAAACCACACAAAAAGGTATGTTACAATAAAGAAGGTAAGGAGTTGTCCAG
>NW_015091069.1:1147826-1183536 GCF_001431845.1 Calidris pugnax
TTTTCCAAACCCAAGGGTTAAAATTTTTTTTAAAAAAAAAAAAAAAAAAAAGCGAGAACAAATTTTTTAAAAAAAAAAAAAAAAAAAGAAGAAAGTAACCACACAAAAAGGTATGTTGCAATAAAGAAGGTAATGGGCTGTCCAGAAAAGATGCTGTCCAGGAAAAAAAAAAGACCTTTTTTTTATCTCGAAGGCCTTGTCTTCATAAGAACTTCAAGTCAGGAAATTCTTTTTTCAGATTTTTCTAATTGACCAATAAAGTCCTCACATTAACTCCAGAGTCAGGCCAAAGTAGAAGTCACCACTTAGATTCAAAGTCTTTTCCTTACAGCTGAACAACCATTTACTTATTTATTATTACTTTTTTTTTTTTGATAGGGGAACATCAGACTCACTACTTAAAATTAAGTGCTCAGCATAGGCCAGAGGAAATGGAAAGCTTTTCTTCAAAGTTCAAAAGCACAATTCAGATCCTGCTGCCATTAGCAGAACAACAAAAAAAAATAATAATCACGATAAAGAGAAAAGCAGCAATAAAGTCTATCACGTCTGTTATACTGGATTCAGAATTCTTTGGAAACATCTCTCTTCATTTAGAGCACTGACCAGCAAACCCCCCAAATTCCCATTGAAAATGTCCCATGCGCTGTAACAACATACGGGAGGTACAAATGCACTACAGCCATTAATCAAACTTCTGCAGTTCAAAGCCAAAAAGCTGCAAATACTCACGAGGAAGGCACGCTGCTAAGATGTCCTGCAACGTTAATGAGCCAACATGTAAATACCAGCACATGGAAAGTTTTACTCCTTCACTGCAACAACATGCTTTATGGAATGTGTGAGGCTTCAACTGGCATTGGCCACTTCCCAGGAGAAGCATGAAGACCCTTAGCTGGGGGGGAAGGACACAGTTCCAAACATCCACCCACAAATCCATGTTGGGATCACCAGCTTCAGAGTACTGCTCAGTCAAGGGAGACCTAAAACTAAGTGGCCAAAATATATGCTGTCCAGATGTGCTACATTTTGAAAGTAAGTGTGTTTGTTTTGCTGAGTCACGACTTTGCCAACTTTTTCTGTTTTTTTTAATCAAAGCTCTTTTTTCAACTACATCTAGACACAGTTTAATAAATTCCTCCCCTCCTTCCCAAACCTAGTTATTTGCAAAATTGCAAACATAAGGTATTACAAATCTAATTCCTCCTCCAGCTGAGAGGAATAGATCAGAAGAAGAATGGAATTAGTATCGCAAGACTTGGAGAAGTTTTTAGTTAACGCTGATCCAGATGCTGTGCAGATCACACTAATTCTGATTAGCCCTCACTTGTAATTTCCAGGACTTCAATCTAAGCCACTAAACAACTAATAAAGGCCTTAGGATGGCTTCTTCCTTGGGGGCAAATGCAACCTATCCATGTACAAAATGTTCAAATAGTCAAGGGCAAAGCGTGCATATTTTCAAAACCAACATTACCAAACAATGAAACAGTTTCTGAAATGGCAAATATCAGAGACAAAAAAAGCTGAATATGATGTTTTGACTTCCTTTGAAAATCACAAAGACTATCGGAAGAGTTAAAAAGCTTTTAGAGCATAAGAGATGCACAAATTTTTTCTAGAAAAAGAAAACTGTAACCTCAAACTATTTAGTTTGTAAAAAAAAAAAAAAAAAGAAGAAAGTAACCACACAAAAAGGTATGTTGCAATAAAGAAGGTAATGGGCTGTCCAGAAAAGATGCTGTCCAGGAAAAAAAAAAGACCTTTTTTTTATCTCGAAGGCCTTGTCTTCATAAGAACTTCAAGTCAGGAAATTCTTTTTTCAGATTTTTCTAATTGACCAATAAAGTCCTCACATTAACTCCAGAGTCAGGCCAAAGTAGAAGTCACCACTTAGATTCAAAGTCTTTTCCTTACAGCTGAACAACCATTTACTTATTTATTATTACTTTTTTTTTTTTGATAGGGGAACATCAGACTCACTACTTAAAATTAAGTGCTCAGCATAGGCCAGAGGAAATGGAAAGCTTTTCTTCAAAGTTCAAAAGCACGATTCAGATCCTGCTGCCATTAGCAGAACAACAAAAAAAAATAATAATCACGATAAAGAGAAAAGCAGCAATAAAGTCTATCACGTCTGTTATACTGGATTCAGAATTCTTTGGAAACATCTCTCTTCATTTAGAGCACTGACCAGCAAACCCCCCAAATTCCCATTGAAAATGTCCCATGCGCTGTAACAACATACGGGAGGTACAAATGCACTACAGCCATTAATCAAACTTCTGCAGTTCAAAGCCAAAAAGCTGCAAATACTCACGAGGAAGGCACGCTGCTAAGATGTCCTGCAACGTTAATGAGCCAACATGTAAATACCAGCACATGGAAAGTTTTACTCCTTCACTGCAACAACATGCTTTATGGAATGTGTGAGGCTTCAACTGGCATTGGCCACTTCCCAGGAGAAGCATGAAGACCCTTAGCTGGGGGGGAAGGACACAGTTCCAAACATCCACCCACAAATCCATGTTGGGATCACCAGCTTCAGAGTACTGCTCAGTCAAGGGAGACCTAAAACTAAGTGGCCAAAATATATGCTGTCCAGATGTGCTAAATTTTGAAAGTAAGTGTGTTTGTTTTGCTGAGTCACGACTTTGCCAACTTTTTCTGTTTTTTTTAATCAAAGCTCTTTTTTCAACTACATCTAGACACAGTTTAATAAATTCCTCCCCTCCTTCCCAAACCTAGTTATTTGCAAAATTGCAAACATAAGGTATTACAAATCTAATTCCTCCTCCAGCTGAGAGGAATAGATCAGAAGAAGAATGGAATTAGTATCGCAAGACTTGGAGAAGTTTTTAGTTAACGCTGATCCAGATGCTGTGCAGATCACACTAATTCTGATTAGCCCTCACTTGTAATTTCCAGGACTTCAATCTAAGCCACTAAACAACTAATAAAGGCCTTAGGATGGCTTCTTCCTTGGGGGCAAATGCAACCTATCCATGTACAAAATGTTCAAATAGTCAAGGGCAAAGCGTGCATATTTTCAAAACCAACATTACCAAACAATGAAACAGTTTCTGAAATGGCAAATATCAGAGACAAAAAAAGCTGAATATGATGTTTTGACTTCCTTTGAAAATGACAAAGACTATAGGAAGAGTTAAAAAGCTTTTAGAGCATAAGAGATGCACAAATTTTTTCTAGAAAAAGAAAACTGTAACCTCAAACTATTTAAAACCACTATCTTGCTACTACACCCAGACAGCAGCACTATGAGTATACAAAATGGTCATGACATAGAAATAACCAATCTATTAGTAGCAGAGTTTCATAGTGACCAAACTCTTCACCACAAGCCTACAGTACAGTGCTCCCTCTCTACAAACTATTTGAGAAAAGCGTGTTTTCCCCCTTTATTCTTCATATGATTTAATTAAAGGATCTTAAGAGACTAAGTGGAAAAAAATGAAATTACTTGAATGAAAAGGTTCCCCAGAGCTGCATGAGTTATCTCATGACTGCCAGCCCAAATTATAAGCAAAATGTATGTTAGCATTTGGTACTTCAAAAATTTGGAAACAGATCACTAGTAAATATACAACTTCCCTCCTATGTCCCCCACCAAAACAAAACACATACAACTTAATGCTTGGGCTTACCTCTACTGACAAGTCTTTGGAGGGCTTCAAATTGGCAAAGAGAGACAAGGTCCACTGCTTCACTAGGTAAACCTCACTGCAAACAGACTTAACCCAGCAGATTTCAGAAGAATAGATAAAGATAGATCTATGAGTTAGAAAAATGTTTATCTGGCTTTACTACTTCAAATAGAGTAGTACCTTCCTTAAATATGTTCCAAGCATTTTTGGCTAATAGCTGCAGTAATGATCCAATTCATCGTTCCCTTGTTCAAGTCCTATCTGTTACTCAGAACACTCACCCCTATCTTGCTGCACTTTATTCTTCTTTTCTCTTTTAGAAAGGAGTCTTTGAAACGGTATGTGCATGGTCACCACGGCTTAAAAGATGCTGGTCTTGTTCCAACTGAAGGCGATGAGGACTGGACAGCTGAAGAATTTAACTGAAGTCACAAATATAATTCCTCCTAAAATAATATGCAGTTGAGCATCGTACTAGTGCTCCAACCAGTACTGGGCTGGAGCTGTAGTATTTCAGCTCTCCCTAGCCTAAAGTTTTCAAGACAGAAGTTAAGAGAGGAGCTCTACCTTACACACTTACTCCTGACTTTTCTGATGACGACACAAGACAAATCTAGCTGTGGGTCAGATCACATATTCAGTAACCACGGTGGCCAGAGTAAGGCTCCCAACTGCATGCAGACACTGCAGCGAGAGCTGAGAGCTTATCCACAAGCAGTTTCACTGGGGAACCATGGTATGAATTATAGAAACAATGGACAAGATTTCTTTAGACTTCTCTCATTAAGAAGGCAGATTAAGAAAGGGTGATATTCAAAGACTTAAAAAAAACATTTGAAGTTTCCAAATGACTTTAACTTGCTATTCATCAAGACAAACACCAAGCTTAAGAAGGTGGAGCGTCAACGAGCTACTGGTTATCAGTCTTGGCCCCTCTGTAAGTATGCATTAAAATATACTAGCTTAAAGGTAAGCAAATAAATTTATACTAAAGCATTTTAACTTGAACAAGAACAGGTCAAGAACCTGCACCAAGTTACTAGAGTCCAGCAGATGCATATTAGCTCATTAAACTATTGTAACTCAGTGCATTACAGTCTTTAGTCTCTCCAATCTCTTTTGAAATGCTATAGAGATGAGGTAGAAGATTTGACTCCTGTATTCCAAGAAGATAACTTCTCTGGTTGAAGGACACTTCACCACCTCTATCGCCTCTTCTTACAATACCATTTTCCCCTCCCCCCATCAGTAGGCCTCGACCCATAATTTAGAATCACTTTTTCCAAGGTTAAAGCATTTTATAATGCTGCC
This sequence comes from Calidris pugnax, assembly GCF_001431845.1. Classification (NCBI taxonomy): domain Eukaryota; kingdom Metazoa; phylum Chordata; class Aves; order Charadriiformes; family Scolopacidae; genus Calidris; species Calidris pugnax. The sequence goes on from NW_015091069.1 coordinate 1,152,803, forward strand.
AGACAACAAGGAGCAGCGAGCAGTACTGACAGCATTTCCAAAGAAACATGTAGTTGTGCTGCATCACTGGTGTACCACACACTAGAGAAGGTGCTTTTATTCCACCTCCACATGGTTCTTTTCATCATTTACACAGATGACTTGATCACAATGTTTTGCTGTACTTTTAAACGCTCCCTGATTTCTAGTTTATGATCTTCTGTAGCTGCCAGCTGAACAAAAAAATTCACACACAAAGGTTTTTGTATTTACTCAAGAAACATACGGAACATAGAATCATAGAATTTCCCAGGCCAGAAGGGACCTCCAAGGGTCATCTAGTCCGACCTCCCCGCAGTCAGCAGGGACACCCCCAACTAGACCAGGTTGCCCAGGGCCTCATCGAGCCTCTCCTTGAATATCTCCAGGGAAGGGGCCTCAACCACCTCCCTGGGCAACCTGTTCCAGTGCTCCACCACCCTCACAGTGAAGAACCCTCTCCTCATCTCCAGTCTAAATCTGTTCCCCTCCAGTTTAAAGCCACTGCCCCTCGTCCTGTCACTGCAGGCCTTTCTAAACAGGTTCTCCCCAGCCTTCCTGTAGGCCCCCTTCAGGTACTGGAAGGCTGCTATTAGGTCTCCCCGGAGCCTCCTCTTCTCCAGGCTGAACAACCCCAGCTCCCTCAGCCTGTCCTCGTAGCAGAGGTGCTCCATCCCCCTGATCATCCTCGTGGCCCTCCTCTGGACCCTCTCCATCAGGTCCATGTCCTTCTTATATTGAGGGCTCCAGACCTGCACACAATACTCCAGGTGAGGTCTCACCAGAGCAGAGTAAAGTGGCAGAATCCCCTCTCTGGACCTGCTGGCAACGCATCTTTTGATGCAGCCCAGGATGCGATTGGCCTTCTGGGCTGCAAGTGCCCACTGCCTGCTCATGTCCAGCTTCTCATCCACCAGCACCCCCAAGTCCCTTTCCTCAGGGCTGCTTTCCAATACCTCACCCCCAGCCTGTACTGATGGTGAGGATTGTTCCGGCCCAGGTGCAGAACCTTGCATTTGCTCTTGTTGAACCTCATGAGGTTCACCTGGGCCCACCTCTCCAGCCTGTCCAGGTCCTTTTGGATGACATCCTGTCCCTCTGGTGTATCGACAACACCACACAGCTTGGTAGCTTGGTATCGTCCGCAAAAACATGAATTTGTCCTGTTCCTTCTTCTCTATGCTGATTCCCACAGTGACTTAGGACAATTCTACCTTCAAAGAGATTGGCAAAAACCGTTAATTAGCCCATCGATAGCATCCACTTCCAAATCAAGCAGGGAACCATTACGCTCACAAAGAGCCTCAATAACGCCTTTAAGCAGACAATATTTCACATATCAGGTCCTTATGGAAATGCCATATAAACACCTAAACTTCCATTGGGAAGAAAGGGTACAGATATCCCCAAAGGGTCTGTATTTGTTTTTCTTCTATTGTGCACTTTTTTATTGCCCCATTAAGTGAAAAATATATACTGCTTCCTCACCAAATAAATGCTTTGTGAAAAAACACAGCTACAACTCAGTTATCAATATTAAGGACTAAGCATTATATGAAGAACACACCAACTAATTTTGACTTAATATTAGCTATCAAAAACTGTAAAGTATACTTACACAGTTTCTAAGATTAACCAAATATTAAGCAAAAATACCACTTTACAGCTAGAAAATGGCCCACTTCAATACAGTAATGACATTAATTATTTGAGTTGAAACCAACATTCAAACCTCTTTATCAGATATTGCTGTTTATAATCACTGGAAGATGTCCAAGTTCAGACAATCTCTTCAGCTGGGAAGAAGAAGAACATCTGTAGCAATGAAAATTTTACTCGGCTCCACGAAAGAGAAAAGTATCAGCCTATAGGTCTTTTTATACTACAATATACCAATTGCACATTATATTAAATTCACTTGTAGTGATTAAGCGTTCTTTTTGACCACTGAAGCACAAAAAAAGGGTTGATTTTTCACCTGATGAACTACAGCTAAATAATTCTATAGTGTAGAACAAAAGGTGGTTTTCTGCCATAGCACCAACTGCCTGTGCTGAGACTTCTCTATATTGCATGGTCCTAGTTGCTGGCTGGGGTTAAACCACAAGGAAACCAAAGTGTATCATTTGATATAAAAGACGTATTTTGCTCCCAAAATCTAACAGCTAAGTACTAGCTTCCTTCGCCAAATTTCTTTCAAGAACACTGTAGCTAATTGTTCTTTGTGTTAGTCCAGATCTGCAAGGCTGGTGTGACTACAAAGAAATAGAAATATAAAGGCCAAGTAATTAATTTTCAAATAATTCTGTATGTGTGATATAATTATCACAGCAAAGCTAATACTTCTTGAAAAATGACTAGAAAAAGGTAGTTGACAAAGCATTCGATACAACTTTCACAGGAGGTATTCAGAAATGAAGCAAGGGGGAAAATCAACAATCACAGCAATGCAACAGCACTGGCTTTCAAACCTCTGCTACATGGAAATCAAACGTGACTGCATTCACTGCTTAAAGCACAGCCTCTTATCAGCATTTTCAGGAGCAAGTCTTCCTTTACCACAAGGAATAGACTGCTAGAGTTAATAGAAAAATCTATTAAGTTGCACACAGCTTTTACAACACTGCACCAAATAAAAAAAGACCAACTTAAGATGATTTTATGAGGCATATGGAGAGCATGCTACTTCAGAAATTAAGATATCTCCTCACCCTGCTGTGCTGGTGGTATTTGCAGAAGGCAGAAAGTAGCTTTTCTTCAAGGCAGATGCAAGAGCCCAGTGGCACCAGGCACCACCAGTAACAACGTGGAAGCGACGCGCTGCTGGCTAGAGCAGAGGAGTTCACCTAGACAGCAAAGCATGATACAACCTGGAACAACTTTCCAAGTGATAGAAAGAAGAGATGTTTTTGAAATCTAGGTCTTCAGCAAAAGACATCAGGAGTCCCATCCTCCCTATGCACTGGATGCATGCTCATGCTCACTGTGCCTGCTCCACCAAAAGGCAAAAGGGGCTGTCCCAGCCGAGAGCAGAGGGAAACACTACTTCTTTGTTTGAACAGAAACACTTTCAGAAGAGGAATGAAAGTTTAAGCAGTCCAGATCTTTAGAAGGGCGAGCTGAATTTTAGTAATAACTAATATCCAAGAGTGATCAGAATTAGGAGCAACACAATTTATCTGTATTTGATGTGTAGCAGAGGAAAAAAGCCATCAATCCCCACCAGTGCTAATATGCCCAGACACTGTTATTATTCACTTTAATTCCTCAGATACATTTTAGAACCTACATTCCTTGGGTTTTTTTAATTTGAAAATGTTAATCTTATTTCTCTGCTCTTTATTTCAGTCATTTTTATCCTTCTTGCCCTTAAGATTAGTTTGATGTAGGAAAGCACATACTTTGCATAGGACATAATACCCCATATGAGAGCAATTATTAGATTTCAGACAAAGTGATCAGGCATCACCACGCAATTTTTTCTTCGTTACACAAAATATTTCTAAGATGGATGTAAGATAGAACAAAAACACTGGTTCATGGAATGACGGAATTGTCAGAGTTGGAAGGGACCTCTAGAGACCATCCAGTCCAACCCCCCTGCCAAAGGAGGGTTGCCCAGAGCACATCACTCAGGAGCATCCAGGTGGGGCTTGAAGATCTCCAGAGAAGGGGACTCTACACCCTCCCTGGGCAGCCTCTTCCAGGGCTCTGACACCCTCACCCCAAACAAGTTCTTCTTCATATTTGAGTGGAACTTCCCATGGTCCAGCTTGTGCCCGTTGCCCCTCGTCCTGTCACTGGGAACCACTGAGAAGAGTCTGGCTCCTTCCTCCTTCAACCCTCCCTTGAGATACTTGTAGGCATTGATAAGGTCTCCCCTCAGCCTTCTCTTCTCCAGGCTAAAGAGCCCCGGCTCTCTCAGCCTTTCCTCATCAGGGAGATGCTCCAATCCCTCCATCGTCTTTGTTGCCCTAAGTTGAGTTGTTCACTCAACTCCAAAAGAACTCTTTATAGTAAAAAAAAGAGATTATACAGGTAATCATACTCATGCACACACATTAAAAAAACAAACAAAAAAAAAACCAAACACACCACAAAAGAACTTACAACCCAAAGACCATATTCTTACACCACAGAAGAACTTACAACCCAAAGACCATATTCTTAATGTTTGATTCTTGGAAACAAAATATTTAAAATAAATAAATAAATAAGATCCATTTTTAGAGTGAAGCTTCCCAAGATACCAAAGCTGCAGTGATAATAAATACTTGTTAATAACGAAGTTTTTAAAATGCATTAAAATCAGAATCAGCAATTATTTCATTTTTGCAGTAGTTCTGCCAGCACAGAATGCTGGTAGCAATCCAACTTAAAGCTTACCCTGTTTCAAGCTTGCTTCCTACCCAACATTAATTGAAATTGCTTTACATTATTTGATTTATGCAGTAAGAGCAAGACTGCTGTCGCTTGACTATAACCGTAAATCATCCAATGGATATTATTGGATAGCTGAACTATAATTTATATGTACACACACAAATTCCACAATATGTAATACTGTAGCATCTTATGTTCTCAAAAAGCCCTGGATCATAGCAGCAGGTTTGCCATAGTCTGAGGCAGTTCCCTTAGAGGTAAAACACACCTACACCATCATTTCCCCTTGCAAATATTTGCTTTCATTGCATTATTCAGAACTGAAAGTTCATTCACTAAAATAAAGCAACATATCCAGAAATCTCTCTTGTGCATGTTTTATCCAAAAAGAAACACAAAAATTAGACTGAGTTCATGAAGTCCTTCATGTACATAGACCACTATCTATTCTCATTTAAAATTGCAGCACTAATACATACCTAGAAAAAAGCCTCACCCAAAGACAAACTGAGAACTTACAATGTTCTGGAGAAGGTTGTGGAAACTGGAAGATACCAGAAAGTGCTGCTATTCTCTAACTGGAAAGGCCAACACAGACCAAGCAGGAGAAGGTAACTGAAGCCTGTCCTGAATGTCCCTCAGCCCTCGTGGGTGCCTGGACACAGATCTCCATCACTACTACTGAAACTGCAAAAACAGTTCATTCTTAACCTGTGGAGCTGCACTTCACAGACAGCAACGTTGAGTCCTCAAGTCCATACAACTGAGGTGTCACTAACAAGCACACACAGCCCTCCCCATAGCTACTCCATTCTGGAAGACCTTCCAGGAGATGTTGAAGTGAGTTGCAGGCAAAACAAAATAAACAACAGATCATTAAACCTAAACCACGTGCAAAATGCTGGGCAGCATGCAGAAGCACAGTATGCCACTCTTCTAAAGGAAATGTTGGCCATCTCAAAAACATTAAAGGTGCAGCTATCAGTACTGTATGGAGCCAAATGGCTCACTGGATAAACTGCAAATTAGGAGAGCGGCATGGTAAGGTAGTTTTCAAGGCAATTTTCAAGTTTGATTACAGGGCCAAGGTCCGTTCATCATCATTCACCCAATGTTAGTTGCTGTAGGAAGGTGGAAGATGAAATATTTAATTTCTATTTGCAGCAGAAAGAAGGAATCCACACGCAACCCAGTTCAGTGCTTACATTAGGTACATATCAAATCCGTCATCCCTTGAAAGTACAGAATCAGCATTGTTAGCCCGTGGTCTGCTGCATCCTATGAAAGCAAACACAAAGCACCCCACAAGGCAAGTTACAGTGCAGTTCCAGAAGGGAAAATCCCAGATCTGTATGCCATATGGAGGAGGAGAACAGACTAAGCAGTGACTTGACGTCAATATTAAGCTCTAAGAATGTTTCACATTAAAAACATTAACAGGACGCAATCCCTCAGAATAGCTATTAGGACACCAGAAGGAATTATCACTTGGGGCACAGAGGTTGCTTCTAATAGCCAACCACATTAATTAAATACATATTGCTGAAAATAAATCTGGAACTGCACACATAGAAGTGTACATTGTCATCAAGGGGTGCAGTTTAAGAAGTACGCTCATAAACAAACCACAATTACTTATCTAGGGACTGCAGAATTGGCTTCTTATGTACATTAGTTGAAAAGCCAACCAGAAGTTATTTTCATAGCATGGTTTATGGTCTCCATAAGTCTTAAAAACATAAGATTTAGAGTTAAGTCACCAAGACAAAACCAGTTTTTTAGTCCAAGGTGTGAACTAATTGGTGCTATTGTCTTCAGTGAAAGGAGCTTTACATCTCTTCAGGATAAGTCACCATCTTCTTCTGAAAGCAAATGTAACTGCATGTCTGCCACTACTAACATCTGCACGTGTTCAAGAGAAATGCAAGAGGCATGAAGAGCTTTGTAATTTTGCCTGCTTTCACTGATAACATGAAGTCCTCATATAAAATAAAATCAGTTACAGTCAAGTACAAGCCCCTGCCTGCTTTAGGGATGGAAAGGCCAAATGTTTATGAACCAGAGCAACTGGAGTGCTTTCCTTTGCCTTCAGCTATCTTACAACACAAGACTATGAGACGCTGCTAGTTTTTTCTGTGCTTGTGATTCATAACAAGCTATGATTCTGGGGAAAACATGTATATTCCCAGTACTGATGAGGTTATTATTTAATACCATTAAAATCCATTTGACCAGGACTGAGTATGCGCTACATAATGGATCAGATCACTCTTCACTGTAATTCAATTACAACGTAACTTCTCCAGCCTTCTAAAAATAAGCAGTATAATGTAAGTAGTGTGATAACTGATAAGCAAATTATGTCCAAGAATGACGTGAATGAGAATCTTAGTTCTTAGATTCTGGGTGGGGGAGACAGTTACTTACACGTATCAACAACTGACTAATTGCACCAGAAACCTCATTATCTTATTTAGTATGTTTTTATATGATTATTTTATGCCTACTATCTAGACCTATTACATGGAGGTGGAAAAAAGTTCAGCTTTTTTGTACTTCTGAAGTTGTTTACCTGCATCTTAACTTTCCACATGCACTGAACAAAGTATAAATAACACAATCTCTAATAAACATCACCTGTTATGCTCTAACTGTGTGACCACTGTACAACATGGACAGAAATCCATTTTCAGTGAGAACAACATAAGATTATTCCCACTTGTGAGACGAAGGGAACTTCACAAGATACTGAATCAGTCAGTTATCTTGCATCACACAAGGCTTTTATACAATAATACTCATCTTCTCCATTGTTATTGGAGGGTTTTTGTGTTTTGTTTTTACTACTTTGGTTGAAATCTGTAATCTATGTAAGTGGAGAGAAGTGATGATGGGAGAACTGAACACCAGGAATGAAACAAGCAGCTGAATAGCCTCTTCAACTCAGACAAGCAGCAGCCAAATAATTGCCCAAGTGGGCACACAGATATTCTGGCTTGGCCCTTTAAATAAACACCTGCTACACACAAAGAGAAGTCCTGCTTAAGTTTACTTGAGGCTTTCATATTTACTCATTTAAATTAATGTGCAAGATAAGAAACATCAGCAGGAGGAAAGGTCTTTCTGCACGTTAAAGCATCTCTTCAAGTAACATTTTAAAGAAGATTTGAAGCTCCATTGGGTTAGTTACTGTTTCTACATTTAGCTTCAGGTAGTTTGGGAGTATTTTCCCCAAGTAAAGGTTTACCTTGTACAGGTACCTTCCTGAAACTTGTCTTTAGCTTTTAGACTTACTGAGAGCTGGAACAGAGAACAAAGTGCCAAAAAAATCATTATGGCAACACTTTTCAAACATAAGGCAAACTTCTTATTACAAACAAAATTTCTTGGATACACCTAGTCTTTACAGGTAGAGCCAGAAATAACCATAATTGAATAATTCTATTGATTTCTCCCATAATTCTGTATCTATGTTCTAAGAAAAATGGATGGGTTTTTTAGCTACCTGCTCCTGGTTTTACGTTGGCAAATCCCAGCCACCACAGCAGGGGAAGAGCCCCCTGTATTTTAGAGTGAACCTGAGACAATGGACAAGATCATCACAGCAGCCATGCTGCAGGTTCCCAAGACAACCTCCCCTTAAACAAGCCTGCTATACTGCACCTAGACAAGCAAGCACACTGAAATCTGGAATTTAAAAAAAGCAATCCAGACAGGAAGACAGAGCTCCAGAAGATTTCGGCTCATAACAGATGAGGATGTCCAAACTAAATGATTCTCCCTTTTCACTCCTGATACAACTTAGTTTACTGACACCATCACCATTACAGGAAAAAATATGCTAATGAACAAACTAATACTTCTATCAGATAAAAGAAACCATAAAATGCACAAAATTTTTATCTTAAATTCTTAATTGCAATTTTTCCTTAAATGTTTGGGAGACATGTCTGCTGAGTTAAGATCTGAGCACTGCTTTGGAACCACCTTACCCATTTTTTCAAATCAAAATGGCACCTTGCTGTAGCTTATTTACAAAGCTGAAAGTCTTAACTTCTTTATTTTAAAAGTAGTTCTATTTACCTTCCAAAACAGTTTATCTTCTTTCAAACTGCCATATTATTGCACAAAAAAAAACCCCAAACAAACCCGAGAGGATCTCTTTCTGTAACCTTATTTCTCTTCATACACATCCAGGAACAGCCCGCGTGACAGTTGTGCTCACAGAATACATCATCTATGTGGAAGAAGGTCACTTGCTGTGACTGACAACTGAGTATTTTAAGTCTCAAATACCTACCCCCAGAGAAGTGGACTTGAAGTTTAATGCGTCTGTTGAAAGTCAAAGAGGCATCAGTATTTCTGGTGAAGCTGTTCTACGTGCAGAATCAGAAGCCAAACGTACAGGGTTAATAGCCCACACAGACACTACTACTCTACCATTTTACACCAGAGAATGACTAAGCAAACGCCATTTCTGGCTATAAATCTCTAGCATAATCCTGTTTCCCCATACACTCCAAATACTGTCACTATGTCATGTTCTTCTACATTAAAGTGAATGGTACAAGTTACAGAAATACAGACAGAATCACAGAATCTTAGTGGTTGGAAGGGACCTCTGAGATCATCGAGTCCAACCACAAAAAAAAAAAAAAATTACAAAACACACCACACCAAACGCCCACCAAAAACACCGCACCCACCAACTAAACCCCACACTCAACACCTCACCATAAACCAATAACCTTGGGCACTAGAGCATGCCCTGAAGAGCCATGTCTATACGTTTCTTAAATACCTAATTTAAGACGCACCAATCCATAAAGTACTTGCTTTCAAATAGTAATTGCAGTGATTATAATGCTCCCCTAAGCAGCTCTAAGTGAAAGTGGAACACCGATAATGTATATCTAAGTTATTAGAAAAAACAAGTTGCACTTAACCAGCCAAAGCTTCAAGAACAGAAAAGTTACCTTCTCACGATAAAGAACATTTACTGGTCAATCAAAGGACTGCAAGTTTCTCCTGTCAACGTCTCTTTAACACAACATAGCAGTACATTTTTTACATTCTCCATGAACCTCCCAACAACCCTGAGAGCCATCAGTTCCTTCAGGGCTCTTCCAGAAAGTCAACCCTTCCACTTACTTCCCGCCCGGGTTTGGCGTAGCCATTCTGCCATTTGAACTCCACACAGACGAGACCTGAGAGAGAGCTTCATCTTGCTGGCAACAGCATAACCAGAATGTGGAAAGGTTTCATAATGAAGTGGTGCAGTTGAGCCCTGGGGTCACTCAGATTGGGGATGTCTCTAGGTGTAAGTTATTGCTGCAGCTGATGCATGCACAGGGATGACACCTGCACTACTGCACAGTCAGCTAACAAAGGAATTGGGTTTGCTCCATAGCCTGTAAAACTACACCATAATGAAGAAACTACCTTCATCAGTAGAGAAACTATAATCTTACACATATAACATAGCCAACAGTTAGAGAACCTCGCTCAAGCTCTGAACGTTTAGATCTCTGATCTGTAAGGAGCTGAAGTTAAGCATCTCTCAGAAATTAAATGCACGAAATAATTCTAGTTATAATTCCTCAGTCTCCACAAAGTACGTGGTGCTAATATACCAACACAACTCTTGATTCTGAAAGCTCTAGTGCAAGGGAACAATTTCGTCTCCCCAAAGCCAGCCAGCAGCTGAAGTTGACACGCGAGAGTACTAGATTTCCCGTTTCCATGGAAATGGAACCTGGGTTAGTACAGAGATTTCAGAATCTAAACCCAAACACCCTCAATCTTACACACTCCAACATTCTTTTTCCTGGGAAACAAGGATTCAAGAGAGACACAGATGCCATACACATTAGTGATCCAGTAACTCATCCTGCCTTGTGGCTCCTCATTTTCATTTAGAGGTAGCCATCCCCTACCATGCACTCTAGTGGTCAATTTAGTGTGAAGCCAGACAGCCACACGTTATAAATATGACTGTATCCCAAAACTGTGCATTTGGGAGGACAGATTGGTTACTAGTGACACAGTGGTAATACATATTCAGCCCAACGCTGAACCATACTAGAACAGGAAAGTCAGACCATACAACACAACCACAAGGAACAATCAGTGAAAGAAAAAAAAAAAAAAAATCTCATTTTCGTTATTGATATGACCCACCAGAATAGCACAGCAACAGAACTGTGAGATTTTTTAACTGTAAAAAAATCCATTGTCTTTAGGCAAGAACCAAACCGGCGTATTTTATCACCACTAATGCAACGTTTCTGCAGCAGCCACTGCCCAGGGCTGCAAGGGAGAATTCCAACTTGTTGATTACAACTGCAGGATGCTCACTGGCAGCTAAAACAATTTGCCAATGGTATTTATGGCTCCTGTTCCTTGTGTTTGGCAAGAGCAAAGAGTAATTTTCTGGAAGTATTTACATTGATTTTGCAACTGATGACAACACTACATCTGCTCTCAGCCACTTTGGTGCAGTTTCTTCCCTAATGTACTGCTTTCTCCAAGCTTTGCCAAGGTTTCTCTAGTTCCTGAACTTTGCTCTTTCACCAGGTTTGAGGGGGCCATTTCAATTTGTGATCAAGAACTTGAGGTATGAACATCTAACCCTATGCCCCAATCACAGATCAGCAGAAAAATAGATGGTATTTCAAATGACTCCCTCTCTCAAGACCATCACCTCCAGAAGCCTGAGGATATGGCTGATAGCTTCAACAGAGCTGTCTAAGTCCCTGAAATAAAAGAGTCTTGAGGCCAATTTGAAGCAGAATTTTAAAAGAACAAAACCCCACTCATTCTTCTAAGAAAATCCCAAAAGCCCTATGGAAATCAAGATTTCATCTAGCATTTCAAAATGCAGCCAAGTAAAGCAATATCCTCTCTATGGTAAATAGCGTGCTACCCCACAAAAATTTGACATTTGAGATTCTCACACAGTAAGTGCAACTCTACCCATATGGTGTAAATTGAACAGATGGGAAGATTCAGTTTCCACCTGTTTGCCTGACACCTTCCCTACACAGAGTTAAACATTAAAAGAACCAGCAAAAACAAATAAAGATTTGAAAGCCTGAAATCTTTTAACTTGAAGGCATTTATCAAGGAAGAAGCATACACTGCTTTTTCCAACTTTTGTACAATGATCAAGCTACCTTTATATCATGCGTTATGATTCGAGACAAAGCATTCCTAAAAAATGCAATAGCTCATCTTACAGCATCACATCAGTGAAAAATAACCCCCCAAAAGTCACATACTCTTTTTAAGATCAAATATTCAATCCACCATAGAAAAATGGATTGCAAGTACAGAAATTCCTGAAAAGTGACTGTAACTTCTAGCAGCCCATAGAAGAATTAGAAGGGACCGAGATAAACAGCACCAGTTTGCTCGTCTGTTTCATTCGAAAGTAGGAAAGCAGGTTAGCAGGAAACGGTGTCCCTAAGAAATAATCCCAACAGGATGAATGCAGAAAATAAATGCTTTAATCCCCTTGGTATCAGTACACGCGTGTAGATTCATTTACTATTAGGCTCAGTCAGGGATAACTCGGATCTGTGGTGTGCCATTCAGATTAGATGATCTAAGGGTTTCTTCTGGCACAACATCTGTCTCAAATTATCTACCTTATTTGTTGATAACAAGAGAAAGAATGTGCCTGTAAACACATTAATTCTGTCTTTTAACAATTTGTTCTTTTCTTCTTATTTTGCTGACCACCTAAATAGAAGAAAAAAGCAAATCACGGCAAGTCAAAAATCAGGTTTCAGCTTTATTCCATTGCTGCATTTTGTCTTGTTACTTTTAAAACCCAGGACCACAGTGATAAACTCAGAAAAAAAACAATGAATTTGAAATAAGCCTTTTTCTCTTGCAGGAGCCCTACAATATGTAAGCAACTTACTGCCTCAAGTTATATCTTCTGAGAGAAATTAAAAGCTGAGCAAATTTTGAAATGACCAACCTCTTTGCCTTCAGGCATTAGACTGAGGTTTGCCTTTGTATCAAATAAAAGACCAATTCAGCAGCTACATCACATACAGCAGCTTGTTTTGGCAACGTCATTTTTAGGAGATCAGATTTAGCTACTCAGCTTTAATACTCTTGTTTTTGAATTAACCATCTGTTCTGTAACATACAGACAGACCGACCTAATAAAGTAGGATGTCAGTCTCAGGGGTCTTGGGGCTAGAACACACATATATACATGCCTACAACAGGCAAACAGAGCCCATCAAGATAATGGTCAACCTTCCAAAGAAGGAGGTTGTATTGTTGATTTTTGTATCTAGTCTGCGGTTTCATTTTATCCAATTAGCAGGAATTCGAGGCAACACAGCACATATTTTAATCAATTAACACAAAAAGGGAGCAACTTTAAAAGGCTTTATAACAAAAAGACTTCTCTTCCAATACCTTTAGGTCAGAGATCTTAATCTAGGCCCTTTTAAGAAGATTGCCAAAAATAAAGCAGTGTAAATTGTCACTGTAAAGGAAGTGCAAAATTCTTATGTGAAAAAAACACAGTTAGAAAGCGCTCCATAGGCAATGATATAGTACAGTTGCTGTTCAAGTATGGAAGCTTCTTTTTCCCCTTTCAAAAATATATATACAAGCACACAAATGCTCTGTTGTTTACATTTACAGCAAAAGCAGCCAGGATTTATAGGTGTCGCTTGAGTAGTGAACTTTGTTAACAAATACTTTAATCAATTGATCCCTTTAAGAGAAGCACGTCATCAAGAAGGCATTTGTTTCTGCAGACTACCAGTACAAGTGGCTAAAAGATGGCCAAAATATGCTAGAGAAACATTTGACAAGCTCAGATTTCCCAAATCTTTAAACACCCTTTGCCATCTAAGAAACTGTTTCCAATAATACCAATGCATTTCCACGCACATTGGCACCAACATCATGAATACTGTGGTTTGCAACCAATACCGTAGGCTGTCTACAGAATCATAGAATTGTCTAGGTTGGAAGGGACCTTTCAGATCACCTAGTCCAACCATCAACCGAACACTGACAAAACCCACCACTAAACCATATCGCTAAGAGCTGCGTCAACCCGTCTTTTAAATACCCCCAGGGATGGTGCCTCAACCACTTCCCTGGGCAACTCATTCCAAGGCTTAATAACCCTTTCCGTGGAAAAATTCTTCCCTAATATCCAATCTGACCCTCCCCTGCCGCAACTTGAGGCCATTTCCTCTTGTCCCATCGCCCTGTTCTTTGGGAGAAGAGACCGACCCCCCCTGGCTACACCCTCCTTTCAGGGAGTTGGAGAGAGCGAGAAGGTCTCCCCTCAGCCTCCTCTTCTCCAGGCTGAACACCCCCAGCTCCCTCAGCTTCTCCTTATAAAAATTATTCTCCAGACCCCTCACCAGCTCCAGCCCCTCAGCCCTCACCCGCTCCAGCCCCTCAGTGTCCTTCCTGTGGTGAGGGGCCCAGAACTGAACCCAGCCCTCGAGGTGAGGCCTCACCAGTGCCCAGTCCAGAGGCACCATCACTGCCCTGCTCCTGCTGGCCACACTGTTCCTGACACAGGCCAGGATGCTGGTGGCCTTCTTGGCCACCTGGGCACACTGCTGGCTCCTGTTCAGCCCACAGGCCACCAACACCCCCAGGTCCTTTTCTGCCAGGCAGCTCCAGCCACTCTGCCCCCAGCCTGGAGCGCTGCAGGGGGTTGGTGGGACCCAAGGGCAGGACCCGGCACTTGGCCTTGTTGAACCTCATCCCATTAGTACTAGATCCACGATTCAGTATGTCCTACTTCCACAACACAGTAATAAGGGCTTACTGGTCCCAGGCAGACACTTAGCTGGCCTCCAAGACCTTCTTATGAAAGCCGGTACAACTGCTTTTACAACAGCTCTGGCAATGAGCCTGCATGTTATTGTAAGGCTGGCCACACTGAAGTACTACAATGTTTACTTCAACTCTGAATGAAAGCATTGCACCTACACATGCCCACAGACGCAGAGCCTACCTCAATTAACTCTTCTTTTCCCGTGCATATGACTAAATAATCAGCAGGTGATGTCAGAATATACCACTATCCTGAGATTTCCCTTTAAACCTCTCCCATGCTCATAGTGTAGGTTCCTAATGTAAATTAACTTTTAATTTACTGATTTGTAACAAAGAAACTCAAGGTTTTAAAATTCAGGTGCCTATGCATAAATAACTAAACACATGCTGTGATCCTCAGGTATTTGCCAAACTTTCTAAGAACTGATGCCATGGTTGCTGAGTATTTTTGCCTAAGTGACCATTTAGCAGGTTTTCTTTGCGTTCTTACTCTTGTAAAGTTTCATCCATCCCTGTTCCATTTACTATTGCCTTCTTGGAAGATTCCTTTAAGTAAAATAGTGAAGAATTAACTTCCCTCCCTTTCTCTTGATAGCATGTTCTAGCATTGTTTTACCAGAAAAAATAAAAAAATCAGTTCATTGAAAGGAAAAAGTAAGGTTTCCATGAAAAAGGTACACCAAGCAGCCTGCTCAATATTTTTGTACACCGGTACTTGAACCAAAGGGGAAACCCTTCCCTCAACAAAGTGCCAATAAAATGGTTTGATCAAGGATTCAACTTCAAGAAGTTCTGATGATAAAGCAACCAATGAAACACAGGGTATTAATTGTTTATTTGCCCTAAACCTCATTAAAAAAAAAAAAATCTGTTTTTCTACTCCCACTCAAAGCTTGTAGCTGAAGTTAGATTTATCATGCTGTACTAGGAGTGAGATGTTTCTGTAAGTCTGAGTTATCATCAGCGTGTTACAGGCTTGTTTGTGGCAGGGGCTGTACAAGTTTAAATACACAAAGGAACACCCACTCTACTATTCCTTTCACAAAGAAGGTGGTATGTGAGCAAGCAGACCTGAAATTCTGGATCTATCTAGGCATATTTTTTTCCCCCATCTGCACCTTACTCAAGTACATGTGCACACCAATCAACAGACAGATCTCGTTCCTCCTTTCCTATAGAAAAGTCTGTATTTTTAACTCCTTGTTATAGGTCTCATCACATAAGTGTATAAATAAAATTATTAGACATACCCTGAATAAACGTTTTTTTCTTCTTCTAAGTCCATACATTTTGCATTAACATCTCTAACATTCCCTACGTTTAAAGTCATGTGGCTTTTTTCCATTAAATAATTCATAGGGAATTTCAATATACTATATATCCATGATAATTTTCCCTAAAGCACAGTTTGTTCATCTGCTGCATAAAGTACCACATTATTAGATTCCATATAAAATTCGGATTCTGCAAAGCTGAGAACTTACCCTAGGATTTAGAGTAAGGTTGTATCAATTTGCCCTACTCCACCTCTTTATTTAAGGATTCTGCAGTGACCAGAGAAAAAGATGCAAAGAAAGTCCTAGATATTCTGCATTTATCCAGTAGAAGCATAACAAAGGCAAGCAAAAAATGTTATTCAAAAACGCTTAAGAGCAAGGACTTATTTACACTGCTGGTTTAATTGTGGAACTATCAGCAAGGCAACCCCATTCAACTAATGGTGGATATGTGGTACGAACACCTCTTAAAAAGGAAATAAACAAAATTACTTCCTTCAAGCATCCTGCAGCAGCCCAGCCTCCTGCTCAAAGCAAGGCCCAGACTCAATCCAGAGCAGGTTGCTTGCACCAGCTCAGTCCTGAAATAACTGACTCAAAGGAAGAAGATGGTTCCCTAGAAAATGAAAGCCTCAGATTCTTTACGTATCATCATTATTAATGACACGGTTCAGATCATTCACTCAGATCACCCTTAAGCCCATGACAAATCTTCATCTTTTTCTTTGTTAAATACCTTAATGAAGTTCAGAGCCATTGAGTTACTCCAGTTCCCCAAACATTTGGAAAAAGCTTTTCTTGAATTGCAAAAACCATCCCGTTATTAATACTTAATGCGTTTTAAATCAAGTCCCATTCACTTACAAGTGAGTCATGAGAAAATGTATACAGGTAGAGTTGAAGTAGAATCTCAGAAGACAACTAGTGTTGACTCAAAAAAAAAAAAGCAACTGGGTTTCTCACAGCCTGCGACCAGTCTCCAAGTAGAATAAGTCAACTTGAATTTCATATGAATGCATATTAGTTTTTAATCTGAACTGTCACAATTCCATTGCCTTCCCCCAATCCAAGATACGATATAAACCAGTTACCACAGACAAACCCAAATAAGCAAATACACAAAAGCAAACTTACATAAGTGATTTGTATTATTATTATTTGTTTGGGGATGATGGTTCAAATTGACTTGCACCAAATCACTGTTTACCTCACTCTGTATCAACTACATTTCTGATGCTTCAAATAAGCCTCAGCATTTATTGACTGAGTGCAAGAATGTCTCACGAGAAGACCGACATTTCTTCTCATGTATTGTGTATTTTTTAACAGCAAAACCTGACACATTTTTGCAGGCCTACATATATTCATACTTTAAGCTTTCCTTTTTTTTTTTCCCCCCCAAATAAAGACCCCACACCTGTTAAATGTACACAAAGCAGCTCATTTCATACACATGGTATATATACAGGGTATATAACCAGCAGTGTGTCTATCTTTGACTATTAGCCCATGATGACAAGGTGCATCTTTCTCTTCCCTGGCCTGCTCTTAAAACCAAACCAGAAAAGGCAATAGTGTCAGAGGCAGGCAGCTTGGTACCACACAGTTCTCCTGCAGCAGCACAAAAGGTCAGAAGACAGGTTTCTTTCAGCACAGGAGACTGCAGAGAGATCCTTGTGCTCCCATCAACTAGTAGGAAGGAAAAGCCCTGGGTAAGGGAATCCAGTTTAGCCAGAGAAGAATGTTCTACTCGATTCCTAAGGATGAGTCTTCTTTAAAGTCTCCCAGGCAACTCATGCTGTTGAAGCTTACACAAAGATTCGGCACCTATCTTGACAGTCCTCAAAGGAAGTTCACTTTGGACTACGGTATTACATTCTGTATCAGCAGAGTCATGAACAGAAGTCTCAGATAGAAGTAATCACTTTATTAAAGTGAAAGAAATTTTGAAGTAACCGAGACCTGAGCCAAAAAACCCCAAATCTACATAAGAAGATGCAAATGCAGATGCAAGTCACCAATTGAGACATATTCAAGCTCTGCCTCGGATTCATACATTGTAAAATTGGGCTGCACAATTAAGTGCCAGCAGCACAAAAAATATTGTTACAGGCAAATTTCATTGTTGGCATAAATCAAGTCCCATTTTGGCTTGGCAAAATTAAATCACATGAACGAAACACAGAAATAACAGATTTCAATACATCCACAGGGTTCAATGTGAATAACAACTTTGAGATTAACAGAAACTATTTGCATCTCACGAGTTCTGAAGAGCACAAGGTAACCAGGCAGACACCCCGATGATGGGCTCTCCATAGCAAAACAGAAACTAAGGTTGTCCTTACAACACTGATGGTAAAGAGTTTCTCAAAGGGAGCTCCCATTGATCTGCTATTACATGGATTTTAAAAAACAAGTAATAAAAGCTTAGGAATTGGTATTGTTGGTTCTTTACTTCATTATGTCTTTTGAAAGTCTGTATTAATTCTTAACATCAGGAATAAATTAATCATATGACCAAGAGTTTGTTTGGTTTTTTTTTTTAAAGGCCGATAAAAATGCACAAAAGTCAAACTACTCACTAGATTTGCTTTGGCTTTAATGTCTCACTTAAATATCAAGTTTACTAGAAAGGACCCATGTTGGGCTATATGACCACTTCCATTTTTCTAAAAGCACTTCAAGCACAGTATTGACTTTATTAAAACTAGCTGCAGAAGTCATAGAGGGAAAAGACAAAACAGAGCAAGATGAAAACAGCCGATATACAGCAAGATTATTGTGAAATCCCATCAGGCAGAAGAACACATGAAGACCCATCAAAAGCTCTGTATGCTTTAACAGTAATAGACCACTGGTCATCACAGTTACTATTTCGTAAGAAAAGTTCATAGGTGGCTTCTTGTTTGACAATCACAACTTTCCATCTGTGCTTTTGCAACATCAGAATAGCATCCTATTGTTAAATGTTCCAGAATACTGACAGAATTGGTCATGTTCACATAAAGTTCATCAAGTACCTGTTGGCAGGGCAGGACTTCATTACAGCAACATCTTGCTGAGGTTGCCAACAGTATCCCTTACTCAGAATGGGACATACACATATCAACTACTGTTTTAAGGTCTAATTAGGCATCTAGTAGTTATACCTTTTACATTTTCACCCAAAAAAAGCCACTGAAAAGGATATCCAAAGGAAGTTTGTCCTGTAATCTTGTATTAAGGCTTGCACTATGAATGAACCATCTCAGATAGCTCCCTTCTCAGTACTAAAATCAAGCCAGAGATTCTCATCTGCCCAGTCCTTGAAATCCCAGGAAGTAAGAAGCAGCTCAACTGTACTGCTACACATCACAACATCAAACTTTTTATGATTGTCACAAGGGATTTGAATAATACCATCCACCGATTTAGAAAACAGTTCTTTTTCTCTTTTTTTTTTCATTAGATTCCAGTCTCAGATGGTGTCCAAGATTCCTTTACTTCCATTTCCTAATCACAGAGCTCAGAAGCCAACCTCTTCTTGTAAGCCCCGGAGCTGAAACAGAAGTCCTGTTGAGCTTGAGACTCCCCATGGGTCTGGTGCGTGTGAGGAAAGCATTGTCTATTCACAGAAGCCACCTACCCCTGCCACTCTATTGAGGAACAGGATCCATTCTCAAAACTGGTGGATGAGGAGATATACCCCATCTGATGGGAAGCCATTACCCATCTTTTTCACGTCAAGAGAATTTTACAGCAGGAACGTAGGGAGGACATTTAAGATACTACAGCACAATCTTCCCTCTTGTTTCATTTTGCACTCCATTATAGCAAAACTGTTTCCTGCCTACCACATGCTTTATGTTCATGTGAGGAAGAAAAGGAAAGGTACTCTTAAAAAATAGTGTTTACATTGAATGCTATCCTCGTTCATACCAGAGAAGATGAAGATACTGGAGATTAAGTTGAAATGTTGTCTTCCAAAATAAAATACAGTTTGTCCAGAGATCATTATGGACTATTAAAGTAAATCACAGTCAGAAAGCATTTCTCATGATTTAGGTTTTTGCATATGCATTTAGGATGCCAAGCACGAAGGACACTACAGAATAAGAAAAATATACCCTTGTGGCATATATTTTCATAAATCCAGTCATCCTCTGCTATCCACAATTCAAGGAAATATGTTTCTACAAGAGTTGAGGTAAATCATTTAAATATTTTAAAACAAAATAATCCTGTCTAGAAGCAATAGTATTGAGGAACAGGATCCATTCCCAAAACTGGTGGATGAGGAGATATATCCCATCTGATGGGAAGCCATTACCCATCTTTTTCACGTCAAGAGAATTTTACAGCAGGAACGTAGGGAGGACATTTAAGATACTACAGCACAATCTTCCCTCTTGTTTCATTTTGCACTCCATTATAGCAAAACTGTTTCCTGCCTACCACATGCTTTATGTTCATGTGAGGAAGAAAAGGAAAGGTACTCTTAAAAAATAGTGTTTACATTGAATGCTATCCTCGTTCATACCAGAGAAGATGAAGATACTGGAGATTAAGTTGAAATGTTGTCTTCCAAAATAAAATACAGTTTGTCCAGAGATCATTATGGACTATTAAAGTAAATCACAGTCAGAAAGCATTTCTCATGATTTAGGTTTTTGCATATGCATTTAGGATGCCAAGCACGAAGGACACTACAGAATAAGAAAAATATACCCTTGTGGCATATATTTTCATAAATCCAGTCATCCTCTGCTATCCACAATTCAAGGAAATATGTTTCTACAAGAGTTGAGGTAAATCATTTAAATATTTTAAAACAAAATAATCCTGTCTAGAAGCAATAGAACATTTCTCGAGCATCTGCTCAAGAAGTTATAAGCCTGAGAGGAAAGTACATTTCCCATTTCCTTCTCTTTATGTTACATTTTTATTTTACAGTGTGCAAATATGTTTAAAAAGTCATTAACATTTTCTGCACAAAAAGTTTGGACTTGCATGCCCTTACCACAGTAGTGGTTTATGCTCAGGGAGGGAGACAGGGCTCTTACAACAGGTAATATTGGTCTATTGTAATATGGAAATACATGCAGTGCAGTTCCTTAACTCTCTGCTGAGGACAGATATTTTTGTCATGACAGGTAGTGTACACAGAAAATATTTACCTGCCGTAGGCATTTTAGTATTAAAGTCCAGCAAAAAAAAACCAAACCACTAAGGAATTTGACCATCTTTGACAGTCTACACATCTGCAATGGTTAATGTTTCCAAGCAGCTCCTCGAAAAATAATCAAAGCTGAAGAGTGAAGGTGAAAGCAGCAGATAAGCAAAACTAAGAACCTTGTCAAGAAAGATAAAAATGTGGTTAGAGGTCAATGAAGGACAAGGGGAAGGAGGGGAAGAATTCTAGAAAATTCCTGGCTTCGGTTTCCCATAAGAGCAAGGCAGAGAGCTGCCAGCAAGAGTACACCATCTCCTGCGGAGCCAGGGGAACGAGTACTGACAGGATATCAGGATCACCACAGGACAGGTGAGCTATGTAAGTTTAATCCAACTCCAGAATGAGGAAACAGCAAAGCAACTGTCCCCTCCACCGGCTCCAAAAAGCCCAGCAGCAGAGGAATGCCTCTATCTGCAGCTGTGAGAGATGGAGAAGGGAAAAGTCCCAGTACCTTTCCCTCCCATCAAAAAGCAAATGCTACGCTGCAACCAAAGAAACACCTAGAAAGCCAACAGCTCAGGAACAAGCATTCAGGAGGCCCTTGTGCGGGGCAGAAAGCAGCAGTAGTGCTGTCAGACATACAGGCATTCAGCCTGGAGAAGAGGAGGCTCCGGAGAGACCTTATAGCAGCCTTTCAATACCTGAAGGGTGCCTATAGAAGAGCTGGAGAAGGACTCTTTGCCAGGAGGTGTAATGATAGGACAAGGGGAAATGGTTTTAAATTGGAAGAAAAAAGATTCAGATTAGATACCAGGAAGAAATGCTTTCCTGTGAGGGTGGCGAGACACTGGAACAGGTTGCCCAGAGAAGCTGTGGCTGCCCCATCCCTGGAGGGGTTCAAGGCCAGGCTGGATGGGGCTTGGAGCAACCTGGTCTGGTGGGAGGTGTCCCTGCCCAGGGCAGGGGGGTTGGAACTCCATGATCTTTGAGGTCCCTTCCAACCCAAACCATTCTATGATTCTATACAGAGCAGATGAACCACTGGCCAACTGAGAGCATTACCAGAAGGTCAGCAGGCGCAGTGGGAAACCAGCAACATGGGGCTGAGGAAGAGCCCCATATTTTAAAAGGCACATTGCAAATTCAACATCTGGCAAGTCAGACCAGGAGAGGATATTCTGCACCACAGAGACACCTGCAACAGCTGACACAGAGGCTTCCTCAGCCACGTGCCTGAGCGAGACACTGGTCTGGAGACCACTGCAGGCAGATGGTGCCAACCCTGACACTGGCTGTTCATTCCAGCCATTACAAGAGGACAGCACTTGTCCCACCTAGGAGGAGAGGTCAGGATCTCAACCAAGGCCTCCGAATACCACAGTAACAAATAATTACCAATAAGTTGTTTTCCAATGCATCACAAAGAAGAGCAACAAGTCCAAAGAGACCAAATACCCCAAAAACTTCTCTTTTGCCAAAAGTTTAAGTAAAACAAAACCATTACTTGAGTACTTTTTAAAGTGTGATTCCTGGCTGCTGGCGAGAGCCCAGCTCCCTCCCAAGGAAAGGTGAGCCTCCTTCTATTAACTTGTGCTACACATCATCACCCATGGTGCACACAACTTCAGTTCACCACCACCAAACCCACAACGGACTCTCCTCCCATAGCGCACATCACCTCTTGAAGGTGTGCTCCCTTTATTTTCTAGCCTTGCCTGCAGGGACTGTGGGTTCCTCTGCTTAAGTGAAACACAAAGGAGGCAAGAAGTCAGCTTTTCTGCTAGTAAGCAGCAGACCCAAAGTAGAATCTTCTTGTAATTCTTAACTTACAAAGTCAGACTGAGTTTCCTTGCACCAGATTATCTTTGCTGGTGTCCATCCTACTTGTATTAAAAGGCCTCTAAAGAGAGTTCTCCATTCTCACACAGAACAGCTTAATTCCATGGACCACTGCTGTATTCTGTATCAAGTTGTTTGCCTTCTGGTGTGTTCTTGGGAAACAAGGGAACAACCACATACTATATTTATTATACCAACTTTACACATATTTCATTTTGTCATTCCCTTAAGTCTTCAATTCTTGGAAGAAATGCCCAAATGCTATTTATTTATGTTATCTCTCAGTTTGAAACCAGCTAAATTCACAGGACATGAGCTAAGCAGGAAAACTGGTAAGCAAATACAGAAATTGCAGTGAAATAACACTAGTAATTAAACAGAAAATTACTTTTCTATTCAGACTATTTTGTAAACTCTTGTTAATTCAGTCATTTTCTGACAGATCTTCTTCACTAGAATGAGTTCTAATAGCATTTTACCATGCTATTTATCAACTCCTTCAAAAAAAAAAAAAAAAACTATCAGTGTTCCCTTGCACAATAAATAGCTTTTGTTATCTCTTTGGACTATCAGGTTACCCATTCCAACCCCACTAATAGCATGAAAGCATTGCATTGTATTCAGCGACTGTTCTTTGTTAGTCCTGTTGCTCATCAGTGCTGATTCCACTTCTTGAAATACACAAACACGAAGCTTATTCATTAAAAGTTTCTGTCCTTGTTCCCAATGAAACCAGTGCAAAGGCTTTGATTAACTTGGAGCCATGGATTCTGATGACTGAGATTGTTTTATAAAGCCACACAATCACTTTCTGATGGGCAAGGACATTCCACTACTGACATATGTTTCTCTCCGGATGCCAGTTATTCCAGGTAGTACTGCTACTTAATATTGCCAGCCACACAGTTGCACAGGCACATTTAAGCATTTGGTACCTTAATTCCCAATATTGACTTTTAAATATCATTAGCTGTGGCATCTTCCTACTTTACTCTCCAGGAAGAGTTTGACATGTACAGACACCAACTGAGTTCCTTACTCTTTCCTTCCTTCACATGTCACATTGAAGCAGGAGAAGCAAGACAAGGATCTCCAAGGATCCTAGAAGTCTTTAAGAAGTACTGGTCAAAAAAAAACCCCATGTGATTTAGTACAGAACGAGGGGATTTGAGTTTAAGAGTACTCTCCCCTCTCTCTGCATTGAAAACTGCTTGCTTCATTTTGTCCACTTAATGCCACACCAATCAGAGTTAACAGTATTAATCTACTGGATAATAGCTATAAATGCACTAATTGGCAAATGACATGCAGCTTTTCCGTGGCTTTAAACTTAATATTAAGAAACACAAACTGGCAACAAAAATACCTACTTTTTAGAGAGCAACAAAGACTGCTTTGCTCTCAATCTCAGTTTACTTAAAAGGAGGTGATCACAATCAGCGTAGGCATGGCAGGAGGGAGGGGAAGGGAGAGGACAGAAAGCAGATCTGATCTGTTGAAGATCCCCAAACAGTCCAGTGACAAGAACAACAGACTCTCCAACTCC
Organism: Calidris pugnax; assembly: GCF_001431845.1. Classification (NCBI taxonomy): domain Eukaryota; kingdom Metazoa; phylum Chordata; class Aves; order Charadriiformes; family Scolopacidae; genus Calidris; species Calidris pugnax. The sequence goes on from NW_015091069.1 coordinate 1,176,855, forward strand.
TAAAGCCACACTGTCTCCCCGACTTTGGCACAGACACAAAACATCTGGCTGCCTTGTGGAATTGCAGGCTTTCCTTATCCGTGCTCATGAAACTGCTGACTGATAATAAAACAAAGTTCCAAAAGGTTGCTCCGGAAACTCCAAACTCCCTTTGAATAATGGCTTGGAAACATTGACAAACACTTCAGGAGCCCAAAGACATCTTCTGGGAAAAATCTTTTCAGTTCAGTTGAAACAAAAGGAAGTTACAGCTCTTTAAAGATTAAGTGGAAGCATACAATAAAAAGAACGCACCAACACTGCCTCACCATTTTAAAACTAGACAATCTAGAGACACAGCAAGGTGCACGCTGGAAACATCAGGTACTGCTGCAGTAAGGGAAGTAAGATGCAAGGTTACACCTAGTAAGCTTTCTAAGCAAGTAAATGAATTCAAACTACAGTGTCAGCCCTGGAGCAAGGGCAGAAGCTGTATGGAAGTCAGCTACATTACACGTTTCTAGAAGTTTCCCTGCCCTTTCCTTTCAAAGGTAGTAAGGCATTAAAATCTGATGTCTCAAAATACAAAAAATAATAAAAAAAAAAATCACGACTGCCGACTCTTTTCAAAGGCAAAAATGTCACATTACAGTATAAAGGCAGGAGTAATACTACAGCAGAGGACAACATTCCAGCTTACCTTCAGGGTTGTGCTTCTTGTTTGCAAATGAAAAACAAATCCTCTCGGAGAAAGACCTATCTTTTCAAAGGCAAAAATGTCACATTACAGTAAAAAAAAAAATCACGACTGCCGACTCTTTTCAAAGGCAAAAATGTCACATTACAGTACAAAGGCAAGAGTAATACTACAGCAGAAGACAACATTCCAGCTTACCTTCAGGGTTGTGCTTCTTGTTTGCAAGTGAAAAACAAATCCTGGAGTGCCTCACAATTTTTCAGAGCTCAAATATCCTCTTAGTGCATCTGCATGATCATTTTCCATTCATAAAGACAGTTAAACCCTCTTAACTGAAACACACATCCCAATCCTCAAATCCCAATCCTCAGTCTCGCACAGAAAAACTTCAAGGATCTCTACAGGTTATCAATAGAATAGTTTACTTGTTGTCTCTCTGTTAGTATTTCCCTCTGAGCTCCAGTACAGAGAGTTCCAGACTATACAGAGCACATAGGCCACAATCCAAAGATTCAGTTCACAACCAGAAGTTGAGACCTGTCTTGCACAGTGGACTTAAGTATCAGAATTTAAGTGAAAACATAAATAATAATAATTTGAATTGGCAGCATCCTCGTGTATCATAACGCACAAGTACCCAGGTTTTTTCATTTGTTACCTGGATTAAGCTGTGAATTTTTCCTCATTCCTCAATTTGAAATAGGACGACTTTTTGTTGTGATTTTTCATTTGTTACCTGGATTAAGTTGTGAATTTTTCCTCAAACTCAATTTGAAATAGGACGACTTTTTGTTGTGCTACGGTTGTTAAAAGTCCACTTTTAACTTCACTTGTAAAGTTTTGGAACTAAAATCAATACAGTAATGTATATTGCTACCTTTGCAGCCACTTCAGTGATCTGTTAACTATCCTATGTGTTTTGCATTTTTGGGAAAAAAAGAATTCACTTTTTGTTTATAAATATTTACTCATTTAAATTACAGACCTAGTTTGCTACACACAAAGAGGAAACTACAGAGATGACCTTCTGTCCTCATTACCATTCTTCCCTTCTTGTGCTAAAGATAGCATAGAGAGTAAAAATAAATAAATCCTCAATAGCATTAGGAATTAGACAATGTCATGTTGAAAGATACCCTAAATGATGAGCCTTATCTCTCCTTGATGCCGGGACGGCAGGGGGGCCTGACCTATAGGGTAGGGGTAGTGCTTAAGCCTTTGCTAGGTGGTCTCTTTGCAGTAGGGTCCATTCCCAGCTGTAATTGCTTGTCAGCCCTAACTGGATGCCTGAACACCCTGGAATAGTTCAGCAAAGTATTTAAACAGATGGATGGTACAGGCCACTGGTACAAAACTGATTTTTTTTTTCTCTGGCCACGGCTCTTTTTCAGCACATTCCTTTGAAGTTTGTGCCACTGAGGAATCAACAACAGCTGAGAAACATGTGTTATCATACAACATTGAGCACAGCAACAATATTGCACAGCAAGACGCTTTTGTTCAATAATCCCAGACTACAGAAAGCACTACAATGTCTTTTGTTGTGGGTAAGCCCTTTTTCCAAGCACAGTAAGAGAGTAAACAGATTCCTTCCCCCCCTTTAAGGAGTAACTCAAAAGTAAAAAGGTGAATTAAGTGAATTTCGGAAGCACTCCCTATCTGAAAGCTTACAGTGCCTACCTCCTCCAGTCCTCCCCGATATATCCAACACCCTCCGTATATTTACGTTACCACAAAGACCACTGGATGCTTACCCAGATTTGAGTGAAGTAACAGTCCAGAGGGGCCCAGGCTGCAGTCCCCACGGCAGATAAGCTACAGCTCAAACCCACCTTCCTTTCCCAAGCAGGACAAGTTCTGTGATCTCAGCTTCCCAGGAAACACAGCGGAGACAGTGGAAAGAGCAGGGCAGCAGGCGGCACACACAGGCCAGCCTCCCTCCTCATCACATTTTATCAGTAGGGAGAAAGATGACATACAGTCTTTGGAAGAGGAGAGAAGAACATGAACATCCTCTCCTCAGCCAGGAAAACTATTCTTGTCAAAGCAGTGAGATTACCGTACACTTGGAAAGGGGTTAGGAAGGATAGCAAGAATTAGTTATTTATGAAATTGAGCTTGAAACTAGACTAGCTGTCCAGATGGGGAAGCACAGAGCTAGCTATGTGCATATGCAAGAGGACAGTAAGTTATAACCCAAAGCTGGCGCGGCTGCCTAACAGCAAGTTTCTACACAACCAAATCTCTTCTTTTCGCTGAAGAGAGCGAGCTACCTGCAACAGAGTAGAGCCTTGCATTTACAAAGTCTACAAGTTACAAGACTCAAACATTACAGAATACAGAAAGTCAGGCACTGAGATTTTAATGCGCCCCATTATGTTGTGAAGTCCCTACCCTAGCATGAAAAAAATTACAAGAAAACCTGAGCTGTCAATGTGGCCCTAGAAACCACAAACATTCACATTTAACTTCAAGATAAAGATCTTAAAAATCCAAGCAAAAAACCTAAAATTCAAAAGCAAACAAAAAAACCCACACTCCTAAGCCAATCTCATAATTACAGAGCTCATCAGAAAGAAAAAATACCAGGAACTGCATGTATCACACTGAGGGGGGTCCTCAGCCTGGCCCCACAAGACAGTTTTCGACCCTGCAATTCAATTTAATAAAGTTTCTTTCTGGAGAGGCCCTTCAAATTCAGCTTGGGGCAGACTGTTAAGGTACCATACAAGAAGCATGCACAGGTATTGTCAGAGACATACAGGGAATAAATATAACTCTAGTCTCCAAACCATTACAGCAACAGAAGAATCTTTCCAAATAAATGGTGATGATCAAGAGTTGTGCTTTACAACTTTCGAGAATGAATATTAGCACAAGCTACCATCCGATCAGCATTTAAAACCACAACTAATCAAGGAGTAATATATTTACATGTAATTATCCTTAAAATCATGTGTAAAAGCACTTAACAGAGATTCAGGAAAATCCTCATATCCTATGAGACAGGCAGAGGTCGTACTGCCATGCGATGGCAGAAGCTGGAACAGAACCCACCATCCCCAGTGCTCAGCACTGCACTTCAGCAATTAAATCTCCTCCTTTCTATCTAACATCTTCCTGTTCAGGGCTTCCCTCAAAAGGATTTTTAGAAGTGGTGCTAAACAACTTAATTTGACTCTTTAGAATTATTGGTAGTATTTCCAGAAATAGTCCAAGGTACAGTTTTAAAAGGCTTAAACTTCTTGCTAATATGACTTGTTATTTTTCTATTTCCTCCTATATAAAGTTTTTCATTTGTAGGGAAAATAAAAAGAAAGAGGATTAATTGAAACCTTCTATTTACTCCTATATAAAGTTTTTCATCTGTAAGGAAAATAAAAAGAAAGAGGATTAATTGAAACAACTGATCAAATTCAGTTGGGCTTTTGGGACCGTGGAAGGAGGAGGACAGAGAAATTTCTTAGGTGTAAGAAGCAAACTATCTTAATTCTCTCAGTTGTCCTAAAGGGCATACATCTGAACACTGGGAATGCCAAGCAGTCATTTCAGTTCCCTCAGCAATTGATCACATATCAAATCATTTTTTACTCTAAGACACAAAAAGAGAAGTACTTTAAAGTCTAACCTACTTTCTAATTAGATATGATCAAACAAAATTCCATCTGAAATGGTACTTTCTCTCCTCCTTAAAGAAAGGGGGAAAAAAAATGTAGGGCATACTTAATTTGCAATTTAGCCACCCAACCTTGTGGTCTTCTGGAATGGTATCTATCAAAAGAGGTAAGGCAGCCAAGACCCACACTGTCTCCTTCTGACCTAAAAAGTTGACATTTTATTAATGAACTACATACTCTATACTGAAAAAGGCAGAGCTCTTTACTTTTACAATGTTTCACACCATCACACCCCTACCAAACACAATTAACTGGGAGCCTGAAAACCCTTGAACAGGTGTCTTGGCAGAAATCATTAGGCAATTGATTTACGTGCTCTCCACAGCCCAGCACGGACTTCATTTCAACACGCGATACAGATTAGAGCCGAGGCAGAGGCTTAGAAGGTCCAAAGCAGACTTCATAAACCCCACAACAGCACTTTCTGACACAGATGTAAGCAGTTTCCAGCCATTCTGTTAAGGTGGCAACCCCCCGATGGTTTGGGGACGGAGAGCGTGACAGGTGTCATTCCAGAGGGGACGCCGAAATCTGTCACCTTTCCTCCCTCCCCATTTTCCACCCTGATGAAACCCCCAAGCAATATCGACCCGCAACGTCACGCACCGCTCCGCCGGCACACGAAAACACCACTTTGCTGAACACAAAATCGGTTGGCACTCACTGGACTACCCCAATCCCAAACCCGGACAAGACCTTCCCAACCATCGTCGAGAGCTGCACAAACCAAGGAGCAGAATCCATTTTCTTACCCTTTAAAGTTCACCTCTCTGTGGTGTTCTCCTGCACTGGATTTGCTGGACCTTTCCTCATCAATAGCTCCCACTCTCCCCCACAAAAAAAAAAAAAAAAAAAAAAAGAAAAAATCTCACACGAAGGCTGCAGGAAAACCCATTGCATGAGTTGGCTGGCAGCACCAGGGATGCAGCAATATGGGAGGCAAAGGAAAGAAAATGAGTAAATGCTGGTGGTGCAAGTTCTGAACATTTAAAAATTCATTCATCTATTCATCACTGACGGAGCCGTTTTAAGAAGCCCTTCCCTTTTCGTCATCCATGGCCTCTCCCCCACAAAAAAAAAAAAAAAAAGAAAAAGCACAAATCTCACACATTTCCTGCTGGCAAAACACATTTTCTTTTAATCTTTTTTTTTCTTCTTATTGGGGGAGAGAAAGAGAGATAGAGGGGCTGAGGCAGGAATAAGAGACATTAATTGTAGAACAAATCGGCACTGGGGGGGAAGACCAAAACAAACAGTCCACGTCACACACACAAAAAAAAAAAACCACAAAGAAGAAGAAGAAAAAAAAACCAGGTTTGCTTTTCCAAAGAAGAAGAAGAAAAAAAAACCAGGTTTGCTTTTCTTTTAGGGGACAGTAAGAGGATTTAAAAAAAAAAAAAAACAAACCCTAGAAAAACGATAAAAACGATTTCCCTGCGTAAGAAAAGTAGCTTCTGAAGTCCCTTTCCCAAGGACACCGAGAAATAGCCCTTACTTTTCCCCACGACGCCCGAAGGAAGGAGAAAGACAAAATGCCAGGAGAGAGGAAAAGCTGGCGGGAGCCGGGGAAGGAGCGAGGGAAGAGGCGAAAGGCCGGGAAGGAGCGGGAAGGGGAGACGCGTCAGGGGGAACGGGAGAGCCCAAAGCGCAGAAAAAAAAAAAAAAAAAAAAAAAAAAAAAAAAAACCCCTGTAGAGCCTTGATATTAAGAACATTGAATTTCCTCATCCATTTCTTATTTCAGTTATGAATTCTGCTTACTTGACAGGTACAGAGTACTTCATTAGGCCGGGTGGGCTGCGGGAAAGGAAGGGAGGGAGGGAGCGGGACGGCGGGGCAGCGGCAGGCGCGGAAGGGAAGCGGGGAAGGGAGGGAGGCAGGGCGGGCTCCAGCGGGACGAGACCGCGCCGGAGTTGGCCGCGCACTCACCGCTCGGCCGGCGGCGGCTCCGCGGGCAGCGCCAACGGCCCCAACGGCCGCCGGCTCCTCCTCACGCGCCCCGCCTTCCTGCCTCTCCCTCACTCCCCTTCAGCGGGAGAGCCGTGTAACGGAACTGGGGCGCCACCGCGGCATTGTGGGAGCTCTTAAAGCCGCAGCCGCCCGCTGCCCCCCGCCGCCGGCCCCGCCGCCTCCGCCTTCCCCTCAGCCTTCCCCTCAGCCTTCCCCTCCGCCTTCCCCTCCTTCCCCGCTGCCGGGCGGGCGGCTCAGCCGCAGCAGCCGCCTCAGAAAGGACACGGACGCCCCCGGCGGGGTCCCTGGGACCGGGCGGCCGGTGTTGGGGGCCGGGGGAGCGGGGCAGCTGGGGTCTGGCCGGAGGGAGAGCTACCGGA
>NW_015091069.1:1183572-1193553 GCF_001431845.1 Calidris pugnax
AGAAGGGGACTCCACACCCTCCCTGGGCAGCCTGTTCCAGGGCTCTGCCACCCTCACCGTGAAGAAGTTTCTCCTCATATTTGAGTGGAACCTCTTATGGTCCAACTTGTGCCCGTTGCCCCTCGTCCTCTCACTGGGAACCACTGAAAAGAGTCTGGCTCCCTCCTCCTTCAACCCTCCCTTGAGATACTTGTCAGCATTGATAAGGTCTCCCCTCAGCCTTCTCTTCTCCAGGCTAAAGAGTCCCAGCTCTCTCAGTCTCTCCTCATCAGGGAGATGCTCCAATCCTTGAATCATCTCTTGGTTGGTGGCTTTTTTGGTTGGTGGTGGGGTTTTTTGGGTTGTTTTGGTTTTGTTTTTTTGTTTTGGTTTGGTTTTGGATTTTTTTTTTTTAATTATCTTTTGCTGAGATTTTTCTCTTCCTCCTCCTGGAAGAAGAAGCGCCGATGCCGTCGGTGCTTATTTCTTCAGCCCGAATGTAGAAGGGCAGCAGGCAGCGTTCTCTATTGTTTCTGCTTTTTGGGGGTTTGATGATGGAAAATTCCCCAGGGGAAAAAAAAACAAAAAACAAAAAACAAACTGAAACAAACTACACAAAACCAATAAAAGCAACCTCTGAGGAGCAAAGCAGGCGGCTGCTTGGGGCAGAAAATTTTGAACAAGAAGTTTTAATCGGTTCTATGTTTATGCAACTTCGAATAGGAAAAATGACCATTTCTTAAAAAAAAAAAATAAAAAAAAAACCAAAACCTCTCTGAAAATGAACTCCAGGCATTTATTTTCTGCTGTCTGCCAACGTCTGCGCTGGGTCAGCGCTCGGGTGCCAGCAGCAGAAGGCAGTTGTCATTCCCCAAGCTGGTGGCCTTTTCCAAACTACCTGTGCACCATGTCACTCAAAGAAGAGTCTCATCAAGAGAACCTTTTATTTTGTTATTTGTGTTATCACCATTTTAGTAGTATTCCTGTACTATTCTTCTTACGGGCTTTTGAGTGTAGCATGCTTTTTTTTAATTATTATTTTTGGTGGGTTTTGTGAAGCCTTTAGGCAAGAGCAGGATTTTGCTTCCGCATGACCCTGCATTGATGCTAGATAATTCTTTCAAGAGCATATACATGCTTCAATTTAAATGCAAGCATATAAATGTTTGCAAGATTTGGGTTTGGGGATATCTCTACAAATATTTCTCCTGGGTCTGGCTTTTGAGTTATGATCACGTCTTCCTTCATGGCTTCATACCGCTGAGCATGTGAAGTCCCTGCTGAAGAAGTCTTCTGGACACATAAGGGCGTTGCTTCTAGTCCTGACCTGTGTCTATGCCTTTTTAGGCAGGAAGAGGGGCCCAACAGTCTGTGAAAAAGACTTGAAGCACAGCATGAAATTAGATAAGGTTAGGAGGAGATTGCAAAGATCAGGTGAGTCTGTTGGGGAGCGAGTGGTTTACGTGGTCAGCTACACACACACCTTCACCTCCAGAAACTGAAAAAATCCAACACTGGGAGGATGCCTCCAGGAGAAAGGAATGGTGCCGATGGCCAGTTCCCCTGCAATCTACTGGATGAGATTTGTTTGCACTAGGTATTTTTTACTATGACTTTCAAGAGTATCAGCAGGCAATTTACAGGCAGGAAAACGGGTTGTGTTTTCCAGGTGAATTGTTTGTTGCAAATGTTTAACCAAATACTCCTATAAAGATCCCAAGAAGTACTGTGCTCAGAATACCACTGCTTCCTTTTTTTCATGACACCTGTAAACACAACAAGAGCTGTAAAACTCATGGAAGATCCTTTCTCAAAATCCAGGCTTCTCAGGGACATTTATGAAGGAAGGCGGGTGATCTAGGAAACTGCTGAACGTATATGACCTGAGAAGTTATTGCTGGAAGGAGAAAAGCCTTTTTCAAGGAGTTAATGGTTTACTGAAAACAAGTACTTGATAAGTCATTGAGTTTGTATTGTTTCCCACTCCAGGTGTTCAGCAGAACTGGGAGCCAGAACATCAAACATCTCATTTTCTGTTGAAAGCTGGCTCACTGATTAGTTTCTCAAACGCAAGAAAGAATTTCTATATGCTTGCTATAGTGTTTCCTGTTAGAAAGCTTACATCAGTGAATGAAAACCACTCTTTTAGAGAGGAGAAATTAATGGCCATAATTAAGACATTTCTGGTGAAGATGTTGAGAACAAGCATAACAAGGCATAAAATGTTTATGCTCACTACTGCCGTGATATTTCACTTGCTGGCTGTGACAGAGCTTTCGTAGCTAGAAAGAGCATTGGCATTTTTAATATTATAACGTCTTCTTTTTCCAACTTCCCTTTTCTAATTTAGTTATGAAGGCACCAAAGGTAACACATTTCTCCTGCTTCAAAATAATGTTAATGAAATTTTCGGAGTAATTTTTGCCCAGGTTGATAAGCCAGTATGTCCAGGGAGGGCATCAAATACATTTTGCAGAGTGATTTTTCACATCAAAAATGGAACTCTTTGGGAAGGGGAGGTGGTGGCAAAAGAGAAAATCAAATCTCTGTATTCCTGGGATTGCTTAAACATGTAGAATTTGACCAAGGCTATCTCCAACAGGGAAGATGGCAATGGTTGTTTAAAAAAAATGGGGGAAATTAGCCCCAAATCTAGCCATTAAATAGGGCTAAAATTGTACAAATACCCTCCCTGTGTAACATAGCAGCTTAGTTGCTCTTTGAGCTGTATTGAAAGAACAAGATGCCTTTTCCATTTTCCTAACTTAGTTACATTATGTGTAATCCTAAATAAATTGTGTTTTATTTATTCACCTTAGGTCAATCCTTCAGACATTGCTGGAGAAGAGTAGGGACTGTAATTCAGTAAAACATTTAAGCACATCCTTACATTTATGTGGCCATCCTGAGGATCTAGCCAGAGGTGTTTTAAGATCTGTATCACTGGTTGATGTTTGGGGAGGCAGATTTCCCATGAAGATCCTGCTTTTTTTTTTTTTGCCAGAGAGGTAAATAAAGTATCCCAGGAAAGGAGTCACATCCTTTTGATGCCAGCTCTGAGTGTTGCACAGGGAATTCCTTACACCACACAGCCGTACACACACAGTATTACACATATGTTCTTAATGAGGAGAAAAAGGAGAAAATAGACCCACATGCCTTTTGGTTATGTAAGTTTTCCAAGAATTATGCCTTTCTGACCAAAAACCAGGAAGAGAATGTTTCTGAGGTTCCTTAATTTCCTCCTCTCTGTGATTGATCTTCAGCTACTGCTGCCCTTCCCACTGTCATTTCACCTTGAGAAATCCAATGTCTCGGTGGGCTCTTTAAATATAATCCCGACTATAAAATTGGGTTCATTGAGAACAGAAACGTGTCTGTGTGACCAGTTACACGTAATCAATGCAGCTTTCAGTATCATGCATTTGAAGTAAACTCTTCATGGTCGGAATAAAACAACTCTGTCTCTACAAACACTTTCCTGAGAAAAAAATAAAGTAGGTCTGGATTCAGCAAATTATTTAACTGTGTACATATATTTAAGCACGTGAATAGTCTCAGTGGGACTGCTTGCATGATCAAAGTTATGCATGTGCTTAAGTACTTTGTTGAATTTGGTCCATAGCAAATAAATTTGAACTGATACTCAACAAGCAGAAAAACAAGCTAATTTGGAGTGGGGTTAATTTATGCCCTGCAGTATATTTGCTTAACTGTAAAATGAACATTTCAAGAGGCTGATTTTTTTTAAAATAGAGCTGCTGTCCGAAATTCAGGGGAAGCAAACATTAGATTAGAATTTAAGTGCATTCTTTAAGCTCTTTCTTCTTAGTTTTGTTATTCTCTTCAGTTAATGTTTATTTCTTAGAGCCTGAAGAGCAATAATTCCTGGTTGTTTCTCCTCTGAGTTTTCTTGATCTCACTTGTTATTTGCTGTTTATTGAGTATGAGTGACATGCTGTGTTAGCTATGTAGAAAAATATCTTAAAACGGTTGAAATCCAAAAGACTGATATTCCAAGATGTGAAATATGTACAATTTTCATTTCTCACAGCAAATTCTGGATGCTCCCAGGGACTTGCAGATTTCAAGACTCAGTTCCATGGAAGGATTTAGCTCAAATTAGCTCAAACAAACAAACAAACAAATTCCAAACAAATTCCTCCCTCCTCTTCCTGACCTGCCCACCTATGTTAACTCACATTAATTGGGGAACTAGCCTGGAGTAAGTAACTAGGGTGGTCCTATACTCTTATTTTTGTTGTCAGCAGCAGCAGTAATACCTGGTATCTCTCCCAGTTCATGGTTCCTGCCTCCACACAGTATGAATATATTCAGGGGTAGTTACAGTTATCTGGCAGGCAAGATATTCATTACCCATAAGTGTTTAATGCTCAGGAATGGGAATCAGGTAAGCCTGGTTCTATCTATTAATCGCTAAATGGCTCTTTTCCTCTGCTTTTCCTTGACTAACAAAGTCATCTCCTTCCTTCAGAGAGAGCTCAAAGTTAGAGGGGTATGTTGAAATCTAGGGCTGGGGGGAGGGAGTGTTTCAGAGGAGTGAAAACATTACTAATGGATCTTACCCCTGTGCATTAGGCTTAAGATTATAAGATCTGGATGAATCACCTGTAAACCAGGTTTTAAAAATGTCCCTGGCCTGTTTAAATCCAGTTATCTGGCATGGTCAGTTGAAAACCGTAATTTTTAAAGTATTTTTCTTGAAGTTCTGTCTTCCATAGATCATTGCACAAGAGTCATGGCTTTCAATAGAAAAAAAGTATGTTTATACATGTCTTAGTTACAAAGAAAAGCAAGAAAAGTGTGAACCTTGACAGTTTCAAAACAAAAACACAAATAAGAGGAAATCTAAATGTCATCTGATAGGGGGGAGAAGTTACCAATAATAGTATTTAGACATTTAATCTTAATGTGAACGACACAAAATGCTTTGCCTATTAAGATTTATGCAAGTACTTTCCATCCTCAAATAAACATCCCTACGGGAACTCACATCCATCCTCTGTAGGGAAGCTAAATGGTGCCAGGACCACTACACCAACTAAGGACTGAGAAACCATCTGAAGATCAAGATACCAAAAATGAGACTTCTGTTGAAGAGTTGGTTTAATATAGAAAAAAATCTCACACCTTAAAAAAATCCAATGACAGGGACAATGACTTAAGTAGGAGCGAATGACAAGTAAAAGATTTTAATTTGGAAACTGGAAACGTGCACTTGAAACAGGTATGGCATTGAATGTGTAGGAGTTAATTTGCTTGATGTCTGGAAACCTCTGCCCTTCTCTGATTAAGGAACTTTATACAAGAATATTCTTTTATAATGCATAAAAAAGTTATGAAATCCTTGTGATTCCAACGTTTGTTTGTCTTTCCTGTAAAACACAGAGGAATCCCCTCTCTCTCCAGGTCTGATACAAAGCTTTAAGATACCAGGGTGTCCCTCCACGAAGCTCATAAATCAGCAATAATTGAAGGGCCTATCATGGTACTACATATTGCTTATGATTTAGCACAATTATAATTTCCAGTGTAAGATAGGGCTCTATGAGCAACATATTTAAATATATTTAAATTAATTTATAACTATATTCACTTTCAGTTTATAAATCACGGTTTTGTTATTCTTCCTTAAAGCTGGCAAAATATGCCAAAAAACTTGCCTAGTTTTTTATTATGCACAGTTTTCTATCATGCACATAAAAAGAAATACTAAACCCGTTTCATGTTTTGCCCTTGTCAATAAATTCTAAAACCTCTATTTTTCCTACCGCACAGTACTTTGTCTCCATTGAAAATGATGGGAATTACCTGTCCCCTGAAGCAGCAAAATCAAGTCTAACATACTTTAAAATACAAAGAGTGCAAAATTTCAAAAACACTTCAGTAATTCCAGAACTTAAGCCCCATTTTTATAAGTAAGTTAGGGCCAAATTTCCAAAGCTTTTGCAAATAGATGCCTAGAGGGCTTTCAAAAGCACACATCAAAATGGAATAGGGAAAAAAAAAAAAACCAAACCAAAAAACACAGAACAAAGCACTGCTGCTGAGGTTTCCATATTAAGAAGTTTGCATGGGAACAAAAGAAGAGCTTTTTACTTCTCATGGACTTTTGGAAAAGCTTGGGAATAAACACTAAAATGATCACTGTACAGCAGATTTTCATAGCTTTGTAATAGACATTTTTGGTCATCCTAGGAAATCTGTTACAGCAAAAATTGGTGCTTTGCTTTGCAAGGTCTGCATTTAACATGAATTCAACAGATTAATTTATTCATTGAAAACAGTTTCCCTGTTGATTTGTAAAGTCTTTTTCTCCGTCTCATTCCTTGCCTTTGTGGTCCGTCAGTTGGGAAACATGAGAGGGCAAGATACGTGCTTTCAACAAAGAACTAATTTCCTGATCTTTCTGACCTGAGTGCACCAAGCTTCCCCACAGAGAAACAAATTGGATGACTATTTTAGGATAATTGGGTAGTTTGATGCCTTACAAGTTATTGGAAATCAGAGCTGTGAAAAGCTCTTTCGTGGCTTTACCTGTAGTTGCCCCTCATTGAGCACTTTGTTTTTGAGAGGTTTCATTTTTCGTCTGCTTCAGACACTACTGAAAAAGAGCAGAGAACAGCCAAAGCAGGTTTGTGAGAAGGTTTCAGATACCTACATTATAAATCGGTTGTTATTGGGAATAAAGCTTCCTTCCTGCTGCTTTTCTTGTCCCTTTTCCTCTTCCTTTTACATGGTGTATTTTTAAGTCCAAGATCTTTAAAAGGCTTGTGTGCCTGTGGGAGGCTCCATCCACAACCACACATGTATTTACAGATCTACACACATCCCAACTGGATCAGTGTTTTCCATGTTAAACTTTTAAGGGCACGTACCTTGGCTTCTTACATCTATTAGGAAGTACCTGGTTCGCTGGTAAATCAAGGTGGGAGATTTTCACTATTTGTTTGTGCCTTGTGTTTTTCTCCCAGCTTTTGGGAGACAAAGAGACATTTGTGGTGTAACATCCTAATTCCTCGTCCTCCTTGGGGTACCCCACACTGGGAGCGCTGATGGATCTGATCAGTCACTCGGTAGCACGTGGAGTCACAACCTAGGAGAGGCTGTTCTAGGACAGGGTGCTGCCCTGCAAGCTCCCCAAGGTGCTCCACAGGGAGGTTTCCTGGTGTTTCCTGGCCCAGGAGAGGGTAGAGAGCTCTGTTGATAGTGATCCAAGGAGCTGCTGGAGATAACGAAGTATAAATCTGTTTCGGTAACTTTCACTTGAGCATCTTGGAGGCTGTAAAGGAAATAAAGCCTTCACGCTTCTTTGGGGTTTATGATAGTTTTAAGGGCGGGTGGGCACTATACCCAGGAGTTGAGTGAGCCAGTTCTAAGATGAGGGCACAGATTCGGCTTTCTCTTGGATTAAGTCTTTGAAAATACCATTGGACTGGTTAAAAATCACTCGGTTAGTCAGCAGCAGAGTTTGACAGCTGAGCTTCAGGCTCTGAAGTCACAGCCCTAGACAGCACTGGGCTGCTCTGGCATCAGAGTAACTCCAGAGCCAGAGTTATGGCCCTAGACATGACTCAAGGGCGATGCCCAATGAAGCTCAACAGAAGGACCTCTGAAGAAGCAGATTGGCACCTCTTCCCACAGGCTGTTTTCTGCACAGCCAGCACTCGGTCTTGTGGGAGCATAAGAAAGGTGCACTTTCCAAAAAGCCTCACCCAGGCTGAAGAGCAGGGTCTGGATATGCTCACAGGAGAGACTGAAGCACAATAGAGAGATGCCCAGGCCCTTACAGAGTAGCCATAACAGTGGCCTTGTAAGGTCGGGTCTGACCTGAGATCACAGCAAGCTAATTTACCCTTCCGGGAAATAAGCTGACCACAACGTACCCTTTTCTACATGAAGGAAGTATTTTAGAGTGGTTATTTAAAACTGCAGCTCTCTTGCTGAATAGCAAGCTCATTCTGGCCTGGCCAGTTCCCTTTCTGTGGCTCCACATCATTTTGTAACTGGGAAGGACTGGTGAGCTGCACGGAGCTATCAGAGGAGGGTTGTTCTCCTTATATTCCATCATGGCAGTGGTTTATCTAAACACCCACCTAAGGTGAGTGTTTAGATTTTGGGTTTAGGGCAATATTCTCAGCATTGCTTAAAAAAGACCTGTAGTAATTTATATTAAATGAGCAACTGGTCTATAATTTTCTATACCAAGTAAAAATGATCACTGGTTTCAATTTTTTTCCCCACTGCTCGTTATAGCCTGAAGCACAACCCTCCAGTGAGCAGAATGATGAATATTCCAGTGTCCTGAATGTGATGGATTTTAATTTCTTATTAGAGGATGCAGAGGAAGAGAAAAAGTAATAGCTTGAGAGAGAATGGCTCTGTTTGGGTTTTTAAGTACCTACATTTGCCTGGTAGTCTGCTACATAAGTGAATTTCCTTGAAATCTGATTATTGGTGTACCTTTTTTTATTATATCTGCCAGTCAACCTACCAGTGCAGTTCCTCAAGAGAGAATGAAAGGGGTGTAAAAACAGAAATATAGCTGTAACACTAAATGTCAGGGAAAAAATAGTATTAAGTATAGGTGGTCAAAACCCAGCAAAATAATTTTGTTACATTATTGATGTTTTTCTAAAGAACTCAGCTGTAAAAGTAATCTGTTATGTGACGTGGTAGAAATTCAGAGTGGAAATTTCTAACACAAAGACATAATTTTGTTTTTTGTGCACTAAAAATGTCTATTGAAATGTAAGAATGGGAGGCGTAAGTAACAGAAGCGCAGCCCTCTGAGACTAACTGTGTCAAGACTGGCTGGATGATTCTTCGTTGCTGTAGCAAAATCACAGCTCCAAGCTGCTTTCAATGGTCTGATCAGTAAGTAAAGGCAAACAGTGCACCAAGCAGGAAAGCAGTAAACTCACACTAAATTGATTTAGGCCAATTTTTATTCTTTCAAGCAAGCAACCTCTTAGCTCTGTTTTTCTGACCTGTCTGTGACTTCTTCTGCTGTTTGTTTGCTTTTTCATGTCACTCAGTTTGTGTCATGCCTAAATAAAAAGATGGAATGATCTTTTGTTCTTGGTCACTTTTCATTTGGTGTTTGCTTGTGGGTTGTTGTTTTTTTTTTATGAGCTGTACTTACAGATGGCAGAGTTATAAGGACTGTAATACTAGGGAAAACTGCAAACCAGAAAGTCTTGAATAAGACTGTCCTTTTTTTTAGCTATTATAGCAGAAAAGAGTTTTCTCAACTAACTATCCAGCCTTTCAACCAAAGAAGAGTCAAGCTGCTGTAAGCTAATCATTCTTTTTTTCTGTGCTGTGCAAACACTGCTTGTGAAGTAATGATAAGCCCTTTGCACTTAGGTAACACAGCTGATCCAGGTAACACATCTCTCCGAGATGCTGTGCAGATCTCCCAATTCAAAAGAGGCTTTTGCCTAGATTCAGGTGGCAAACAGTTTTCCAGATGGTCCAGTGACAGAGAGATCCAGGCATCTCTCCGAGATGGTGGCAAACAGTTTTCCAGATGGTCCAGTGAATATTTTAGAAATGTCAACAAAATTATTCTCCTGCAATCTAGAGGAACATATAACCTGTGAATACTGGGGCGAACATCTCCGCTCCTCCGGAAGGGACAAGAGGGAGGCAGATCAAAACTCCTTTTTGTTTCAGAGCAGGAATGCCAGCTGGGGTCTTTTGGACTCTGCCTCCTCTGTCTGCAGGGATGCAGTTACTTCTCTCTCACCTGCTTCATTTCCCCGCCAAGTCAGCGGGCTGGCTGACCTCACTCAGAGGGGCATCAAGGCCCCAAACTTGTGTCCAGTTTTGGGCCCCCTACCATAAAAAGGATATCGAGGTGCTGGAGCGGGTCCAGAGAAGGGCAACAAAGATGGTGAGGGGTCTGGAGAGTAAGTCTTATGAGGAGAGGCTGAGGGAACTGGGGTTATTCAGCCTGGAGAAGAGGAGGCTGAGGGG
>NW_015091069.1:1193568-1274957 GCF_001431845.1 Calidris pugnax
CAGGCGACAGGACGAGAGGAAATGGCCTCAAGTTGCGCCAGGGGAGGTTCAGGCTGGATATTAGGAAAAATTTTTTCACTGAAAGGGTTCTCAGGCATTGGAATGGGCTGCCCAGGGAGGTGGTTGAGGCACCATCCCTGGAGGTGTTCAAAAGACAGGTTGATGTAGTGCTGGGAGGTATGGTTTAGTGATGGTGATGCTTTTTGTTTGTTGTGTGGGTGTCTATTTTTGTCGAAGTTAGGTTGATGGTTGGACAAGATGATCTTTAAGGTCCCTTCCAACCTAGAAGATTCTGTGATTCTGTGATTTTGCTTCTGGGCTTTGAGTAAGGATGGTTTAACCTTCCTCTGAATCCCCACTGTTTGGCTTCTTGGGCATTCTCTGATTTTAGGCCTGCCACACCTGAGTAGCACTGACAGACTTTGTGTTGAAACATACATTTTTTGATCGACAAACAAATATTTTCTGACAGACACCCCCCAAATCTTTCCTGTTAATCAATACCTTCTTGGCTGCCTCATAGATACAGGCAGCTGGGGGTCTGCTCCACCTCAGCTTCCATTCCATGGGCTCGCGCTGAAATCAGAGGCACTTTGGGCCAGGAAGAATAGTTCCTGTAGGCTGTAAAATGATGAGAGAAAGAAACAATAAGGCAATCCTGTTAGCTATTTGCCAGTATCCCTGCTGTGAAAATGCTTTTGTTTTCTGAGGGCTTTTTTTTTTTTTCATCCTTTTTTTTTTTTTTTTTTTTTTTTAACTGTATACTGGACATAAAAAAGAAATACATAACATTTCTCTTATTCCAGATGTAGTTTGATAAGTGCAAATTGGCACAAAAATAGAACAGGCTACCTACTTTTTTTTTTTTTTTCTTTCTAAACCAATATTCCCATCCCTGTTTCACACCAAACTTTTGGGGAAATTTGGCAAAGCCATACATCTATTTATGCCTAGCACTGTGTGACTATTTCATCTTTCACAAGCTGTGCCAAAGACACTCAACATGAAAACAAGGATCTAAATAATTTTGGGACAAATGAAGGGTGGTTTTCTCTCTTTCAGTATTAAGTGTTTGCAAACTTCAAAGGAATAATAACCTTGAAAAAAATTACAAAACCAAACATTGCTTTGAAAAATCAGTGCTTTATTACAGAAATGTTACAATGAAACATCTGGGATGGTTTTGATTTTTTTTTTGTATTGTTTTGGGGTTTATATTGTTTTTTTTCTCCTCAGCACAAGCAATTTGTAGATACAAGACCCAGCATCCTCAGGATTAGTGTGGCATGTCTTCCATGAAAAAGAATGGAGTACGAAGAGCTCTTAGAAGAGCCTCATTTTATGCACTGTGGGACTCCCGTGACAAAGAGGGCAGGTTGCATATCTGAGCAAGTATTCCTTTTTAATTTGTTTTCTCACAGTATTTGCTTTCCAAGTGGGTGAAAGAGTGCTGCTATTGATCATCCTCTGGGAGATGCCTGCACAGATAGACTACAACCGAGGAGGAGCATGCCTCAGAGCAGGGCTGTTGTCCCCGCGAAGCCTTGGTAGGTGTCCTGCAGTGCATTGCCCCAAGCATTCCCCTCATCCATGGCCCCTTGGACCAGGTACAGCCCACCGGGGGATCACACATCAGGACAAACAGCTATGCCTGGCATGGTCCCAAAGAAGAAGAGAGGCCAGGGACCTATGGTGTAAATGTGTGAGAGAGAAGCCAAGGGGCTGAGGAATGTGAAGTATTGGCCTGTTCTGTGAGTCCCATGTTCAGTGTGTGACACTTGATAGACCTTGTTGTCTGTGGGCTAAGACAACGTATGATTATCACTCTAGTCTTCAGGAAAGGAAGGGGCCAATTTCACCTTCTCTAGTCTTTCTTCGGGGTTTGGCAGTAGAAACTCTGAAACAGAGCCCAAGCACACAATGATATGTTTTGTTACGTGGCAGGCCAATACAGGGCATCATCTGGGATGTCAAGGAAATGTTTTTCACTCAGTATCATGAAAATTCCTAGAGTGTCAGCAAAAGCCTGTTCTTTCTGCTGAGTGGATTTATATGTTTCCATCTTCCTAATTTGTGTAGACACAGAAATCTCCCAGACCAGCATTAGTTTTCAAAGCCATTCTGCGAAAATATCTATTTTCCTCTGGTACTGGCAAAGTCTGCTGGTACAATCAGGTGCCCTTCGTATCTGCCTTGTGCCTGCAGCCTTTGTGACCTTACCTCCACGGAACAGAGAAATCCCTCTGTGTAACAGCTACAACACAGGAAACTAGTGCGAGTGTCAGACAGCTCTGGCCAAATGATTTCTGACTAGAGTCCCCAAAGAAAACTCCACACATCTGTAATATATTTATGGTTCTGCTTACTCATGATTCCTCCTCCCTGTGGTCCCTTTTAATGAAGGGTATGAAAAGTTAAACTCTTTCATAGACTCCAGCAAACTAAACAGGGCTAACAAATGAACGGTATGTTCCTCAAACACCATTATACCAGTTACTGGTTGACGAATTTACATCAATACACAGAATGGGATCTGTTAAAAGTTTCTTGCAACCCATAATACACTCAGGGCCAAATGGTGCCAGAAGCAGGGCTCGCACAGTCCCATGCTGTGACTGAGGGCACTTTTATGGCCCTTAAATGGGCGGTGCTGTTTGTGCAGCAGTAAGAATTGCTAAGTGAATTTACAGTACATAACTCCAAAATCACATTTTTTAACTATTGTAGTAGCAAAATAGCCCAGAGAGGGGATGTGAGCCCAAACACCCCTTATGCTGTATGAAGCAATGAAAGTGTAAGGTTCGAACTGTTGTTCTCTACGCTGTATCTTTAAAAAACTTAAATCTTGTATAAGCTGGAGGCAGACCGTTCAGTCATTTCAAGGTGGATATAACTATAATACACTGTGCGATTTACATAAGACATATCTTTGGTTAAATTCTTTTAACAGGACATCATAAATTTAAAGATTACATTTTCCTGGGTCATTAAAGTTAGGCACATACTAATTTATTAGAAGGTAATGTATTATATCTAGGAAGAGATAATATCTGCCAGAAATTCCAGGGAGGCTTTAGAGTCTTGCTGTGATGAGTCAAGCTGATAACGGTATATGGGGAGACAGATGCATTAATGGAGCTGCCTGTTCATCAAGAAAAAGGGGTGCAGTGTGGCGGCAATAATCGTTTGGGAAGGTAGCATAGAGAGACACAGCAGTGAAGCCTACACAGAAGAAAGGAAACGCATCAAACCTTATTTACTGGGTAGCATTGCAACACATCACAGAAGTGTTTGCTAACTTCACTTAGCACGCACCAAATACTGTCCAGCCATGTGCAAATAAAAAGCTCCTATATTGAAGAGCTTTCACGCAGACAATGTGCAAAAAGCCAGTGTGGATGACCCATCAAGTAACTTGTCTGTCAGGAGATCTGAAGAAGGCTTATAATTATCTCTTCATAGATGCTTGCAGTTAAAATGACCCCTTGGGAATACGGAGGTGCCCAGATCACAGTGGCTGTGGTGGAGGGAGCGTGGCTGTGTTCCCAGCCTGTGTGGTATCAGCAAAGAAAATGCGTGAGCAGCAATTTCAGAATTCAAACCTGAAGGCTACACAAAGTCCATCAGTGGGAGCATGAGCCACTGAAGCTAATAACTTAACTGGGGAGTGAGATGCTTCAGTATATCAAGCTCTGGAGGAACAACATTCCGGAAAGCAGCGGTGTGGGGAAATCACTGTTGGAATCAATGCTGAATTGCAGAAGTTGCCGCAGCAATGTGGGAAGGACCTGGCTGGTGGAAAACCCTATGGCTGAGAGTGAGGGGGGAAAGAGCAAAGGCTGATGATACAAGACAGCAGTGTGAGAGGCCCTGGAAGTTTGTCTCAGCTTGAACTTGGCCTCTGTGTCAGCAGGATTGTGTAAGCGGGGAAGTTCCTGCCAGTGTCTTACTCTGAGGCTGGGAGCCAGAGGCTGGCGGGGACAGTATCGCTGCATCACTGCGAGGGCTGAGCTTCTCTTACGTCTGGGTAATCTGTGCAGCCATTTCCCGTATGTGAATGCCAAATTAGGCTAGAGGGAGAGGGCTGAGATAAGGAATATGAAGAAAACGCACTTCACGCTGAAATTATTTTGTTAATTATTGCAATTCTAAGCCAATCTTAAGAATTTAAAAATAACACCCTCGAAATCCAGCGCTAAGCGCACTACCTGATGTCCACTCTTTTGAGACCACAAATCATTTCCAGATCTTTGGCTCCTAACAGCCACCATCAGCACAAACCTTTTCCCAAAACATTCTCTGTTTTTAACCCCTGAGAGGGTCTGGGAAGCTCTGGTACTACCTGCATGTCCCTAGCTCACAGGGAGCCATCACTGAGGACTGAGAGCTAGAATGCCACGGAGCGGGAAAGGCATGTCCCAGAGGCCAGAGCAAAGATATTTTCCTGCAAGATGTTCCTGTAGGCTCCATCATCCCATGCCATGAGTAACACACTCCTGCCTAGGAGCAGGAGGAGCAGGGAGGCAGGATTCGGGCAGCAACCCAGCGACAGACACTGACTCAGAGCATGAGCAACCTTGCCCTTCCTGTGGATGTTTCCTTGAAAGGAGTGATTTGGCCTCAGGCATAGGGGCTGAAAAGAAACACCAAGAAATCATTTGTATTCAGGAATTGCTTGCTTTCCTTTTGCACAAGTTTGTTTTTTAAGGATGAGCCTAATTGTTCACATGGTCATCTTCTGGTAGTTAGCAACTTTCAATGTGAGAAATACACATGGAAAAATTAATAGTCATAGTTTCTGAATTGTAGGATAGCTTTCAGAGGAACTGAATGTGTTTTTTTCAGTGTTACTGTCAATAAATCTTCGGGGCTTTGAAACTAAAATCTCTTTTCCTAATTTCTAAAAAGAATTGCCTTCATTGTGAAGTTTTGGTCTGAGCACAGGATCTGAATTGTGTTTTGGGCTCTGACTTGAAATGGATTTGTGGCTTTAAAAAGGAACTTCAACTTCACCTCCTCCCTAGTTTTCCCATCTGTGAATTATTGTTTTTCTTCCAGCAGAGCTTCATAAACATCCAAGGAAAAAAGGCCTTGGAGAAGTACACTGTTATACAACTGCTAATCATTACTATTCTTCTATTGTATTTGATGACGTAAGAAAGTCCTAGCCAGATGCCTTAAAATCTGAGGAAATGTCTGCAAGGCATCTTTGTGGTAACACATGGATGCAGATTCCATTCATCATTTCTTTGACAGTTTAACTAACTACTCCCAAGCCAAAAATGATGACTGAAATCCCTTCCAGAAACATTAGCTGAAGGACAGGAGCAAGTCACTAAAAGCTCAGGCAGCCTGTATAATTGGAAATGCCAAGGCTCATGGACTATCAGGAAGGGGTCTGCAGAAGGTAATCAAAAAATGCTAGCTTGCTATGCATAGGCTTAAATTCTATATGCAGGGATTTACACCTCAACTGGGAAAAAAAAAAAAAGTTTAGAGCTCTGCACACTGTACACAGTTGGAAACACTCATCCAGAAACTCTGGTTTGAACTTTCTGAAGTACCTGTGGGATTTAGAACAAATCCCGGTTAACTTCAGTAGAACTGGGGCCCTCACATCGCTTAAATAATTGAAAGCTCAAGTCAGAATCACCAGAAACATGTTTTTCAACCTTTTACAATTTGCAGCACCTTAAAACTTTTTTTTTCCCAGTGGAAGTGTCAGTTCCTGTATCATGATTTAATACTGCAGAAAATAGATTTGCTTTTCCAAGTTACCCTCTGCAGACCCCTTAAATACACTCTTTGAACACATAGATTGCAGGTTAAAAACTGTGACTTTGACACATCTCAAAATATTTAGTGTTTTCTTTAGAGCACTTTGTCCTGGCAACATTGAAACACTACACAAAAGGCAGCATCTACTCCTTCTGTTCAGAAAAAGCTGAAAACCATCAACTTTAAATGTTTAGTATTTAAAATTTTTATTTGAAAACCAATTTCACAAATTATTGAGCTCTATCTTACAATTTTTGAATGTATGATGTTGGTAATGATGTATTCCGGGCTTCTTCCTGATACTACACACAATATGTTGGTCCTCTATGCATTATAAGCCCAATATTAAAAACATATTTTCATGCTGAAATACGGTTGAGGAGGCTGAGGGTTGGCCCACTCAGCCCTTGTTTCCTGCTGAGTACCTTAGAAAACCTCAGGCAGCAGTCTGTCCAGGCCCATCAAAATATAACATTATACAATTATATAGCAATGTCTGTAAACTTCAGATCCATACCTGTGCTTGCTTCTAGGACAAATTCTGTTCTAGCAAATTTGAACTCATCTCTACTCCCTGTTAAAGGCTGCAAGAATGACAACCTGAGGAGATCAAGAGGTAGCCAGGAACAGGCCATCAAACACAGCTTTAAAGGTTGTATTACTCTTGGTACCAGGAAGAACAATGGCCATAAGCAAATTCCTTTGTGTTTATAGCTTTTACCTTGGTGTGTTTTTTGTGTTATGATAAACTTCTTGACTCACTAATCAGCCATTCGGAGGAGCTTTCTGAGCGGTTACTGGGGAAAAGA
Source organism: Calidris pugnax (assembly GCF_001431845.1). Lineage (NCBI taxonomy): Eukaryota > Metazoa > Chordata > Aves > Charadriiformes > Scolopacidae > Calidris > Calidris pugnax. The sequence continues at coordinate 1,200,156 of NW_015091069.1, forward strand.
CGAATGCATCCAGTTTTGAAATTATGCAGGGAAATGCTACTTTGCATATTATAGCTACAGCATGATATATTAGCTAATAAGACACAACACAAAAAAGGCTTTGGACGGTGCACTAAGCAGTCAATGGACTGCTTAGAAAAATGTGAAGGAAGGATTCAGTGAGCTATGTGATGAAGGGGGGCAGTCCAGGCATTAGCCTTGGTGAGGCCTGACAGGCCTGACAGCCTGAGAGCCCAATGGCTGAGGGGCTTCGGAGTAACAGATCTGTGCTTGATACGGTTGTAAGAGAAAGTCTTCATAGGACTGTAAAATGCAGTGGATGAAAGTGGTGATGATCTGTTTGATGCAAAGAGACAGAACACCACAAAAATATCTTCAAAATTGACATATATCCCAACTTAATACAGTGGGAACTGAAGATGACAGGTCAGGAGTTGTCATTCCACAGATTGACCACACCAGGGCTACTGTCACCGTCCTCACACACTGCACTAACACCTGATACAGAATCACAGAATCACAGAATCTTAGTGGTTGGAAGGGACCTCTGAGATCATCGAGTCCAACCATACACACACAAAAAAACCCCCAACAATCTCAGGCACTAGAGCATGCCCTGAAGTGCCACGTCTACACGTTTCTTAAATACCTCCAGGGATGGCGACTCCACCACCTCCCTGGGCAGGCTGTTCCAGTGCCTGACCACCCTCTCAGGAAAGTCATTCTTCCTAAAATCTAATCTAAACCTCCCCTGCCCCAACTTCAGACCATTTCCTCTGCTCCTGTCATTATTCCCTTGGGAGAAGAGGCCAACCCCCACCTCTCTTCACCCTCCTTTCAGGGAGTTGTAGAGGGCAAGGAGGTCTCCCCTCAGCCTCCTCTTCTCCAAACTAAACATGCCCAGTTCCCTCAGCCTCTTCTCGTGCGACTTGTTCTCCAGACCCCTCCCCAGCTTGGTGGCTCTCCTCTGGATATGCTCCAGGACACCTCAATGTCCTTCTTGTGGGAAGGGGCCCAGAACTGAACCCATCACTCGAGGTGAGGACACAGTACTCAAGGTGAGGTGTTACCTAGACAGATTTCAGGGACTTGGGAAAGCAGCAAGGCCCTCTCTGAAATAGAGTAGCACGTAGGGGTTGGGAAACAAGTGTGGAGTATTGTTTAGGTGTTTGATTTAAACTACATCCAGCCTAGAGGGAGAGCTCAAAACTACTCAGTTTCTCCTGTGTATTGGGCCCCCTTTCTCGCTCAGCCCCAAAATCACCAAGGATTGGTAGTGCCTGACCTGAAGAGCCTGACCTAGCTGTTTGTCTAATAGTTAGGGTTGCTCTGTCTTGTTTGGTGCAATTCCTCTAAATAAAGCCTTAACTGAAGGCATTATTAATTGGAGAGGCTGCAGTGATTGGTTTGGTGGGCAGAAGGAAAAGCCTACATATACATTTTGGCACTGGAAAGCAACTGTTAATTGTTGCATTTTGGAAAAATAGACTTCTCCAAGGTTAAATATCTGAGGATGTTACTAATATGAATCATGAATCAAGCTGGAGGGGAACAGATTTAGACTGGAGACTAGGAGAGGGTTCTTTACTGTGAGGGTGGTGGAGCACTGGAACAGGTTGCCCAGGGAGGTGGTTGAGGCCCCTTCCCTGGAGATATTCAAGGAGAGGCTCGATGAGGCCCTGGGCAACCTGGTCTAGTTGGGGGTGTCCCTGCTGACTGCGGGGAGGTCGGACTAGATGACCTTTGGAGGTCCCTTCCAGCCTGGGCAATTCTATGATTCTATGATTCTATGATAGACTTTCAATTCTGAATCACAGATTAAAACCAACTCCAAATGAGGAAGAATCCAAAGTTACTACTTCTTGGAAAATCTTGGTAGAATATATTAAGTTAGCTTAGCTTCCTCAGTTGAGGTCTGCCCTTTGATTTGTACCAATTTGGTCAGGTTTTAAAGTGATAGAATTAATCTAGTCCACAGCCATGCTGAGATGTTCACAGCTGAAATGTAGTGACTTCAGCAGAACTGCTGGAATGGGTTGTATGAGCACTGGTTTCATTTGTTCATTTGTTTCAGTGGTTAATCCCATTGCTTAGTTCAAACAGCCTTTCATGGCCAGTACATTGAGGAAAATCTCATGAACTTGCAGCCAACATGGCAATTTTGGGGTCAAATTTGCTTTTAAACTTTTGGGGATTTGTTATATGGTGGTATGGCATAACATTGTGACTGAGCGCAAACATTAAACAAATCATTAAAAGATCACTTTTACTCTGAAAAGACAATTTCTTAAGTGCCAGGAAAGGCCGTAACTACACGCTCACTGAAACATTTATCTGGTCCCTTGTTCACAGCCACTCTGAACACATCTTTACTTCCATGACCTTGTAAATTTTTTTTTCTGTGGAAAAGCAATGGCCTCATTAAATAAACCTGACCAAACTGGTCCCTATTGCACACCCGTTCTCTGTGTACTAAGGGTCACAAGGACAGAAATAGAAGCTATTACTCTACTGAACCTTGTGATATGCATAAAGAACATGAAGTAAGATTATATATGTTGAGAACTGGAGCTTTCTGCATTTCAAGCACTTGTTTTTACACTGGATTAGCATGTCCTCTGCCCCTCCAAGCCTTGTTATAGAGCATCACGTGGCTGGCTGTCCGCAGTGATCAGCAGCAGGAGGGGGACCCTGTCTTCTGCTCAAGCTTTTCAGCTATTTGGGCTTATGGAATGCCAAGAATGACTATGAACTTGCCACCGGAGAGGCACGACACACTTTGGAGGTAGGTTTTGCAGGTATTTTCTGGCAACAGAAAACCAGTGGACTCCTGATGTCCACTCCAGGCTCCAGACAGGGATATGCTTTAGTGGGCACAGTTTTCTGCCTGTCTCTTTGAAACATGGTCTTTCCTGCCTCTCCTTTTCATTTTTGGGATTGCTACTCAGCAAGTGCTGCCTATGCATTCACCCACCATCTTGGGTGGGTTTTGCAAACCACGCTGAGTTCCCAGGGGCCAGAGCAACAAGTAGAAGTTAGATTTAAGGTAGGTTTGGTACATGTGCCAGAATGGCAGTCGAAATACTGTGCACAGTACATGCATACACCTAGTCCTGTCTTTTCCCCACTGCAGTTCTCCTCACTCAGCCAGCCACCTTTCTCCTCTGCATAGTCAGTGCCAGCGTAGCCCCCCCTCCCCAGGACAATGACACTCCTCCCTACTGACCTTTTCTTGAGTTCTCATCTGATCTCAGCATCTTTTTTCTCCCCAACTCTTGGTCTCTTTGACAGCCAGACTCTGGTCCCATATCCTGACACCCATGTCATGCCCAGCTCCTCTCTTGCTACCCAAGGCACCCAGTCCAACTTCTGTAAACCTCAAGTCTCTGTCCTCTGCCTCACAGTCTAATCTCCTTCTCTTGTTGCCCATCTTGCTTCTCAGACTGCTGTACAGTTCTGGTAGCTTCCTTCTTCATGAGGTATGTTCATGAGGAGGAAAATCCTGGGAGAGCAGGAGGGAAGGAGTATCTCCTTTTTGCTTCAATACCCCAATCCACAGGCTATAGAAGCCAGAACTGCAACTAAAGCAAAAGTTCTGCTTGCCCCTGGGACAGCAATGCGGATGAGTTTTATAAAACCTTTAGAAAATCAAGCTGTGAAGCTTTATTGAGGCTCAATCTGCTAATCTAGCCATTCACTGCCCGGAAATGTGAGGTCTCCCTGCCACCTCTTCCTGAGGGGCTGCTGCCACTATTTATCATCCACTGGTATTTGTATCCCTCAGAACTGCCCCTGGTCACTGGCAGAAAATGAATCCAGCCATTTTCTGTGGGATTAGTGAGTTGATTTAGGGGACCCTACAGAGGGGCCTGATAAGAGTGAGAAGTGACATGTGGAGAGGGCTGAGACAACCTGGCCAGGAGAAGGAACTGGACAGTGACCTCCTCATTCTGTTAGACTGGAGCCCCTGGACGAGCTCAGTTGGTTAGAGAGATGCAGTCTCTGAATCTGCTTAGATGGTGCCCGCAGTTTTTCAAAGCCTCATAATGTGGTTAAATTGGGGCAGGCAATTTCATGTTCCTTTTTCAAAGGGTAAGGGCATTAAAGCCTCTCTGAGAAAGATTACCTGAAAATTTTGACACAGCAAAATACACCCTAGCCCTGGTTTTAGAGATAAGAGAAGCTTGTCACTAAGAGTTTCCCATGTAATTCAGGTTTAAGTAAATATTCAGTGCCGGAATTTTAGCTAAAATATCTAATATTTGGTAAATGGACTTAAGCAATCTTAACAATAGAGCTGCCGGCCCCACCTACAAGAAGTCGTTTATACCCTTTTGACAGAAAGACCTAAGATTGAATGGGTATAAAGCAAAGCTGGGAAAATTATATTGTTCACTATTTCCCAATGAGTCATCAACAGGTTTTTTAAAACTTAGTAATAGCAGCATTTTTTTAGAACACATGAGATGCTTTTCTTCAAAAAGTAGCATTACAATGAGGGAGGAGTGGAAACGCATGTGCTTTTCATTTCCACAGAATACAAAGAGACTATGTAATGTAAAGCAGACCTTAAAAGAGACAAATAAGCATGTTAAAGAAAAATGCTGGTAGAATAAATCTGGAGAAAAATGTTTCAAGTGCACATTGAAATCCTTTCATATCATCTGAAGTATATGAGCTAGACAGAGAAAACTACGCCAAGAGTCATGGAAAGGCTGATAGATAGGCTCACACGCCCAAGGCTGATAAACAAGTTTTGTGCAAATCTCTCTCATACTGTTTTGCTTTCCTTCTGATAAATATTTAAAAAGAGATTTGTCTTACCAGGATGCCTTTAGTATGAGAAAGTGAAAAGAGTAGGGGTTTAATATTCATGGATTAGAAAGAGCTTTACAAAATTTTGTTTTGGTTTGTTTGACTTTATTTTCTACAGCACGCAACCAGTATCACACAAAAACTCCCATATAGGGTCTCTGCCACCCTAATGCTACTGTGATTACAAGCCACTCACCAGTAGAAGTGAATGATTAAGGCAGGTACCTTTACGGTCTTCCAGTTTCCCTATTTTTCTCCTACAGCCTCTCCCTGCCTGCAGAGCACTGGAAACAGGATAGCCCAGGCCCCACCCTGCTGGTGGAAAGTTCATGGAAACCATCAATCAGAACTAGTTGCTTTTAGCAACCAACAACAAATCTGCCGGAGTTAACCGCAGGGGCTGAGAGTACGGGGATATTGCCATGTTGATGTTCAACTGAGATCTGCTGGCATCAGGAAAACTTAACCTGTAGGAGCTTCCAGAAAGGAAGTAAGTATTAAATAATGTCTGCAGGGCGTGATAGGAGTCTCCTCCAGCTTGGCTGCACCCTAGTCACCGTTGCTTTGAGCAGAAGGAGACCCTAAGACAGTTTGGAGACAAATGGCCAGGGGGTTCCTCATTCTAGGTACCTGTCTCAGTTCCGGAGAGGCAGGGTATGCTAAAAATGCTACTGGACAGCTTGTCTTGCAGCCCTCAGCAAAGTTTCTTCTGGTTGAAAATCTGCAGGAGTGGAAATGTCACGGTCAGCCCTTCTAATAGCCTGAATTGTAGTATATTTTAATGTTATTCTTGCTGACTTGTTCCATAAAGCCTTAAACACCTCAAGAGGGGAAGAGATATGTATCTGCTATATAGTATATGTTTAGGTGTGTGGTATGTATGTATATATTTGTATTGAGAAAGCATATCTGACTCTTGATACTTGTACCAGGTAGTTCTTGAGGTGTGTAATACCATCTCCAGCCTCACCTAGGGTCACCTCTGCCCCTTCACACCACAGGCAAATGAGACAGCAGGAGCTACAAGACTACGAAGCACAGGATTGCACACAGGATTACGTTCATTTGTAAGCCTTACCCACGGACCAGTTGCTGCCTCCCACAGAGAGGGCCTAAAATAAGTGTGGCAGTATCTGAGGCTGGGTGTTGGCAGAGGGATTATGGATTCTGACCCTCTCAGCCCAAAATGTTTTCCTAGCTCGGGTTTCAGCATTGAAACCCATTGTGAGTTCCAGCAGCTGCCCCTGTGGTAACACCTATGCCTTTGTGAACAGGAGGCGGAGAGGAAAAGAAGAAGGGAAAACATACACTTCAAAACCAGCTCAGATTTCAAGGGGGAAAAAGCTGAAGCGGATGATTTCTCTTCATTCCTTTCCTCCCCTGAGCTCCAGATGTGGGGAAAGCCTGTTGTTGTGTTGGAGGGAGGCAGAGCTGTTGTTACGCAGATCCCAGCATCTCTGTTCAGTACAGCTCATCCTGCCTTTGGGGAAGTTCAGCAATTTCAACACCATCTTGGGATTTTCCAGAGGGCACAATCTACCAGTTAGTCATTCAGCCTGTTCTCCTAGCGCTCTTTTGAAAGCATCACAGCATTTTCAAAGAAGTCAGAGGTCATCACTCACTTGGCTTGACATTTACACTTGTATTTTTTATCAGGATATAGGAGAATGGCATTCGGGACCCATAAACCCGAAAACAGTGGAATCTTCCTTTTTTCCCCCAAAGAATTTTGGAGCTCACTTTCTCACACTTATTCACAATCTAAAAATAATTCTCTCCTTTCATCAATTCATTAGCAAAAACACATTGCAGTACACTGCACCTTGTTATTGACATTCTTAGCAATATAAACACTGCTGCAGATTAACTTCCTGACCACTTCTGCCAGACAGAAAATGCCAGAAGATATAGTCATTCCATTGATAGAGCAATTAATTTTTAACTTCCCTCCCATCTTTTTACGTCTGACTGAACGACACGGGAATGCCTGAAGCCAGAGGAACTGTGTAGGTTCTGCTACCTGAGCATCTGGGCTATCATTTGATAGGTCTGGGCATCAACATCCTTCCTGAATGGAGCAGGTGCTGCAGAGCCAAAAATAGAAGAGCCTAAAATAAAATACCCAGTTTTGCATTCTTTGGACTTCCTAGTGATAGGAAGGAGAATATTTATATTTATTTAGATTCACTAGATACACTATGAAAAATATACAGTAGATTTTCCAGCAGATAAAGGGAGAAATGCTTAATTAATACTAGGTGAACATTTTGAGGTCTCCATCAAGCTCAGCTGGCTAGGTGAGAAAGCATTCCTTCTCTTGTAGAGTTTAAAACCTACAGAGACCAGAGAGTTAAGTCAGGGACAGCCCTTTTTTCACAGGCAGAGAAGTTAGACCTGCAGAAGCCCCACATCCTCCTCCACAAGATTACCTCTTTCCCCAGAGGTTCTTTTAATAATAAGACAAACTTTCTTTATTAGCAGTATTGTACACACAATCTGTTCTTTGGCAAGTGCATTCCTTAATCTGCCAATTAAAATAATTCAGTTACCTTTGGCCCTCTCGGATTATTTAGAGACCTCAAAGTACATCAGCATACACACAGTGATAACCGATAAGGGAATAAAGTTATAAACAATCCTAATTTGTATTATGCTGCGTACATCAAAAAGCTACTTTTCCATAATCCACTTATTGACTTTGTAATCCTCACAGAAGACCTCTGAAAATCTCCCTAGAGCATAAAGATAGAAAAGAAACAAAGAGGGAGGGGGAAAGGGAAGTGGATTTAATAATTGAGGAAAATCTCATTTGAGCAAAAGCTAATTTATGAGCATGCGAAGCTTCATATGAGTCCATGTAAAGGCTCCAAATATGGCTGGAATGGAGAAAAACCAGTTGTGTCTAGCAGATCTAGACCATGCATCTAGCATCTAGACCTGAGCTGATCAGTATCATGGATGACCTAGGGAAAACCTGAGCCTGGGATGGAGGGACTTCGTTGTAACAGGTGTACAAGGAAGCAAGTAGAGCTGAAGCAGCTTTAACCTTCCTATCCAATTCAGAAAATACCAATTTCACATTTGGTTGTCCTAGTATTGAGAACTCATCTGTTTCCAGCACAAGTAAACATGGCTTTACTTCACATATTGGGAAACTTTGTCCCTACAATATAAGCTCTCCATGGGGATAGTCTTCCGGCCATGCCATGGCAACTGGGTAAATTCAATTATTTCAGCTCCATTTTTACTATAGTTTTGACCCAAAAGTGAAGAGGGGCCCACAAATCTCTTTAAATCGAAGCTGTCATGTTTTGGACAGCCCAGTTTCAGTGTTGGTTTCTCCTGTACTTCTGTATGCCACACAGCCCTTGGGGTTGAAACTAGTAGGTAGGTCCTCTTAGCCCTCTGAGTGCTGATCTGTTAGATGAATACCCCATGTCCCCATCTCTGGAGGTATTTAAAGGACATGTAGATGTGCTGAGGGACATGGCTTAGTGGTGGACTTGGTAGTGCTAGGGTAACAGTTGGACTTCATGATCTAAAAGGTCTCTTCCAACCAAAACGATTCTATGTCTGAAAAAATGGTAGACTTAAAAGGAAGTGTGGATCTATACCTGTGGCTTGCATTCAGATAGGTTTAAAGATATTTTTAATTTGTTCTCCTTTATTTTGGGGATCCCTTATTATTTCCTGGTATTTTCTGAATAAGGATGCCTTAATAACCATCTGTGCTGGGCTGCACACATGTGGAAGGTCTGGCATGTTGTAGATATACTGAAGACACGCATCTGTGTGCGCTGACACGCACAATGCAATAAAATGCCAGGCTACATTCTTGGTTCAGTACTATTGCTCCTAGTAGTAAATCCACACCCAGCAGGGATGGAAGAAGGAAAACCAGCCACAAGAGACAGACAACAGGCATAGAAGTGACTTCTCCAGTCTAGGGAGAAGCAAGTTCTGGGAAGCATAATGCTACCAGGAAGGCTCCAGGGGTCCTATGGACCCCGCTGGCCTGGCAGAGCCTGTAGCAGATCCCTGGGGACAGTGCTGGTGTTGCTTTTGCTTCCCCCTCCTTGCAAGTAAACGGGGTTTGCAAGGAAAGGCTGCGTGATGAAGGCAGCTTTATTCTTTTTTTTTTTTTTTTTTTTTTTCCTGTGGTCTCGCTGAAAGCAGAACACAATTTCTTCAGCTTTGTAATTCAAAAATATTTTAATTCTGTAATGGCATTTATTCTTCAGGCTGTGAATTGACCATAAATAGTTCTGTGCAAGAGTTTGCTATTGAGGCTGTGGTATTTATTAGAGACGAGTCAGATAAAGAACCTTAGGCTAGACTGCAGCCCTTTTGGTCTCTGTTCATAGCAGAAAAGAGGCTGGGAGAACCTGAGGGGATCTCTCCACCTGAAAGAACATCACAGTCTTTTCACATCGCTTCTTCAGTGCATTGGTAGCATGGGAGAGCTGGGAGAAGGAGAGGGAGTTACATGGGCACACTACAGACCAGAAACTTGTACCCCAGAAAAGCTAATAACAGCTGCCATAAATCAGAGCAGCTTCTTGTGCTTACAGATAGATCTAGAGGAGCACCTCTACGCTGAAAAGCGAGTAACAACCCGCTCCTGTCACCTGCTCTCTGAAAAGAGACATCAATACTGCCCTTGCACTTTCCAGTACTGTGCCTCCTGGGCTCCCTGTGCTGAGAAGCATGGTGTGCAGTATTGCCCACTGTATTATGTGCTGTCCTTTTGACAGCATCAAAATGTCCCAGCATTAGGGGACAGCATGGGCTGGTGGCGCTGCTGCAGTGTTGCTGGGGCACAGAATTAAGGTACCAGGTTGGGCTGAAAAGTGATGTTGGGTGTGGGCACGGTGATGGGAACCCTGAGGGGAGGCTGGGCAGGGGCAGTCATGGCTGGCAGTGCCCTCAGTGACCTGACAAAAACTGATTTGGACAAGTGCTCAGGTTTGCATTCATTGTACATGAATTTGTCTACCAAAACAAATATTCTGTGGTGGATATTCATAGATGAGCCTTAGTGACTTAGGAGCCAACAGAGCTCAGCATACTGCACAAACCATGAATAAATGCATAAAGTAATCATGGTCACTGCTTCAAGTAGCCCTTTTTACAGACATCTAATAATAGCAGTGACTAAACCAATCTGCCTTGAGTTAACACAGTGTCCAGAATTGTCCTGCATGCACTGTCGTTAAAGCAGTTCTCAGCTCTTGGAAGTCAATGGTCAGTCACTTCCTTAAAACATTTTGAAGTTAATAACATTCTTTGTCCTCGAAGCAGGCCTACTTAATTGTGAGTTGATTTTGCTATACAGTCATTTTGACACCTCCATGTACTGTCTCATCTTTATGTAGTCCCACCAGTGAGATCTGTAGAGTAGGAACACTCTTTGGTTACAGAGTGTCATCTTTATGTAGTCCCACCAGTGAGATCTGTAGAGTAGGAACACTCTTTGGTTACAGAAATGATTGCCTGAGCTTTGATGTGGTATAAGTGTCAGTACCTTTCACATCAGGAAAGGCACAAATCCCAATATCAGTCAAGGTGCATAAGCTGTCTTTAATTTGAGTTTCCCATGTACTTTTACAGTGAACATAGCCTCACAGAAGAAGCCACGAGACAGAGGAAGAAAAACCAGCTAAACTGTTTGTCTCCATGGATCAGATCCTAAGCCACTTTGCAGGCAAGGATTGGCTTGATGCAGCAGTCTCCCTGTATAGGATAAGTCTTTTGGAAGCAAAGCAGCCCAAGAGTCAACCCATCCACCAATGAGGGGGTCATTTTTTGTTAGTTGAAATATATATAAGAATGATTATCACTGTGCCTACTGCTTATTAAGATAAATCCTATTCTGTCTTTCTGTCCCATTCAAGAACTTTCTAAAATTCTTGTACTACAAAAGGGTGACTGATGTGGGATGCAGAGTGTTCCTATTTTTAGCTTTATAACTAGCTCTACTTGCCAATCTTTGAAGTGCATTGATACAAACCAGAAACAGCTGGATCTTCAGTCAGCAAAATGGGAAAGTTAGGTGGCGTGTAGTCATTGAATTAAGAAGCTTCATTGCTGCCCATAATCACTGATTGGGTATTATCTAATGACAGAAGAAGAGATATTGTTAACATCTGATGGTTTCAATTTCAAGTATTTTTAGGAGATGCATCAATTGAAGCAGTGATTATCCAGAAGTGGACCAAAACCATCAGTTGATTGCTTTTAGACATTAAAATTTCATTTTAATGAAAACAAGTCTATAAATTTATTCAGCTGTAATTTCAGTCTGCTCGTATGTTATGATCTTGCTCTGTTTTGCAAACATCACAGGGAATTGATTTATGTCAAACGACCAACACTCTTCTCCCCTACATGAATAATTCCTGTAGCTGATATCTACTGGGAAAGAGAAATACCTTTTATTTCTGTTATATGTCTAGTCACAGTTTAGAGCAATTAGCTGCATTTAGGATACTTCAGGTTATTTTCTATTCCCCTGACAGGTCAAGGAAAGTAGCCTGTCAAGATCTGTTTTGAAAGAGACATTATGAACATGTCCAATGCAGTGTATACAGCTGGGTTCAAGTGCTTCATTTCCAAGGTCTTTGTTTTGGTAGGAAATGATGATTAAGACTAATGTCTGTATATATTCATCAAAATGGGTGTTTTCTTGACTGCCTATTCAAACAACGTCTCTGACACCATTTCATGTTAGCATCCCCAAGACTTACAGCAGATGTTTGTTTGATGGGCTCTCATCTCCAGTGTTATTTGGAAAGTCCATTTGAAAATAATAGCTCTATTACAAACCACAGTAAGCAGAGGCAACATTATCAGAATTGCCCATTTACCCTGGGCAATCCAAATCAAATCCTTGGGGGGGGGGAGGGGGGGAGAACATGTGACCACCACACCCGTTAAAACTATTTTGGGAAAGTGCTATGAAATAAATGTATTTGTGTTCTGAAGATCCCTTTGTCTCTCCTTCCCAACACTGCTAATAGGTGCTGCTGAGTGTCCAAACATGCAAACACTGTATGTTCTTAATGTTGTTTAGTCGCAGCCATTGCTGTGCTATTTCTTTCAGTAAGGCTACTTTTCTGTGTTGGAATAGGAAAGGAATTTAAAACATTATTATGTTTGTCTGTTCTTACTGGTCTGTTGAGGCAGCCCTGGGTTCCTCACTCTTTTCAGAGCCTTCACTGTGCCTGAAAATGAAGCAAGTACCAACTGTGTTTAAACAAGGATTTAATAAGCAGGGATCTGGCATGATTTCCTTGATCGTCATGAAGAAGAGATTTTAGGTACCATCAACTCTCCATTTTACTTAATGTCTGAGTCACTGGCTCAAACAAAATAGTGATTTAACTGAGTTTAATCTTGTCTGTGTAAGTGGGAACAAAATGGTTCAGCATGGGACTTTAATGTGCTTCCAACACAACTTGACCTGTGTGATCAACCTGACCAGTAAAAGTCAGGATGCTGTCAGCTGAACGACGACTTCAGCATAACTGTGCTACCAAGAGAAATTTGATCTGTAACAGTATTTGGCTCCTATATGCTGCCTTTCAGCCAAAGTGTATTTCTATCATGAGTAAGATTCATTAGGGCTAGTCAAAGATTTACTTTCTTATTGTTGTTGTGGTTTTTTTCACAGAACTAAAATAAGGTTTTAGGGGAAAAAAAAATAGCTTTTATTTTTCCCTTGGACTTCATTGAAAAGCTTTAGTTTTCATTGCCAAAAATGAGAAGGAAAAAAAATAATCTGCCTTGTGTGATTTTTTATTACAAACAGCCAAAACATTTATACAAAAATAGACATTTTCTTGCAAACAGCATCTGTTCTATCCAAAGCTTCTTTTTTTTACTTTGTAAGCTTTCGGCAGCTCTAATTTTTATCCCTGCCATACCATTAAGGCATCTGAGGCTCAGACAAATGAAGTGATTTGCCCTGGGTGCCCAAATAGGCTGGCAGAAGAACCCAGAAGAGTTCTGTTCCCTGACATCCACGGTCATGACTGAGGCAGTTCTCCATTCCCACCCCTCCACAGGAACAGAGACATTCATCAGTGCTCTCGAGACAGCTCTAATATTGGGAATAGTCCTTATTCTGGGAGTAGAGAACTGACCTGTTAATATTGTATCTGCTGATAAATGCTGACGGGTATTTGGATTTAAGCATCCTCTGGAAAGACTCAGCTGCAGACTGAAGCATTGCAACTGTGAGGAATATTATTTAGGGTCATATATCTTTCTTCTGCTACTGTCTACTGAACACTTCCTTTAAGAAGGGATACAAAGGAGAGGGAAATATAAATCATGTTACTAAAGCCTACGTATTCCCCTGTCAGATAAATGGCCCTTAGCAATCAGCGTCTTTGGTACACTAAAAGTCACTGAACGTTTTAAACAGTGCTTGGGCTTAATTGGAATACATCATCCTTCAGTACCTGTATAAACATCAGACCCTATCTGTTTGTTGTATAAATTTCTGCTTTGAGGGCACCAGGAAGGGTCTGTTTTCACACTATCTGTTGCTTTTTACCTATTACTCCAGATTTTCCATAAAGGTGTATTTTCTGCTTTGAGATGATTTATTACTGTGGCTTCCTCAGCCTCATTTGAATCAGGATTTAAATAATTGGATTTCCAATCTTTTCTTCCTATTTGTACTGCTGTTACATGCAAGCAGCTTTTGTAGGACATGGGGCCTGTTACAGTCAGAAAAGAACATATTTTGAATGTGATATTCTCCAATTTAGCAAATGGTGTTAATTTACTAGGATTACATTCTTGGATATATTCAAGATATATTGTATTCACTGATTAACAGATGCATCTGGGGAAAGGTGAGTACTTCAATAAACCGAGACAGTAGTTCTTAACATACATGTTTTTAAATGTTACTTGCCAGCAAGCTATGTCAGCTTCTTATTGTATATAATACAATATATGCAAGGTAATGTATATTTTAATGCTTGTGCCTCAGGAATATTGACTAAAGACCAATCCTTTCCCTCTGATTGGTAATTTGTATATATTTTTTCTCCAGGCTTGTTGTTACAAGGCTTGTTATTTCCATCTCTTCATGATTTATTGAAGAACTAAGAGAACTAAATCTTCAAGCGTCTGTACAATGTTTAAATGTCATGGATAAATTTCATTAATAATTGCAAGGATAACTTTAATTTGACATTGATCAGATCAATACGAGACTAGGTACCACAGCAGAAAATGTATTGCAGGGATTAGCATGAGTATATGGAAATCATAGAATCACAGAATGGTTAGAGTTGGAAGGGACATTAAAGATGATCTAAGATCATCTAGTTCCAACCCCCCTGCCCTGGGCAGGGACACCTCCCACCAGAGCAGGTTGCTCAAAGCCAGCCTGGCCTTGAACACTTCCAGGGATGGGCCATCCACAACTTCTCTGGGCAACCTGTTCCTGTGTCTCACCACCCTCACAGTAAAGAATTTCTTCCTAATATCTAAGCTAAATCTACCCTCTTTTAGTTTAAAAGAATTACCCCTCATCCTATTGCTACACTCTCTAATACCCCTTTGGGTATTGGAGGGCTGCTATAGGGTCTCCTCAGAGCCTTCTCTTCTCCAGGCTGAACAACCCCAACTCTCTCAGCCTGTCATCACAGGAGAGGTGCTCCTGCCCTCTGGTCATCTTTGTGGCTCTCTTCTGGACTTACTCCGACAGGTCCATGTCCTTCTTATGTTGGGGGCTCCAGAGCTGAACGCAGTACTCCAGGTGGAGTAGATGGGCAGAATCACCTCCCTCGACCTGCTGGCCACACTTCCTTTGATGCAGCCCAGGACGCAGCTGGCTTTCTGGGCTGCGAGTGTCACAAACAGAGGTTCTTCTTTGCCCAAATCTGATGCTGTTATTCACTGATGAGGTGGGACCTTAGAGGAAATGTGAGGAACCAGGTTCTACTACTACATGTTGTTAGGAACAGCAAAGGGGCAAGTGGTTGGCTCCCAGCAAAGGTGGAACAGATCAATTGTCGCTGTCGTCTCCTTTCCAAGGGTGGCTTCTTTAGCTTGCTCTAACTTCCTTTTTGGTCTAAACTCTAAAGTTCGGGTTTGTTCACTTTTCTCTTAGGAAATGCCTTTGAAGCTATCCACAAACTTTAAACTTCTTCTGTGCTTTCTCAGCCAATTTAAAGTGATCGAAGAAAGGAAAAAGAAAAGGTAGCTATTTAGTAATACTGGAGATGTGTTGAGAGACTGTAATCTGGACTGTAGTCATCCATCCTCCCTGTGGTGCCTGACAACATGATATTGAATTAGCACACTGTATGTACCAAGTGCATATAACAAATAATGAGGTCTCATGCTGAATTCATAAACAATCACTGAGAAGCCTCCAGGTTGTTCCCAGTACCAATATACATTATGCAGGCTAATGTTCTGTAGTGTAATTGCACATCATAGACCTTCCCTGTAGACCATATTGCCTCGCTCTACTCCGTTTTCTTTAAAAATACATACTATGGATTTGTGTTCTTGTAGCATAACGTATGCTCCTCCTCGGGCCTTGTAAATGCAAGTGCTGGAAATGAACACAGGTTTAAGAGGCACACAACCTTCAACAATATTTTCCCTGTCCCCTCGGCTCTCCACATCCCAATGACCAGGTCTTAGGCTTTGTTTGGACATCTTTGCAGCACCTTTTCCTGGGGACCCATGAGCCTGCCATAATGGAACACCTGGATAACACAGAAAATCTCAGGAGTTTGTGTGTCCTCTCAGCCCCAGGCTCGATCTTTGCAGCTCTTTCTGGTAGGAGAGGCTGAACAAGGGCAGGGGATGTGGACTGTGACCTTCAGGCAAGACCTGCTGTATTCTGAAGTTAAATGCAGTGGTCAATACACTTTGGTAATTACACTGACACATGGACATGGGATCAAAGTGAGGTTTGAGGAAAGTAAAACACACGTGGATTTATACTGTCTCACTAATCAGCTAGCCCAAATAAAGTACAGCTTAAAAAATGCCTTTCACTTTTTCAGGGCCAGTCATGGTGACAAGCTCTTTCAGGTGAGAATAACTAGGAGAACTTGGTAAGAATACGATATGCTGGACTCGGTTGGGTGAAGGGTTTTTTTTCTTTTTTGCTTTATTTTCAATTACGATAGATTTTCTAGTCAATATGATCACCTCTTTTGGAAGGCATTTTTAACAATCAGTGTCAATATTTATGAGGAAATAAAGCACTCTAAAATTCATTCATAGTCACTGAGACTATTTTTCACTTAGCATTAATGCACTGAGTGCAGAATACAGTCAGATATGTTAGCCAAGAATAAGCTCAGGCCCCAGTGTAGGGCAAAGGATGTTTAATGTATCTTGACAGTCATTAAGTAGTTGGTAAAGGACTGGCAATGAATTCATTATTCTCCTTATGAATCAATTCCTATTTATAGCAAACTGTCAAAAATTCCACATTATAATACAGAGATTGAGATCTTACATAATAGTTCTTTCACCAGAGGCAGCCATGAAATGACCGGTGAGACTAAAACAAATTACAGTTAATGACAGACTCTCAGAGAATTAAACACTTTAATTGGTCAATCAGGTTGGGCATTTAGAAAGGAAGACTTGCAATTATGTGAAAGCCTGCCTGCTATACTTTCGCAGCTTTATGGGCCTCTGGCAATTTTTCATCAGGATTGAGATTTGTCATCATGTTCTAATGCTCATAGCTACGCCTACTCAAGAATAAGAGCTGCTGCTTGACCTCTTGGCTTTTGGGGTTCCCTTGGACGAATGAAGTCATTGGATGAAGACTTTGGTACTGATACACTGCACCTTGAGGTGCAATTCACACACACCATCTATGTATCAGCTAAAGTGTCTTTTGCAGGCTTAAGTGAGAGGTGATACCCAGACTTTTCTGCTTAAGGGTGAATTTCAACCTCTTTGCATATACATGAGGGAGTGGCATCAGTTCTTTGTGAGCCACCCATGCTTGCTGTAGCATTGAAGTTGGGGGTGTCAGGGTAGCAACACTCTGTAACAGTGCTTGAAGGTTTTGTTCCATATACTTCTTTTTCAGGTGAAAGTTGGCTTTCAACTTGTACCTAATTCACAAAAGCTCCATCAGTGTGCATTAACTCAGGTACATGCAATAAAATTCCTTACATGTGTTCCTGTGGACAACCTTTCTTCACTCTACCTTGGTTGTCCTCCAGTTAAGTATCAGAATAACTCCATATAGTTTCTGCCTTGCATGTTTAGTTTGTCATTTGCTCAGGGAAGAGTTTCTCTCTTAAAGTGTGTTTTACCAGCCTGCTCACTACCCTGCCTATTTTCATTTTCTCTGAGGTGCTAATGTTGTGTTGCAACTGCTTTTAACAATCTGTGTTACAGCATCTCCATTGTGCAGGTTTCTTGGTGTCCCACATGAATCAATGAGTTGGAGCAGATGTTCTACATCAGAAAAGGCTCTGCTTTCTCTCCTCTGGAGAGTCTCATATTTGAAGTGAGGTAGGATTTTGTTCAAAGTGAAACAAGACTCTACCTTGCAGCAGAGAGCTGTTCTGGCTTGATGATTGTGCTGAACATGATGCGCTTTAGGTATGGGTAGTTACTGCTACAAATGATTGCATTACATTAGTGAAAGTTCATATTGCAGGCTTTGTGCTATGCTTATTCAATGAGCTTAATAAATGAACTTTTGAAGTGCCCGTTGAAGTGCTGGGGAGAACTAGCCTTTCCCCACATGGGAAGGCAGAGCAAGAGTGAATCACTTCAGGGATGCCACAGAAGTCTCTGAGCCCAGTTAAGCAGTCTCTCATGCTGAGTCTGGGCAACAGACTAGTCTGCAGTCTTGGATCAGGGACTGTTTTGGGCCAAGCATGCGAAGGCTGTAACAAGGTGGTGCAATGGAAGATAAAACCTTACAGTTTTAATAGTTTAGATGTCAGGAGAGAAAGGGTAGCCTATGAAACACTGGAACAGGTTGCCCAGAGAGGTGGTAGATGCCCCATCCCTGGAAACATTCAAGGTCAGGTTGGACAGGGCTCTGAGCAACCTGATGTAGTTGAAGACGTCCCTGTGCATTGCAGGGGGTTTGGACTAGATGACCTGTAAAGGTCCTTTCCAACACAAATTATTCTGGATCTGTGATCCTTTAATTTTATACCCCATCAGAGAGATTTGACATTTCACAGCTCTGAGGCACTGTGAAAGCAACAGCTGATGGCTCGGTAGCTTAGCTTTGCTAAGTTATCCTCAAGGATTGACGAATGGTCACATAACCTCACTTTCCCCAGGCAGATGAATCCTTCATCCAGTGCTCACCATTTAGAAGATGAGGTGGTTGCCAGTCCTGACAAAAAGCCGTTACCTGTGACATGTGGCAACAGGAAAAGAGAGATTAGCAGAAACCGCAAAACCCCGGAAGAAATCATGTACCAAACCAGGTTTGTTCACTGCTGCCTTTTACAGAGAAAAAGCCACTCTTCCTAAGGAAAGTCACTTCTTTCCACCCTCTAAGGAGAAGTTACTTCTCCTAGATAATCAGAGCAATGATGAGGGTAGGCCCATAATCAGAGCAATGATGAGGGTAGGCCCTACACAAACCATAGCAGACCCATGGCCCCACAGGGCAAGGGGACACCCTGGGGTGCAGTGGGCTCAGCTGAGGTCCGTCCATGGGGCCAAGGCAGGTCCCGACTGGTGGCCACAGGGGCCAGCCTGCGACGTGGCTGTAGCATGACTCTGGTCAGGCCTGAGGCAGTAGCCCCGGGTAAACAGCAGCTCTCAGGGAGCAGGAGGGGCTTTTTTCTAAACGGTGTCCCTAGACATGAGAAAAATTTCCAGCCCATTACTAGATAAAGCTGGTTTTTGTGCCTATACAGAGCTGAGGAGCCCAGCGCTGGAGCTCTGGTGAGCCATGAAGAGGTGAGGCGCCTGCAACTGCTCTCAGTGCAGGAGGAGGGAAGCCTGCGGAGAGTGAGGGCCCCAAGGAGACCCTCCACGATGCTGAGTCTTGCCAGGAAAGAGCTAAAGCAGCGAAATAGGCACATCATGACACCTCAAAGAAGGTAGGAAACAAAGCTGGGTTTTCAGAAAAAGGTGCGTGGGTTTCTCATGTCTGGGGTGTTCACAGAAAGCTGCTAACGGGCACATGTGGGATGCTCAGCCTCCTCTCATGTGTGCTCAGCACCTCCCGGGTTTGATAATAACCCTGGATATAAATTACTGCTCATTGCCATCGGGGTGGGAAGTGGGGGGTGACCCCAGCTCTGGGTGAGGGTGGATCCTATGCACCCCATGGCACAGGGAGACATTTTTCTGCAGCTGACGCTCATGAGAGGCACAGCACCTTTGTCGGGGGCTGGCCAGGGTTCATGCACCAGCTCATCAGTGCTGAAACAGAAGAAGAAATGCTGGGTAGCTAACAAGCCCCCTTTCTGCTCTTGCCCCAGACCCACATCAGGCATGCTGCCTTAAAAACCGGCCGGCTGGCTGGCTGCCAACAGAGCAACCCAAGCAACTGAGCCTGGGCCTAATGCACGCCTCACTGATTGTAAAGGCTCCATCTTGTTTGCATGGCTGTGCAAACAGCACCTATGACAGTGTTGGGGTGTTTGGCCTTTAGACAGATGTTGTCCTGTTTGGCTGCTCAGGTAGCAGTGAATTCTGCTGCCTGGGCGGGCAAGAGGCATCAGTCTGGGAGAGGAGCCAACAAAGCTGGCTGTGGGGGACGGAGACAGGGGAGGACGCGAAGAGAATTCTCTGAAAGCTGGGTTTGCTGTTCCTTCTGACACTGGGAGTCTGAGAGGGAAGCTAGTCCTCCTGAAGGAGGAATCCTCCTCCTCTGACTCGTCCCAGACAGCTGCCCCATCCAAGTGGAACCCTCTCTCGCTGTGGGCAGCAGTAGGCAGCAGCCTGGCATGGCGAGCAGTGGGCAGCAGGACCATGCCATTGCCCCCAGCGGTCTGCTGCTTCATGTAAACATCTGCTTTGCTTGCACCTTTAACTCAAGAAAGAGCTCCTTTGGGAGCTCAGGTTTGCTTAGGTATAAAAGAGTTTGTTGAAATTCACTGCAGCTTATTCACTGAATGCATTACAAATATTATTAAATTAAATGTAAATGCTTTTGAAATGCAAATACTGTCCAGGGTTTTTCTCTCTTTTGCTTTGCTTAGGCGCACAGATAGGGGAGCTGACTCACAGTAGGGTTCTCAGGAGTCTCCAGGCTTTTAGTGTTCTGGCATTTACTACCCATAACTACACTTCTCATATTCAGATGACAAATTGGCCCTGCACCAGGGCTGCCCATGTTTATTCAAAATATCCTAGCCTTGCTTATGATTGTGACAAATCCATACTTAAGGCTTGCTGCCTTGGATCCTGTTCAGCAAACTCTGATGAAAATAAATTCAATATAACTCGCTATATTAGTAGATGAAGTGGGAATGAGCCCCAGGGAGATGAAAAGCCAACAGAGCTTCTGTTAACGGTTAGACAAAACTGCTGCCTTCATGTATACATTTGCATGAGCAATAGCTTTTTGGTGGACTGGGCCTTCCCCTTCTGTCCTTCTTCTACAGAGAAGCATACGTGACCTAACAACTCTGACCTTTTGACTTTGCCTATTAGGAAGACATACTACTACTACACATTTTTCGCCGTGAAACATGAGTACTTCTGTGGGCTTTAAAAACTACACTTTCTGTCCTTCTACAGAGAAGCATACGTGACCTAACAACTCTGACCTTTTGACTTTGCCTATTAGGAAGACATACTACTACTACACATTTTTCGCCGTGAAACATGAGTACTTCTGTGGGCTTTAAAAACTACTCCTTGGTGAACAGTTTTATGTCTTCAGAAAGTATAGGGATACCCACAAAATCATGATGGTCTCAGCTTCATACTGTGTTAAAAAATGAAGGGCTCCAGGTGAATTGTTTTCAGAGGTCCCATGTGTTTTGAACTTCTCCTCCTCAATGTACTTGTCTCTTCTCATCTCTTTTTGCTCTTTATTCACTGTTCTTCCAGCCCAGCTGTAGCAGTTCCCCACAGGTGTCCTATGCCATGTAATGGCCCTGGTAAAGAGAAGGTTTATTGTCTTCTCTTTCCCCACTGTGGCAAGCAGGAAGTTTGGCAGATGTTGTTTCCTGTCAGTAAGTCGGCAAAGGAATCTCTGCTATCTCAAAGAACTCACCAAGCAATGTAGTTTAACATGAAATTACTTTGTTGTGAACAATTACAATTGTTATTCATAGCTTAGTCTCACATTTGCATCGTTATCTAGGAATGAAATTGTCACATCTCTGTCCCATGTAAGATATGCCATTGCCTTGCAAGCTGGAAAGTCAATTTAAATTTAAGGCCCCAGTTAATAATGTACAAGATAATCAGTTTCACATGGCTGTTCTCAAAGATATTAAGGAAGGTATCAAAGAAATACAAATACCATGTGACATGATTAGCGTCATACAGAAGCTTAGAATCAACACAGCGTCTTTTGTATGACCTGGTAATTATTATTATGTTTCCCTGGTTTAATTACATTTATACCTGTAAGATTACAAGATAATTACACTTGAATTTATTACAGGAAACTAGAAATTGCATGGTTTGTTAACAACAGACAAGCAGAGTGTAATTGGCAAACGCGACATGGTTATTTGTGCAACATCTGAACGCGTGTGTTATTACTTCAAAGATCCAAGATTGCTGTGTGAGAGGCAAGCGTGAAGCCTGGCCAGTTTAGCACCTGGTAATAGGAAAACAAAACACCAAGGAAAACACTGCATGGTAAAACAACCTGGCAGTTCTCCAAGGCTGGAAGCAAAATTTTAAAAATTAGATTTTAGCAATGTAGCAATTCACTACACCATATTTCCCCTTCTGTTTGTCTTTTCTGTGCTGGAATGCCAAGAAGAATTTTTACCTATTACCTGTGTTGTAGCACCAGCTTGACTAAAAATTATCTTTTGTGGTTGTAGCAGACTGGATTTTGATGACCGTAGCAGTTTCCATGATAAGCAGAGGGAAGTAAAGCACCTTGTTTTTTGGTTGGAGTTCAGGAAAGATAATGTATTCTGATGGATACAGCCCAGGGAAGAAAGTGAGAGGACTTGCATATTATTCTTTGCCCTGCTCCTACAGGTATTGCCCTTTGACTCGTGGAGACAGATGCTATCTCTTTACTGAGCCCCTGCCTAGCACATTGTCTCTCCAAACTCAGATGAGCCTTCTAGGCACTGGCAAAACCTATAAAGGTTAATAATGATACAGTGGAAATGGTCCCCAGTCAGCGATGGGGATGGCATTCTCAATTAATTGGCAGTAGCAGCGAACTGTATACTTCAGGGCTGCATCCTTCAGGCATTGATCAGGCAGGTTTTGCTTTGGAGTCAAGGGGCATTTAGTCTGAGTGACACATGGAGAATTCAGGTTAGTTCCTGTTGAGTCAACAGCACTGGTGTGATAGAAAATGTCACTCATCCAAGAGTCCAGCCATCATCTGAGCTGAAGTGACAGTCTTGGCTTAGAGTTGCCTTTGTAGCTATTGTGCATTTCTAGGTAAATATAAAATTCTCTCAGCTTGGCTTTTTGTTCCTTACATATTAAAAAGAAAAAAAGGAAGGGAAGGGAAGGGAAGGGAAGGGAAGGGAAGGGAAGGGAAGGGAAGGGAAGGGAAGGGAAGGGAAGGGAAGGGAAGGGAAGGGAAGGGGAGGGCCTCATGAAGCTCATAAGTCTTCTCCTTTCTGCCAAGCCATCAAGAGTTGCCTCCAGGTATCACTGTTAGCTAAATGTCCTAGGACTTCAAGAACATTGAGCAGGGTGTTGAAGTATCCAGTGTCAGCATAACCCCAGGCATTTCTACGCAACTGTCTGTAAACATCAGATGTCAATATACCATGGTGTTTGTGTATAATAACAGCAGTTTGACTGCGTGATGGCACTGTATCAGGTATAAATAATTATTTTCACAATGGCAATGTTTCATTTCATTTAGAAACCTTGCAAGAATGTAAAATATATTTAAGCTTTGTGACAAGCCGAGTAGTAGATAAGCAGTGTCACTCCGACCAAGACACAGTAAGAGTGAGGTACCAGGAAAATGAAGTATTTCGTTTAGTATAAATACAGTGTTATGAATAACAGAAATCAAGAATTCTGACTTCTTTGCTGTAAACCTCTTGAGATGACCAGCTCTTCTGCTAAGTATTCTGCTTTAATATTACCAGTGGAAAACCTGAAACCTACTGCACAACTGTGGAACGTCTCGGTCATACAATAAACAAACAACGGCATGAAAACTCCTTGACCAAGAAAAGGGGAAAGTAGTGAGCCAAACAACACCTGGAGCAGCCAAAGGGACTTGCTCCATGCAGGGAGGGCAAGCAGAGAGACAAGGGTGACCCCAGGACCATGTGCTCCCCGTGCCACAGGGCACAGACCCACTGGATCTGAGCTTTGTGAGCAGAGCAGGGGCAGTGATAGCAACAGGTCCTGTCCTGTGGGTCCAGTGAACCCCAGGGAAAAGCAAGGTCATGTCTGAGGCCAATTGAAACAGCAATTCAAGAACAAGGCTAGAAACAAGTTCTCCTACAACATAGCTCAGTGGAAGAAAAATTATGATTATGTATTACAAAACAGAGATGTTTATCCAAATGTGTTTGAAGAAACCAGATGCCCTCCGAGAAAAATGTTTTCTTACTTGAAAACACTTTTTCCCTTCAGAAAAAGAACCATAATAGGGATTTAAGCAAGCCCTACCTAGTGAACTTTATTTACCTCTGTAGTGCCTTCAGCATCTGAATCATTCCTTTGGTTAGATATTCTATACAGCAATGAGCTACAATATATGACACAGTTGTCTTTTTGGAGTGTGTATTCAATCATGCCAATGAAATTTTGAAAGATCTTGGTCCAGATTCTGTGATTCTCAGACAAATGTTTTACATAGCTTTTTTTTTAAAAAAAAAAGTTTCCACTCATTAAAATTAAAAATAAGCTAACAACAGGTTTTAATCTTCAGTGACAATGTGTGACTTGCTTAAACTGTGTCTCTCTCCTACTCAAAGAAAGAAGAGCTTGAGTCTGGTAAGGGAGGACTCTTTAAGTTCTTGCTGAATCAGGGTTCTGTGTAATTACATTTCTTATCTACACGAAGTTTACACGGGTATCTACTTGAGGCCACCACCCTGCAGCAAGTAGTTTGCTTGCCAGAAGTTGGGCCAGGTAGTCAAAAGCCTCCTTCACAGTCACTTTAGCAAAATTGGCCCCTAGCAGTAGTTGAAAAGAGAGGAAGAAAACAATTGCTCATGATCTATTCAGAGTTACTAAGAGGGTCCTGATGCAAATAACTACTTTCCTCTCAGCCAAGTGAGTGCTTCCAACAGTCTTGTTAAGAAACAAAGAAGGGAGGATCTAAGTCTGTTTGCACCCACTTGGTTTCTCTTTGTCTCTTCCAATGGTCAAACTGGTGCGTTTTAAAAAAACAACAAAAACTGTTATTTTTCCCTCACATCCGTTCTATAAATACTCAAAACTAACCTACAGGCTAGCAGACCTGTACTGGGTACGTTGAGGTTGACCCCCTAAATGTTCACAGAAGTCTATTCTGGGATGCCTGGCTGAGTGAAATCCTGCTTTCACCCAGATGAGTGGCACATGCTGCAAAAGGCTGTAGGAGAAACAGGGGGGCAGGAAGGTGACCAGAGAACGTGCTTGTCCTGATGAACCTGCCCCCTTGTCACCATGGCTGCTACTCAATAGACACAAAACTTGGGTATCTGAGAGACAGTGCAACACTGGCTACACAAAATTGCAATGCCTTCTCTATCCCCACCTCCTAATGCTAGTGATTAGTGCTTTCACAACAGCACTCACTGGAACCCATTCACTATGCAAAAAAAAAAAGAAAAAAAAAAAGAACCACACGAAGCCAAACAAAACCAATATCAGTTTATTTCTCCTTATCCCTCCGAACAATAGGCACAAGAAAGAATTTTTCCAGCGACTGAAATTACAGGACCAGGTACTGCAACTCCAACACCAGCTGGAAGTTCAAAGACAAAATTGCTTACAGGTGAGAAAAATAACTTTGCCCTTCAAACATGTGTCTTCAGTGCTTCTTAATTATGCTTTTATTCCCACAGAGCTGACTTTCCTTCAAAAGCAGATTAGCACAGATTAATGCAACCGAACTGAACAGCCTCTAGTGTAACTGAACTGCAGCGGTGGTGTGAGTGAGCATTTAAATGGCCACATGCTTAAATGCTAAGGTACAAGAAACTCCTCACAGTGCACAATTTTGCACTAGCTCTGGGCTTGCTCATGCTTTTTTTTTTTGCTCATCATCTGTGTTACTGGGACTCAATAAGCTATCTTTGGTGCTGACTGGCCCAAATTAAGCCCTTGTGCCTCGTAGCTGTATCAATCACAGCTGCTGATGCTTCCTGGTAGCAAATTGTTTTCCTGCCTTGTATTTGGCTAGAAAGTGTTGTGTTTTAGATAGAGAGAGAAAGCTGAGATCCTGGGTCTGGTCTTGTAGTCTGCTTGTGATGTGAAACTGGCTTCTTTTGAGGTTTTTCTCTGTACGTTTGGCCTTGGGTAAGTCTTGTGATATAAGACACTGAATTATTTTGCCTGAATGTGAAGTTGCTCTTACTTTGTACTTTGTGTAGCTACCTGAAGAGGTGTATTTGTCCAGTGAATAGTGTCAGATTGCATGTGCTAACTCCTCTACTCCATCTCACTTTTTAATTTTTTTCATTGGTGACTTGTCACAGGTCCTCTACAAGAGGAATAAATATCTTTTGAGTAGACGTGACTCAGAACTTCTTAGCATTATGTGTAGAATTCAAATTTGCTTGGGGTGCAGGTGCTTTTATTGCAGGAAGGGGGAAAAATTGAAGGGCTGGAGGAGATGTCACTCTATAGATCTAGGCCCTTTCCTCCAAGGGCATTCCTCTAGCTGGCTCTCTGGAGTTCTCAAAGTGCTAAGAAAACCATGGTTCCATCTGCTGCTGGCTGCCCTAGGCAACCACCTCTGGCTCTGTGTGAATTTAAGCAAGCTTTTTTACTCTGCAAATTGCTGTGTGAAAGGGAAGAAATTGAAACCTTCATTCCTGATGCTTTGACTTTTCTGCCTGGCTCAGGTGTGAATTTAAAGAGCCTCAGCACGCACTTCTCCTCAGGAGTAGGTTGGTTTTGGCTGTATCTCTATTAATAAATTGAGCAGCCCAATAGGAACTGACTTGTAGCACAAAATAGCTGTTGCTTAGGACCTGGTATCTACAGTATATGTATTTTGGGCTACTTTTAGTTTCATCCAGCAGACTGAGTGTCTATTAGCAAATGGAGCTGATCATTCTGTTTAGTTTCACTTGAAAGATGGGCTTTCAGTCTCACTGTGTTATCATCCAAAGCACAGTGAGTGGGGGTGATGGGAAGCCTGCTTTCCTGGAGCATAGCTTCTGTTCTAACAACATCTAATATACATCAACCTATATGGCCAATATGCAGTATTACTTCCCTGGAGCCCACCTGCTGATGGTGGGGAAAATAATGCTGGACTTTGCAATGACTGAGTTTGTAAAAGGCGAAAATCCCTTTTTAACTTATTGATTCAAAATGTCTGCATGCCTCTGCATTGACAGTGGGTTCAAACGCATTGGTTGCTAAGGGAAGAGCAGGTGTTGTATCTGAGGAGAATGATGAGAAGGCAAATTGTTTGAATAACCTGACATGCAGACAGGAAAAGCCAGTATGTTATCATGGTATTTTCAGTAATTTACTTTGGAAGGTGATGTGACGCTTAATTCATTAATGTTTGCTAAGTGTTTTTAAAATTCCATGAAGTTACTTAAGAGTTGTAAAGATTACTAATGGTCTTATGCTGTAAGCTTTCAGGGCTAGATTATTATTTAACTTGCTATAAACTAGTGCTAGAGCTGTTTCATTAAAGGGTCTGTCAGCACCTAGATTATTAAAATATGTTTTAATATTAAATCTTGTTCCTGGTGAGCATCATGGGAACACTTCCACCTGGACTGATGGCTTCATACCCCACCAAGACTGAGGGATGTTTAAGATCTTGTTAGTTCTGGAACTGCCTCTATCAGTTTTATAAATGACCAGAACTTCTTCCCTGCTGAGATGATGAGTTTTGGTTGTGGTCATTTATCTTGCTACAGCTGAGGCCCAGGAGCTGGGAGGGGAGGAATAATGGAAGGGGGTGGAGAATAAAGTTGAGATTGCTTGGTATCGGTTTTGTTTCCTTTTTGAAAGAAAATATACCCAAGAATGAAAACCTGAGGTGAAAGAGAAGTGAAAGTGAGGTCCTTAAAATGTCAGTAAGTCAAGCTGCAGATGCTATGCTAAAAATAGTGTTCTTGAAACTATGTTAGTTTTGATCAGTATTCCACGTTCAGGTTTTCCACGTTTCCTCCTGAAAACTCAGGGTTAATTTTTCTGTTTAGTCTGCTTTTGTTTTCTGATGAAACCACTAAAATAACAATTTGGCAACAGAAGTCTTTCCTGTGCATGAATTTGAAAAGAACAAGCAAAGCATGAATTAGCATTTATATTAGAGAGTCACTTGAGAGAATGGAGTCAAAGTCATGAGACAAAAGGCCCTTTGTGCGTTTGGGTAGTCACCTTGCTGATCACTAACGACACTCTTCACATTGACAATAAAAGCTCAAGGAAAGGAAAAGGAGTGGGTTTATGCTGAGGTTTCTGGCTGTGTGTACTCTAGAGACCTGAGTGAGGATTTCTCTCCATCTCTTCACCCTTACACAAGCAAGAACAGCTTTAGAGCACAGCTGTGGGGAACAGCCAATCGTGAGGCCATGAGGTCTCATTAGTAAGTGAATATCCGTGGCTTCCGCAGGAAGTGAAGCTCATGGAAGGCCATGTAGCCATGAATCCTCCCATGGCGCTTTTGTAAGCTGTTTTCAAACGCTATTACCTGCAGTACGGCTACTAAACTATGGCTCTGCACCCCCTTTGGGCCTAGATGTTTAGCACAGACCGACTTAGGCTCGTGACAGGTAGGTTGTGAGTGCTTGTGTCCTCTGTTTAGGATATCTCTAAAAGCAAGATGCTCCCTGCCTTAGATGGTTGCTGACTAAAATGATAAGGTGCTTGAATGCTCTGATAATGGTTGTCTCTTAGGTTCTTTGTGTAGATAGACAAGCAGCTGCTGGAGTTGTGCAGTCTTGTGGAAAGTGGGAAAAAAATGTGGGAGTACTTCTTGGGATCATCTTGCCCTAGGGGAGGCCTTTTATTTTTAAAATAACTTCACTTGTCTTTTTTAGCTTACTCTGGCAGAGTCTACACTATTTCCTTTTATTTATTTTCATTTTTACAGCCATTCACTTTGAGAAGAGACTCTCTATGGGAACAGAGTCATGCCAGTAACTGCTTGGGGTTTTTTCCGGAGGCTTTTTGTGTGCGGTTTGTTTGGTGTGGGATCTCTCTATGCACTACAACACTTCAAATGTGTTAACAAGGTGAAATGAAAGCTAAACTCGTTGATTAGGGAACCTGTTGCTTACTGGCATTGGCTGGAAAGGAATTCCTGTTCTGTGCACACATTGCAAAGGAGGTAATGCACGGTAAGAAGTCTTCAACCTTCCCGCAGAGGCATTGGGTATGTGCTAGTGGCAAAAGCTGGACCATTGGCTTCAGGTTAATGATCTCAATGGGAACAGCAAAGGCAATGATTAGCGTTTGCTGGTTTTAATACCTTGCACAAACACCAGTGATATTAAAGGTACCTGTGAGTAGAAACAGCAACAAGAACATGGCTTCAGCCTGCGTGCAGAGTGAAAAAGAGCGAGCTGATTCTTAACAATCTGGTATTGCAAACCAGTAGACCCAATGTGACTGGTCTCTTGCAATGCACTCTGTATGGCTGGCTGTGTTCCACTTTCCTCTGGAAGCACAAAAGCATGGGGGTTCTTGGGTGCAATGTTTTTTCTTTGTGTGTGTGTTTCTCCCCCCATCTTCCCCCTTCTCTTGTGGACCTACCTGACTTGTAAGAGCTGGCTATGGCACAGGTAGCAGGTACCTTGTACCACTAGTATAGGCCTGTTCCCGTAAGATGTTCCACCTCTCTGTGTCCATTTCCCCTCCCTCTCCATCCCTGTTGACATTTCTATAACGCAACACAAAAGCAGAAGCAAATCTTTCATCCCTGGAGTCTCTGCGTCATTCTGTGTGGAGACAGAGGTTTAGTTATGAGCAGACAAAGTCTGATGCTTATGACCTGTTTGGATGTTCTAGCCTTTCCCAGTGAAAGGAGACAGGGTAGTGGGGCTGGGGACTGTCTGTGGGAGACCTCAAAGCCTGGGTGGATATGAAGTGGGAATGGTAGTGGTAGTGAGGTCAGCTCAAGTGAGTTGATGACAGTTGGGGATTTGCTTTAGCTCAGCCAGAATCAGTTCCTGGGTCTATCTGTAAAGCTGTTGCCAGCTACGGCCTACTCGCTACTAGGAGGCTGTTGGGGAAAGTTGTTGCCACCACCCTTGCATGGCTGTCAACATGGAAATGCTATGCAGTTACCTGGTGAGAGCAGCTCCTGGGGTGGGGCACTCCAAACCCACAGCGCTTACTCTACATAGCAGGAGTGTTGACTCCCAGGAGGATAGGGAAGCTTTACAAGAGGATCTAGATAGATTGGATCGCTGGGCCAATGCCAATGGAATGAGTTTCAACAAGGGCAAGTGCAAGGTCCTGCACTCGGGCCACAATAACCCCCTGCAGTGCTACAGGCTGGGGGAAGTGTGGCTGGAGCTGCCTGGAGGAAAGAGACCTGGGGGTTCTCATTGACAAACGGCTGAATATGAGCCGGCGTGTGCCCAGGGGGGCAAGAAAGCCAACGGCATCCTGGCTTGTATCAAAAATAGTGTGACCAGCAGGAGTAGGGAGGTGATTGTGCCCCTGTACTCAGCACTGGGGAGGCCACACCTCGAGTATTGTGTCCAGTTTTGGGCACCTCAATCCAAGAGAGATCTCGAGGTGCTGGAGCGAGTGCAGAGGAGGGCAACGAAGCTGGTGAGGGGGCTGGAAAACAAATTGTATGAGGAGCGGCTGAGGGAGTTGGGGCTGTTTAGTGTGAGGAAGAGGAGGCTGAGGGGAGACCTCATCACTCTCTACAACTTCGTGAAAGGACACTGTAGAGAGGTTGGTGCTGGTCTCTTCTCACAGGTAATTAGTGACAGAATGAGAGGGAATGGCTTCAAGCTCCAACAGGGTAGGTTTAGACTGAACATTAGGAAAGAATTCTTCACAGAAAGAGTGGTCGGGCATTGGAACAGGCTGCCCAGGGAGGGGGTGGAGTCACCATCCCTGGATGTGTTTAAGGGCCGTTTAGATACAGTGCTGAGGGACATGGTGTAGGGGAGGACTTTGTAGAGTAGGGGAGATGGTTGGACTCGATGATCCCAAGGGTCTCTTCCAACCTAGACGATTCTATGATTCTATGATAAAGCCCTTAGAGTAGAACGGAGCAAGGGGAGATGAAAGGTTCTCAGTGACAGAAACAAAATCACTGCAGAATCACTGTATTTAGGGACAGGCTGTGAGTTGGCTGCACCTTCCACGAAGCTTAAGGCAGCACTTGGGATGGCACATGTGGCTGTAGGTGTGAGGAAGGTATAAACTTGCTGTCACGTTCTGCTGTGGCTGGGGCAGGAGGACAGCCTGATTGATGGCAATTACAGCCCTTCCTTCTCCACTGTCTGCCCTGCCTCCAGCTCACCCCATCACAGCAAGAGCAGCCCGGGACTGTTTCCTCTCTGGCAGTTGATAGCAGCAAGCAAAGCAAATAGCAGGGCATGACTATTGTAACCATCCATGCCCTTCTGCTGCCCAAGACAACTGCCTCCTTTCCCCTGCCTGGGGGAGCAAAAACCCGCAGTGGCTGCCAGTAGGAAGTTTTGGCACCTGCACCAGGTTGACACAACATCCTGGCTGGTTTGCAGCTGGAGGTGGGGGTCGAGTAGGGCAGGGTGGGATTTGCTTATTTTCTGTCTTTTCATTAGCTGGTTTTCTTGGCTGATCCTATGTGTATGTAAACATTTCCTCCCTGTGTTCTCCTGCCTTTGTTGTTTCCCCTGGTGAATTGATGTTGCTGTTATTGAATGATGATGGCTTTTTTTTTCCCCTTTTTTTATTTTCAAGCATTAAGTGAGGTGAATTAAAGTGTGAGGGGAAAGTGCCAAAGGCAAGAACTGTTTTCTCTGGCATGAAGGAGAAGTTTTCTGCTGATCTTCTTGAAGTTTTCTGCTGCTAGCTGGACTGTTGTTGTACCAAGGACAGATGGACACAGGTGAAAGCATATTAAGCTTTGAGTGTGAGGGAGATGGTCAGAGCTGAAGATTGATTTTTATTTATTTTTTTTTTAAATAATTATTTATTTATTGCCCCTGTTGGCCCTTCATTCTGTAATGGCAGTAATTGGGGCTCTAGATCTGGATGCTGAGAGGAGGTGTTCTGGATTCAGACCTCACAGACTTGGCTGCAGCATTAACTGACGTCAGCCTGATGAGGAGTTTGCTCACTCTTCTGCCTCCTTTCCCCCCCTAAGCAGCTCTTGATGCATTAAGCAGACTGCTGGAACCAGAATGATGCACATGATGTAACTGCCCAACATGTGTTAGAGAGCTCTGTGAATCTCATCAGCCAGGGAGTTTGGACATGCCTTCTCTCTAACGCTGACTGCTATTTCTCCCTTGCACCTTCCTTGCAGAGATGGGATTAGCTTCTGACACTGTACACAGAGCACTTAAGTCATCTGAATCTCTGCTAGTGCTTGCTATCACTCATTCCATCTGAAGCATAAACTATTACCTGTGCTTAGGCCCAACTAAAGCTTTCAGGCTTTACAAAGAGCAATGATTCACTTGACCTAGCTACTCAATATAATTCATATCATATGCGTTTGTGTGTAATAATAGTGAATAAAATTGCTTTTCACTGGAGTAGAATTTCAGCTCCTCAGCAACATCATGCAACAAGTGTTGTGGTAGGGCGCACTTTTCAATGTAAAACAAATAGATGGAGCTTGTTATGACTGAAAGGTTAGCTAAGAACTCCCAGGTTTTTTCCCTGCTCTTTTGTTTTTCAGTTCAATCCCAAATCTCCTTTTTTTGGTGGTTTGTTTTTTAACTCGCATGTTTTCACAATGTATTGTGGAAAGGAGACCATGGGCTTGTCCTGTAATTTGCAGCTCTGCACTGAGACGATGATGTGATATGATCTTCCATTATTCTTAAAAGCATCAAGTTATTAAGACTAATGTGGCCTGGTGTGTGCGGTGAGAAGCCATCCCTTCCTCTGAAAAGCAAGAGGTGCTGCACAGGACAGGGCTATGGGGAGCTTGCCATGATGATGATAAAAGCATTTTTAAGGCATGTTTTCAGGGGGTTAAAGCCTACCATTGGCTTTTATAGCTGACAGGTATGGTCTGAACATACTTGGGGTTAAAGCCTACCATTAGCTTTTATAGCTGACAGGTATGGTCTGAACAGTTTTACATCGCTTTCAATGTATGTATTTATTCCTTGGGAAGCACTAGGTTGCAACTGAAATATTTTTCTTCTGTTGACTTGAAAAGGTCAGTAAATCCTATATTGGCTTCTGGATTTTGTTTGTTTGTTTTCTCCTGCTTTCTGCCCTTTTGTCCCACAGAAGTTTGTAATTGAGTCTAACAAGGAGCATAGGCGTATCGTAGGTTACTCCCTTAAAACTGGGCTTAGCAATCAGATAATTGGTTTCTTTCAGCAGATACATGGCTACAGAACCTGAGTGAGTTTCTTTTTCTTTTGCCTTTTTTTTTTTGTTACTTTCAATGTATGTATGTCTTTATTCCTTGGGAAGCACTAGGTTGCAACTGAAATATTTTTCTTCTGTTGACTTGAAAAGGTCAGTAAATCCTATATTGGCTTCTGGATTTTGTTTGTTTGTTTTCTCCTGCTTTCTGCCCTTTTGTCCCACAGAAGTTTGTAATTGAGTCTAACAAGGAGCATAGGCGTATCGTAGGTTACTCCCTTAAAACTGGGCTTAGCAATCAGATAATTGGTTTCTTTCAGCAGATACATGGCTACAGAACCTGAGTGAGTTTCTTTTTCTTTTGCCTTTTTTTTTTTTTAGTAATAAATGCTATATGGTTATGTTTGACTAGTTTTTTACAGCCTGTCTGTAAGACTATCTCAATTTATCCCTCATCTCATAAAATACAAGAGATCCCAGCAGATGAGTGGGGCTCATGTGGTCAGAAGCTCTTTCCCTCCACCTAAAAGGAAACCTTCCGACACAGTGATACAAACACAGATTTAATGACTGAAGTTCAGAAAACTTGAGAAGCCAATGAAGCGGGGGTGAAATGAATTCAAGAGTAGGCTGCAGCAGCCTAACATCAAAATTTGAGCCTCTAATGTATAACATGTGTTCCTGCTTTCATTTGTCTACTTTACAAGAGCTAATACGCAGTATTTTCAGAGTTCACAAGGGGGCTTTTCTCCCTCTAGGCTATTAGCTACAGTAACGGCTTATTAAGAAAGTTAGACTTTCTCCCAGCTGGGGAAAAAGTGGCCCTAAAGGAGAGGGGGAGGAAGAGAAAACTGAACGTTTTGTTTAAACAACTTAACAATACAATGCCAGAGGAAATGAATCAGATGAGAATGATTTCTGCAAGCATGTATGTTTTGCTTTATGAAAACAAAGAGGTTTCAATCCTGGCCTCCCGAAAGTCAATAGGGCCCATGTTTAACTTAGAATGGTAATATGGGGTCCTGGTTTGGTTGCTAAGGGTGGAGGAAGGTATTTCAAGAACAAAGGCTAGTTAGTTAGGTTTCTATCTAGTGTAACCTCCTCAGGAGGTTTATTTTCCAGGATTATTTTTGGGTTTTATTTTCTTCCCCAAAAAGTAACCTCCTTCCTTACCCCAACCCTGGAAAAAAAACCCTACAGCTCTCTTCTTAATGTCATCTCCTACAGAAGAAAATCTGTACCTGGTACAGCATGGTGTCACTTTGTTGCTGGCACTTGGTGTAGCCACCTGGTTCCTTCCTGCTATAGGGTCAGCCCAGCTCTGGGAAGCATTAAGCTTCCCACCGAGCATTAAGCCACACTGAGGAGCCCCAAAGGACCATCTGGCAGGCAGGGACTTTAGAAGCTTGTACTTTTCTTGGACTTACCCTTTGTGATGAAGTATGAGGTTTCCTTCCTCTCCATTTCCTACGTTAGTGAGATCCTCAGTTGCTCATTTGGGAAAGACAGAATAGGAGGATATGCTCCTTGCCCCACACCCAGTGTGTCTTGGAGCAGTCTGTTTGTGTATGTATAGTCTGTAGATTATTAATATGCATTTGTGGGCAGATTGTTCATGTGGTTTTGTCTGTATGTACTTCCAAACCATCTTGGCCCCTCCTCAGGGCAGTTTCCAGGAATAAGTCCTCTGTGGGCTTTGAATGACGGATCGATGATTGCTATCTGTCCTGGTTTGGGGTGGAACAGAGCCAACTTTCTGTTCAGTAAGAGAGGCTCTGACTTATACTTGTTGCTGTGGCAACCAGGGTCAGCTGACAGGGTTGTTTACCCCATGGAGGGGTTGCACCTATGGGGAGGTGACCCAAACTGGCTGCTGCTTCAATGGCTCTCTTTCTTTGATGAACGATACTTGAGGAAGACCCTGTCAGTTTGTCTACCTTTGAGCCTAATCAGAGTGGAATCCAGTTCCCATCTGTTACTGGGTCCAGTCTGGAACTTTGCCAGCGCCTCTGGTGACATCTCCCTGGGAGCATGATAGAGTTTTGTATATACTTGCGTGTATTGTGTATTTTTATTATTTCCTTTTTACGTTGTTATTAATATTTCATTAGTTTAGTTTTTTTAAGTGCATAAATGTCTTTATCTCCCTCCTCCTTCTCCTTGGAGCAAGAGGTTTGGGAGAGCATCTGTCGTCTTGTCGTTGGCCAATTGTGTATTTTTATTATTTCCTTTTTACGTTGTTATTAATATTTCATTAGTTTAGTTTTTTTAAGTGCATAAATGTCTTTATCTCCCTCCTCCTTCTCCTTGGAGCAAGAGGTTTGGGAGAGCATCTGTCGTCTTGTCGTTGGCCAACCCGTCCCAAACGGGCGACACTACGCTTGGACTGTTGGGTGAGAGGCATATTCAATCTTGGCCTTTCACAATGTGACTCACAGCTGTATTGCACCTCTGGTGGTTTTTCACAGCACCTTAAGTGTGTGCTGATGCTGAACTAGAAATACTGCTATTCACCCTCTCCTTTAGTGCGTATGAATAATTAAGTATCTCAAGACATTTGGGGATACCAGCTCCTCTTTTTTTCCTCCTCTAAAATCCTTCCTGTTCCCTTAGTTCCAAGTATGCTGATACTTTCCAGTGAGCTTTCTGCATATCTTGGGTTGTCCAGTTCATTTGTCTGTAAGTAAGCAGTGATAGCAGTCAGTGAAATTCTGGTCTGTGTCCTACCTGACTCTCTCCATGCAGTATTTCCTGTTTCCTGACTGTAAGCCTTTGAAAGCAGCAGTTAAGCATTTTGAAACAAGTCTTTGATCTCTTCTCTTGCATGCTTGGAATGGGCAGTGTTTGCCTTGCTACAGCACTGTGACTAGCTATGCCCAGGCAGGATGGGCTGTCCATACATAGCGTGCAAGCAGATCAAAGGGAAAGATACTTCTCTTTGGGTTTCCAACATGATCTTATTATTCAGGTCAGAACACGCATTCTTGTGTTTTTTGTCTCAAGCTGATGTAATGGAGCAGCCCAATAGGGGCTACCCTATATGGGGGTGATGAGCTGTGAGCAAGGCTGATGCCAGCACAAGCTGTGCAAGACCATCTTTCCCCAGAGCCCAGGCTTGTGTTACCTGGTCATAATCATAGAATCATAGAATCATTCAGGTTGGAAGAGACCCTTGGGATCATCGAGTCCAACCATCTACCCTACTCTACAAAGTCCTCCCCTACACCATACCCCTCAGTACCACATCTAAACGTCCCTTAAACACATCCAGGGACGGTGACTCCACCACCTCCCTGGGCAGCCTGTTCCAATGCCCGACCACTCTTTCTGTGAAAAATTCCTTCCTAATGTTCAATCTAAACCTCCCCTGTTGGAGCTTGAAGCCGTTCCCTCTCGTCACTAATTACCTGTGAGAAGAGACCAGCACCAACCTCTCTACAGTGTCCTTTTACGTAGTTGTAGAGAGTGATGAGGTCTCCCCTCAGCCTCCTCTTCCTCATACTAAACAGCCCCAGCTCCTTCAGCTGCTCTTCATATGATTTGTCTTCTAGGCCCTTCACTAGTTTCGTTGCCCTCCTCTGACAGATTAGAAGGTGAGATGATGAATCAGGTCTGGGATATGTCCAGGAGAGTCTAGTTGGGAACAGCAGGAGACCAGACTGGAGATGGAGCTACTTAGAGTGTTGGTACAAGAATTACCCAGAGTAGAGGGTCAGGAACAAGGCTGGAAATACGGCTAGCTACAGCATACGTCTCGGGCTTTTTGGGAAGCTTAGTCAGCAAGCTAGGATGGGGCTAGACATAGGCATGCCATCACCATGGTTCCAGCAAGGACTGAAGCCCTAGGGTTGAATTTCAGTGGGGCCCATGGACAGGCGGTATGTATGTAGGGTTTCAGGTGAGGCTGGCCATTAAGGTGCCCTCAGGGCTCTGAGAACCAGAGCCTTTTTAATACAGTGCAGAGTTGGTGAACTTTTTGTTTTTATAAAAAAGCAGTAACTATCCAACTCCAACATGCTGTCATAAAGCATAGTTTGTAATTCCCTTTTTCATGAGAGAGCACAATTACAATTTTCTTCCTAATCAACAGCCTGCTTTCTGAAAAATGTCACCAAAAATGCATTAGTCAAAAACCAGTGACAATAATATGGCAATGAAGAGTGTGTGTATGAGGAACAAACAGAAGGATAATATTAATAATTGGCTAATCTTCTTATAGGAGGACTGAAAAATATGTTCCTTCTGATGAGTTTTGTGGTCCAGTGAAACGAGCCACTCATACTAGCAGAAGTTCTGAATGTGTCTAGCTCCTGCCAAATACAAAAACTCGGGGAAGTCTGAGAGTACCCAAGAAGGGTGTTATATTATTCTAAGCTGTGTGCCCCTTCTCCTATTCTTGTCATGTTGTCATGGATTTCTCTTCAATTCCCTGTGCTAGCAGTTGATTAGCGAAGACTCAATTCTGCTATCAAATAAGTACTGCCTCTGAAAGTTAATAGATGCGTCTTCATTTGAAATGTTATTTCTCTTCAAAAGAACTTTAATAAGAAAATCTAAGTGAGAGTATCTGATGAACAAGTACCAATGTTAAGTATTTTGAAATGCTGCCCAAAAGATTCTGCATAATCTTCTGGTTTTAGCTTAGCAAAAAAATAAGGAATCAAAGTAGGACTTCCATCTTTTTAAGGAGCAACTCTCATTAGGTCTGTGTGTTTATGAAGGGGTATGCTACGACATAGAGTTGGGACACAATATGAAGTCTTAAGCCCAGGTTTACCAAACCCTTTTGGGATAGGGAGGGGGAAAGAGGTTGCTGTAAACAACTGTATCCCACATCAAAGCACTAAGGTATGTCTGGTCAAGATGTAGGAAAAGGCTTTCATTAAAAATATCTGTTAAATAGTGGGCTTCAGAACCTTGAAAAATCATGCTGGATGTGAATCAAAGCTAAAGTTACTTCCTGCCCTTGGTTTTATTGTTTCAGCCATGATCAGAAATGCTGAAACACTGTTAAAGAGGTTGCTCAGCCATATTTCTAGTTCAACCAGAGTTAGGAAATACTGCAGATCTTGTGTTTTCCTGAAACGTCTAGCCCCAAATTGCAGATATAAGAAGTTTGCATGAAATTAGTTATTTTGCAGCTTGCAGTACATCAGTCTTGGAGGATCCATGTACTCCTGAGATGCCATGAAAGATAATTATCAACAGGCTTAAGTGCCCTAAACAGACGTGCACTTCCACTGGAAAAAGTACAAGGATCCACAAATGAAAAAAAAAAAAAGTCTCAAATGAGTGCTTGAAATAACTCTGGGCTTGCCTATAAAGAGCTCGTTATGTATCAAGTTCACCTTCAGCCAAAACTTACATATGGGAGACAGCAGTAGAACTTACAAAGTCTTCTTTCTTGTCATGCACACCTGAGCTGATTCTCTGGTGACTGATAATTGTAGCCTTTCCCTCAATCAGGTGCTAGTTTTGCTTTTTTTTCTCCTGTTTGGGCACTGAGCTTAATTTCTGCTGCTCTATAAAACCTGTTTGAAATTAGCCAGTAAGTTCAAAAGCTATTGGTGGTGAGGGGGACTCTGTGTGTGTGTGTGTGTGTGTGCATACCCATCCACATGTGTGCAGGTGTTAATAAGCTGCTTAAGCTTAATTTCCTTAAGAAACAAAGCTAACAATCCAAGAAAATCAGTCTAAAACTTTATTTTTTTTTAACAGCTG
This sequence comes from Calidris pugnax, assembly GCF_001431845.1. Taxonomy (NCBI): domain Eukaryota; kingdom Metazoa; phylum Chordata; class Aves; order Charadriiformes; family Scolopacidae; genus Calidris; species Calidris pugnax. Next base: position 1,238,481 of record NW_015091069.1, read on the forward strand.
TAGAAACAGACATTGAATGATAAATTAAGCCCCCATGCAGTTGTCATATATTCATATATTAGCAACCTACATGCCATAAATGCATAATGGTATATGACTTTTCACAGAATTCTTGTGATTTGAAGGATTGCTTAGAGGATAGATGGATGGGAGGGAACAGATCAGAACCCTCTTCCACTAATAGCACTGAAACTGTTATTTGCCACATGAGGTTATGATTTGTGTGCCTGCTCAAAGCTTTCATTCAGTTGTGTTTTGGTTTGGTTTTTTTTTGATTATGTATTGCCCTAACTTATATGGAGTACTGTGCCTTGGCGCAATGTGTGTGCGAGACTAAGAACTGCAATAATCATAATTACCCACTCTCATTGCAGCCTTGATTTTAATGTCCAAACTTAACATCATGTGGAGTAATGTTGTTTGGAAACACCTTATACGTGTGTTTTGCCAACAGATCCATAGAACCGGGATCTCTTCAACAAGCTTTTTTTGTTGTTTTTTTTTTTTAATGTATAAATGTGTATATAGATGAAAACCATATTTGACTCGCTTATATAAAAACTTCTGTTAAACTACTTCTACTTTAATAATTATGAGGTTTTTTTTCCAAGAGGGACATTAGTGCTCATGTTTTTAGTAACATGTTACTGACGGGACAATAGCTTCTGTAATGCTTTTTTTTTCTACTAAAGATGTAAACTTTTACTGCTTTCTATGAAACTTTCAACAGAAAGGTTCTTGAGTCCAGAGAATGTGCTGCGGTCTGAACTGCAAAAATTGACCAATCTGTCAATAAATGGCTAGTTCACCGTTTGCATACTTTTATGTAATAATTTATCTAAAGCTTTTGTTGTGTTTCCAACATGAAACCATAACGGATACCAAAACCTTAAAAGCTGTGGTCAATGGGACTCTTATTCATTGGCCAGCTCTACAAGTTGTGTTTATTTGAGAAATGCATATAACACCTATTAATAATTGCTTTAGTAGATCTACTAGCTAGTTATAGATATATCTTTAGTACCAAACGTGGCCAAGGAGTGTGTTTTACTTTTGGCCACTGCAGCTATGTGAAATTCACACTTTAGTTTGTACAAACAAGCTCTAGTCCAGTTTCTCTTCCCACTATAGTGTTACTATTTGAATGGCAATTCCAAAGGTGTTGCAAGGTGAAATTAATCTGATCTGCTGTCACGTATATTCAGATGAGATGAACTGCATACTACAGCACTTAATTCCCTCTCTTAACAGTGAAGGGGGAGCCCAGGGTGCAAAGCCCTGGCATGGGTAAAATGAATTTGATCCTGGGTGGATAGTCTGCAAGGCTTATGCTCCCAAGTTGGTTACCTTTCTCAAATAAAATCCCATTTCATATTTGATTCAGGGGAACCAGCCTTGGTTCTCTTTGCAGGGACTCTGATGTTCTGCTTCAGTGGGGAAACTTGAGGAGTTAAATGACCACAGTTCCTCAACAACTATTCTTTTACGTCATGTTTCTGATCAGCAGGTGTGCTCCTCCTGATGTGCTGCAAATGTGTACTTAATATTATATTAGCTATTAAGTCCCAAAGTCAACAGTTTCCCTGGTAAGATCAGAACACTTCAAATATTATTCTGTATTAAAAAAAAAAAATAGTATTTTTTCAGTAAAGGAACCCTTATTAAAACACTTATAGATACTTTTATGATGTTGTATCCCTTTCCTAAAACACTGATCAACCCTGATGAATGCATCTATATGTATGAAAGGAAATTACAGAATGGTTAAATCTGTCTCAAGAGATAAAAGTTCTTAGAAATATTCCTAAGACTTTGGTAATGTGATGCAGTAGTTACATCTGTAAAGTAGCACTGAAATACTGTGTGTTCAGGTCTTTAAATTCAAAGATTATTATGTAATTCAGACATATTTATAAGGGTGTTACTGATTTGCTTTGTTGAATTGTGACAATTCTGACTGCTATTTTACTAACGCATTAGGCTTTCTAATAAATATTCATTAGTATTTCTATAAATCAGTTAATCAGTGATTAACACTAAGTACAACACTAGAAAGTGTATGTTACTTCTACACGTAATATAAGTTGAAAGGAAAAGGGTTCTACTCGTCTGCAATTGCTTTACATTGGAGTACCTCTTCCTCATTACAAATAAAATTACTCCTGACGTGTTAATATGAAGGGAGTCAGGCTGTAGATCTATGTCTGTAGTATCTCTGTAGCTAATATATTTATAGTAAAGAGCCCAGAATGGCAAATGCTGTTTTGTAATGGGGGGCATGAAGGAGCAGCTTATAACTAACTCCTCACTAAAGCGAGAGGGAGAGCTATCTAAGCAATAAGTGGCACTTTCACTCTACAATAACATTATTTTCTGGCAAATTTGTAATGTATTTTGAAAGGATAGCAAAGTGAGACTTGTCTGTGATCAAATACTAACCGTGCAGCTGCTGAGGCCTGCATTGAGAACTTCCTTCTACTTATGTATTTTAATTCACCACTGTGAGAGCCTCCCAAAATAGGCCTGAGTAAAAGGAGCAATAGGAGAAGGTGAATCCAAACAAGAATATGCTTGCACTGTTTGCGGGTGTGATAATTTCTGCAATTTAAAGCAGCACAGGGGCTGCTCTTCTCTGTGACGAGGATTTTCAGCTCAGTTTTCAGCCCACCCTAGAAATGCTGTCAGTTGGGGATTCCCCTTCGTGTCCTTATTCACCTTCTTGATGTGTGCTTCCAATTGTTGCACTAAACTGGCATATCTGTGGGTTTAGAGCTGATGAAAGGTGGTCTGCTGACAGCTCTGAAGCCACGTTAAATCCGCAGCCAGGCATGAGCTTCCTCTCTGCTCCAGCTCAGTGCTGATCTGCAGGGTGGCCTCTCTTGGGACCAGGCTGCTGCTGATTCTTGTTTCATCCTTGCCCATGCTGGGGCCACTAGCAAAACCACTAATGGATACCACTTGTAAAGGCTTATTCTGATATGTATCAACAATTCTGACTATCATCTCCTCCACAGCAGTTCCAATGCAGCTGCTGAGGGTAAGGGCTTGCCTGTTGCTACTGGAGCTAAACTGTGTTTGTGTCTCTGCTTCAGCGTGGAAGCTGGTAGTGTAAATTCCCTGAGCATCCAGGCTCCCCAGAGGGACAGTTAGGCCACAATAACAAAACCAAATAACTAAAAGGCAAGAAAACATGGAATTCTCTGCAGTTCTTTAATTCCCAGAGAAGAAGAGAAGCTCTGCTACTGCCTATTTTCTGCTGGGATAACTTTGAGGCAGTCTTCAGGCCATCTCTCTCAGGTCTCAAAAGAAAGATGCTCTGCACTGGGGACAGCAGCACCAGAAAAGGTTCTGTGGGAGGTACATAAAGTGTCTCAGCTAGGTGTCTGTAGTAAGGAAAGCATTTGAAGTAGAAGAGGGGTAAGGGTGGAAGAGTAAGAAAATATGAAATTGAGGTTAAAGAAATCCACCCTTACAATTGTGTGTTAAACAGCCTCGTGTCTCTTGGACTTACGTGTGTCTCAGGATCATGAAGTACCCATGAGCCCAGCAGCAATAATCTTCTGGGATTTTCCCCAACTTCCCAGCTGGATTGACTTTTTCTATCCTAGTAGTTTTTCTGGCAGCAAGAAATTATGCACGGGGTTGTTTCCAAAGGTGATGTAGCTCCTGAAGCCCGTAGATTTCTGTATCCTGTGCTAGTGGCTATAAGCACACCAGACTGGTCTTAAATACAGAAATGTGGGGATTTGTTTTGTGCTTGTTTGAGGTGTTTTTTTTTTTGCACAGGATGCAGCTGCTGCTTTGAAACCTGCACTGTGCTTTGGTATGATACGGAGTTAAACTAGGTTTTCTGCAGTCTGAAGGGGAAAGTACCTGGATGTCAGATACCCATGGGAGACAGAGGAAAAAGGCAGAAATTTGGAAGAAAAATACCTAATTGGGGCTTTGAATGGAGTAAGCTTAAAGGCTACAGGGGAAGAAAATTAAACTTGCATTTGGCTTTTACTTCCATAATATTATTTTCTGAAGGACTTAAGAGCAAATGGAAAGGCTTTAACATACAAGCCAGTTCTCTTTTCTGTAGTCAATTTGCTCTATTCAACAATATTCTTTCTTTGCATCCACCTCGCTTAACAGAGGTCAAGTTAAGAAAGAAGCACAGAAATAATTGAAAAGCACTCCACTGAGGAATAACAAGCGGGTTTTTTGTTGGTTTTTTTTTTTTTTTCCGCCACTGAGGAATAACAAGTGATTTTTTTTTTTTTTTTTTTTTTCCTTGTAGCCAAGACAGAACTAAGTAATTATTTGTTAGAGCTAGGAATCAACATGTAACCAAGACAGAACTTATTTGTTAGAGCTAGGAATCAACATGTAAGCATTAAGGAAAAGTTTTCTTTGAGTCTCCCACCTGCAATGCTTCTACTATTTCTAGGCAAAAGCAAAGAGAAGAAAAAGTAGAAATGTTCTTGTGTTCCACCATCCAGGCACATGGCTGAAGGCTTGCTGTTGGCAGCAGCTGGCAGCTTTTCTCCTTTGCTTCTACTTTGTTTGTACCTGCTAGTCACAAAATCTAAAATGCAGCTGTTGTTTGTCTTTATTACCTGCTGATTATTATTATTTGCCTCTGTTGTAATCATGATAAGGCACCCACCACCCTTGGTTCAGGGGGTGCTTGAGGTAAGATGAACTGCAATTTTTTGCTTTCTCTGCCAGAGCAAGCAAGCCCACATTCAGCATGTTGTCTTGCTGGAAAATACTTGTTTGCTGAAATGACAAATTCTTTGTGTTTAATGGTGTTTTTGTAAGAATTTCTGATCATGGAGAAATGAGGAGAGAGAGTACATGGACTATAAATTTCTCCAGAGATGCTAGAGAAATGCTTAATGACTCAGATGAAATTAAATGTCGGAACTCTCTCCTGGTGTTGCCAAGCAGCAGATGCTCAGCAAAGGCTAAAGCAAGAGGGGATGCCAGCCTTTCCCTTGAATACCTTCCTTCTTTCAGGCAAGCTGTTGCTTTGGGCCTTCCTGAGGCAGAAGTTGTTTCTGGGTCACTGTGTTCAAAAACCACTGAGGGACTGACTCTTTCTCAACTTGTTCAAAGTTTCTTTAAGATCAGTTACAAAAAATGTTTTGTATATCTCTTCTGTTTATGAAGCTATAGAAATATTAGTCCTGATTTGGAGAGCTGTTGAAGCCCAGTGTTACTTAGAGCTGGGGGATAATTTTGTTAGAGTCAGCTGGGATTATCTGCATGCTCAATATTTGGAATATAACTAAATAATTTCCTGAGTCAGAAGCACTGTGTTTTTATCCACCCTACTTGAAACAAATGAAGGATATGTTTAAAGCAACACGTTACCCCAAATACTACCAGTAGGGATCTCTTTAAGAAAAGCACTTAATGCTGTGTATTTACACTTCTCTGTTTCCAAATATAGCATAGGAAGTTGACTATGTAAGACTCGGATTCTCACTTGTTCTAAATACTTAAATCCAGCACCTGTATAAGTGACTCATAGCTCTTCTATCCAGAAGACAATGTATTTCAGTATTATAGAGGGGAGATTATGGCCTTTCTCTTCATCTTGTCCAATTATTCCTTCAGTGATGATACTGTATAAGGAAAAAGTGATTTATTCCTGCCTCTTTACTTATCAGCTATGTAGATCTTTTGAATTCCTGACTTCCTCTGGGATTCTGTTTTGCACTCCAATGAGTTTGTTTTTGCAAGTCAGTAATTCCGTGTTTTGGTTTGTTTTTTTTTCCTTCCCCTTGTTACCCTCCACTGCAGCTTCTCATTCTGACATTCTGATCCTGTGTAAGTCTTGCCCAGGTGTCAAGCTAGAGGACTTACAACAGTGTTTCTCTTGGATAACACATGTATAGGAGAAAGGAATTTGGCTCATGCTATCTTAAGTGGGGGGACTTTTCTTGAGGAAACAAACGCAAGACTTCCATGACCGGCATGTCTCAGTTGGACAGAGTTTTCTGCAATTGGCTGGAGCAATGGTCTGCAGACTTTGGACCATGGCCTCTGTGGGCAGCCACTACCAGCTGCTTTGGTGGGAAATGGCAGAGACCCTGTGGGTGGCACTGACTGAATAAACAGCTTCAGGGAGAGCTTCTCTCTGGTAGCTGGAGGTTGGCTCTATGCTGAGATGTGAGGATTTACTCCTCCTATACTTAACAGGATGATTATTTTGCTTTAATGCTGTTGTCTTCATGGCAGTTCCTATATATTAATTGTTACCTGTAATTGTGGGCTCTATAGGTTAACGGTGTTAGTCTATAGGTGCAACAGGTTTTAAATATACTGCCTTTTTCTGTCCCAACTGATGGCTCCCCCTCCCTCCCCCCCCTCCCCAAAAAGGAACAAGAGCAGACAGCTCTTTAAAAACATTGTTTTAAAATTAGATTTCCATTCTACTATCATGTCAGTATCTTCCTTTGTGAAGTCAAAGGCTAAGATGCAATATTAGCAATACTTTCCAAGCATCTTGTGCATCCCTGCTGTAAAGATCTAGGTACTAAGCTAGTCTCCAAGTATTTTAAGTACATTAATAGATGTACATCCAATTGATGGTGACTGTCCAGACCACAATAAGCCATTAATGGATTTTCTTTTTCTAAGTAGTGTATGTATGAGGTGATTCCCTAAAAATAGGGAGAGCTTGCAATGTATCCTTTAGGTCATTAAGCATTCTCAGGCTTAAAATGAATATCTGGAGGGTGAAAAAAAGGAGTGCTTGCTCTGGAGATCCTTCTTTGGAAGCGAACAAATTTGTGGCTTTTTTATGCTTATTGGATAGATCTATGTTCCTATGTTTCAAACCCAAAACATTAAAATCTCTTTGAGTTGAAAGTTACTACTTCTGACTAGGCACCTTCAGTAGGTTTTTTGGAGCCTGGTCATATTGCCCTTCCTTCACCTACTCCTCTTCTATGTCATTCTTTCAACTTTTACTGCTTTTCAGTCTGAGCCCCATTCAGCATCCTACTACAGTTTGTACCACTTGCCTGTAGGAAAAAGGTACAACAAGGCAGTAACAGTAAAATACAGCCATCACAAGGCATGTCTTTGGGTAGGTGAACTCTCCCCCAGGCTCTTCCCACTTTCTTTGGTGGTTCCCTTGGCTCTAAGCACATTGGATCACATTGTGATACACTTTTATGTAGTTAATAAGTTATTGGGACCCACCTATGTCCAAGGAGTAATCTCATAACTCTAGATATTGTATGTAGGAAAAAATGCCTTTGTTAGAGTTTTGATCTACAAACAGTGACATAGACAGGAACAGAGGGTTCTTGCCTTGGGTCTATACTAACAAGAATGGTGCGGTATAACATTATTTTTTTTAAAAACTGTTCCTCTGTCTGTGCACACAATAGTGTGTGTGTGATGGTTTGGTTTTTTTCTATTTTTTATTTTTTTTAATGTTTAGGGAATTTGTTTAAAATTCCTGGTCACAGTTTAAAAAAAACACACAACGAAACAAAACAAGCTCCTAAACCCCCAAACAACTGAACAAAAACCCCACCAAACTCTCCACTGTGTGGCCACTAAACTTCAGTGTGCCTTGTCTCATGACCTGGAGGTTGTCTGGATTGCATAGTGCAGGAGGACTGGGCAGTTGTATCAAACTGGGGCCAAGTGACCCAGCTTGGACACCAGAAGCAAGCAAGTTGTGTCACTGGATGCTCTGGCTGTGCTGATTAAGCCTGTGGTGTGGTTCACTCCCTGCTGTGATTGCTTTCAGGATTCAAGTGAGATGTTCTGCCTGGCACCGCTGCGGGCAGGAAGGTGAACCCGATCTTGTGGAGTGGCCCAGGGCCCTCTGCCTGTTGCTGTGTTATGCGGTGCACATGTGCCTGCAGGGAATCAATTTTCATGAGGAATATATTTTCTTATCTTCTGTATGCTGGCAAGGGGTCAAAAATGTTGTGTAAGCAGAACTATACATATATTTGTGGACCTCCTAGAGCTGGGAAGAAAACAGAGATGCTTGTATATGTATGAGAAACAGTGCTTTATTGGTTTTGAAAATAGGTATTTTATTTCTTTGACGAATTCTAAAGGGAAACTTGCTGTATTTCTGTCCCTGCTCGCCCTGCCCTGAAATATACCCGATCTGTGATAGTTTTGTTTAATTCCCTGCCTTTACCGAGTGTTTCCCTACTATGCCTGGGCTTAAGAAAACCAAAATGTAGAGCTTTATGTGAAATGGATCTAATGTACGGACATAAAGTAACTGTTTAGCAAAAAGTACAGCAATTCAAATTCCTGTAGCATAACTAACACACTTAGTGTGAACATGACTGATGCCAATAACATACAGCAAGAAGACAGACGCAGTGCTGAGAGGTGCTGGCTGTTAAAAGCTGTGATCCTGATGAGGAACACATGAGCAGCAACCTGGTTAACTGCTTGGTGTCTCTCTGAAGCCTTTCTCTGTTCCTGGCCCTTCCTTTAGAGTTTGTGAGTCATTTCCCCTCTTCCCTGAAGAGAAGCTCTTTAGAAAATGGTATCCCAGGGGGTCGTGTTTATTGACTTTCAGAACAAAATCGTTCCACGTACCTGCAGAGATGTTTTTCCCTAACTGCTGACTCCACAGATTCTCCTTGGGCGTTGAAAGTCAAACTGGCTTTCTTCTGATTTAAGTCTTGTTGATGATTCAAATGCTCAGGCCAAACTTTACTTTTGGAGATGCCCCCAGTAGAGTTGTTGGCAGGGACAAAGCAGGGCTTGCAGCCACCTCTTGCAAGAGGGTGGAGTTTGACTTGACTGCTTGGAGGAGGGGATCAGCCATGATGAAGGGCAAGCAGACAGGGAGGGCAATGTCACTCCTTCCCTGCCTTTTCAGCTTGCTTTGCCCTTGCCCTGTAAAACAGGGACTTGCCCAGCAGGGTAAGTTTGTGGAGTTGAAAGGCTATGTGCCAAGTATTCTCCTGGGGCTGGCTACTCCTGACATCAGTTCAAGTTCTCTCAAAATTATAGTTAAGTTATTTGAAGGGTTAGATGTGTTTGAGTTTTCTTTCTTTGCCCGCCTCTTCCCACCTCCACAGCCTTTTTTTCCCCCCCCCTTTTTTTTTTTTTCTCTGCGGTGGAAAAAAGGCCCCCCTGGGGCAAGCTTCCTTCAAGCCATAAACCCTTAGTAAGGATCACTCTAAAGTCTTGATGCTCACTGCATACCATCAGTTGTGAAGTTGTGTTGCTTCCATAGCAACCAGGGATGATATCAACACAAGACTGACTTCACTTTAGGAACAAGCAGGTGTTGAAACTGCTGTGTGGTCTCTCTAACCGAAGACTGCACCAGTAGCTTCGCCGTCCCTCAACTGGTTCCTGTACTGTAACAGGACTGGACTGAACCTTAGCAGGATGGTCTTGGCTAGCTTGTAGCTTATCCACAGACCTTACTGATATATAGACCAGCAGTCTGTTAGTTGTCTTGTGTTTTGTTTTGTTTTTTTTTTAATACTTGTTTCAAATACTGACAGTGCTTAGGAGGTTTTTTTTGTAATAACCACCAAGAGAGTATCCCTCTGTGAGGGGAGGGAAATAAAGAATTTGAGAGTGTGTTTCCCTGGGAAAAGATGATTTAAATGTGCTTTCCAGTACTTTCTGCAGTTAAATAGCTTCTCGGTCTGATTCACCAGTATATTGAGCTGTTCTTTAGCACTCTGAAAGTACAAAATGGCTTTATAGTAGATCAGGTAATCACTGAAGACTATCTCCTGGTGTTGGAGGATCTTATGCCTGGTAAGGTTGCCATGGTAGCTCCCATGCCGTTCACTTTTCTAGGCCGTCAGCATCAGGGATGCACCCAGGGAAAGAAACTTACTCAAATTAAATCTGTAGGTTTCCATTTTAGATTGCAGTAACTAATCATTAAAAGTGAACTATCACCGCAGGTTTGAAAGGAATTTAGTTGTATGTTTTAACTTCTCAAAGTGTGTGTGTATTTACGTATCGAAGTATCAATCTTCATAATGACTGAGTGCAATTCTGGTGAGGAGCATTAAATTGGATTTGCTGGATACAGCTCAGTACTGTATGGAAACAGAACCCAGTGTTCCTCTTCATTTTGCTCTGTTCTAACATCATTCCTCCTTTTAACTATAAATTATTAAACACATGGTATAGTTAATGTGAGTCACATTCCTCATACATAATGAATTTACATCATCCAAAGCAACTAAAGGTAACACATAACAGGTTATGATATGACCATTACAATATTGGAAGACTAAAAAGTCCTATTGTTAATGGCACTGTGCATTTTGCCTCCTCCACAGCAGGTCCTCCTGCTCTGGGGGGGATTTTTTTTCTTTTGAGCACCAGTATAAAAAAACCCCATTCCTACAATTTAGCATTTTTCCCTCAGACTACAACATCCACACACTCTGCCCTCTACTTCCCCCAATATATCCAGGAGACTATCGCTTTGAATATTGTTTATTAGTTTCTAGAATCAGTCAGTAACAACATTCTTCTGCTCATAAAGTTCAGTAAATAACTTCTTTTAGTATTTTAGATATTGACCAGGATGTATGACTGGAAAAGGCTTTAGTAAACTAGAATTTGTGAGAAGCAGCAACATTTTATTTTTAATGGAGAGATCCTTTTCTTCATGTCTTTAATTTTGGTTTTATTTTTAATGGAGAGAAAAGGGTTCTAGAGATCCTTTTCTTCATGTCTTTAATTTTGGGCTTTGCAATACTTTATTAAATATGACATTGAATAATAAGCACACCTTTCACTTTCCCTGTGTTTTAAAATCAAAGGATGAAGGTGGTGCATAAGCACCATAGGCATTACAGCCAGCTTCTCTGGGAGAGGTAGTGACGTGTGGTCATGTTGTTCTGTGACCGCAAACCGGCAGATAAAACTTTCTGAGACTCAATTTAAAGTTCCAAAAGCAGGCATTCTTTATGGCGGCACCCGGTGCACAGGGGATAGCTCCTCCTATTGTGCACACCGAATGCTGTTGTCAAATTAAATTTATACACAACAGGTATACATATTCAATGTAATTCCAAGAAAACATTAGCATATTCATTACACTTCCGAGAATTCATTTACATATAAGCTTTTGGGCATGCGTGGTAGCACCTTCTGGTGGTCCTCATTTTGAGCGAGGGTAGTTTCTTCCTCAATCTTCATCTTCTGCACCTGTCTTTTGGCTCACTTTGCATGTTGGCAAAACATTCTAACTGATTAATTGCTCATTAAAAATTGCTCATTAATGACCTCCCTGCTACCACCTGTTTGTCAGACAATGGCCATATTTATTGCATCCCTGCCTTAGGTCACCATGTTCTCAGGGCCACAGGCATCCTTTCTTATCTTACTAAGTCCTTGAAACCATTTAGGATGGTTACTAAAATAGCTACATTTCTCCTCTAAAAGAAGATTCCATAATAGCACCTTCTGGTGGTCCTCATTTTGAGCGAGGGTCGTTTCTTCCTCAGTCTTCATCTTCTTCACCTGTTCCTTTGCCTCCCTTTTCATGTTGATGAAGCATTCCAACTGCTTAATTGCTCATTATAACTAATGATCTCCCCGTTACCACCTGTGTGTCAGACAACGTCCACATTTATTGCATCCCTGTCTTAGGTCACCATGTTCTAATGGGCCACAGACATCTTGAGTCCGTACAGTTTAACCATTTATAAACTACATAAAATCTGCCTTAGGTATCACAACCACCCATGCCCTGCTACACTGATCCCATCCCAAACCCAAACCCAGCACGACACCAGCTGCCAGCACCAAAGTCAACTGTCCCAGCTGAAACCAGCTAAAGCTCAGGTTTGCTTTGGGCCCACATTTTTAGGTGTAAACCTGCTCTCAGGTATGGGTGTAAGCTAAACTAGCACAGAAAGAAGGATGTAGGTATCAGTTCAAATTGTTAATCCAAGGCACAGCCTGTTGCATGCCCTTCAGCGCTGATGTGGCACTCCTGGACACACAGCCAGGAATGGCTTGAACTAGCTGGATTGATGTGTGCTTTGGATCAACAGGATGAGCAGCTGAGAGGGGTTGGAGTCAGGCTGTTTGTTTGCTGCTGGAACCCCCAGGCCACTTACCTTCCCTCAAATGCATGCAGCATTTGATTTGAAGTCTTTTTTTTATGTCTGATTTTTTTTTTTTTCTGTGCAAGACTTTAGACAAAGTCTCAATATTTATGTTCATTTAAATATTAATATTTATAGTTCTTACTTTATCTTGCCCTGGTGATATTCACAGAATCTTCTAGGTTGGAAGGGACCTTAAAGATCATCTTGTCCAACCATCAACCTAACTGACAAAAACAGACACCTGCACAACAAACAAGAAGCATCATCACTAAACCATACCTCCCAGCACTACATCAACCCGTCTTTTGAACACCTCCAGGGATGGGGCCTCAACCACCTCCCTGGGCAGCCCATTCCAATGCCTGATAACCCTTTCAGTGAAAAATTTTTCCTAATATCCAGCCTGAACCTCCCCTGGCGCAACTTGAGGCCATTTTCTCTCGTCCTGTCGCCTGTGACTTGAGAAAAGAGACCGACCCCCACCTCTCTACACCCTCCTTTCAGGGAGTTGTAGAGAGCAATAAGGTCTCCGCTCAGCCTCCTTTTCTTCAGGCTAAATAACCCCAGTCCCCTCAGCCACTCCTCATAATACTTGTACTCTAGACCCTTCACCAGCTTTCTTGCCCTTCTCTGGACACACTCCAACACCTCAATGTCTTTCTTGTAGTGAGGTGCACAAAACTGGACACAGTATTTGAGGTCTGGCCCTCACCAGTGTCCAGTATAGGGGGACAATCACTTCCCTAGTCTTTCTGGGCACACTATTCCTGATACAAGCCAGCATGCTGTTGGCCTTATTTGCCACCTGGGCACACTACCAACTCATATTTGACTGCCTATTGACCAACAACCCCAGGCTCTTTTCCGCCAGGCAGCTTTCCAGCCACTCTTCCCCAAGCCCATAGCATCACATGTTATTGTGACCCAACTGCAGGATATATGTATGAAGGAAAGGAACACTGCCACCCAGCTTGGTGTCGTCTGCGAACTTACTGAGGGTGCACTCGATCCCCTCGTCCAGATCATTGATAAAGATGTTAAAGAGAATTGGCCCCAGTACCGAGCCCTGTGGGACACCACTCGTGACTGGACGCCAGCTGGATTTAACTCCATTCACCACCACTCTCTGGGCCCGGCCCTCCAGCCAGTTTTTAACCCAGCAGAGGGTATTCCCATCCAAGCCATGGGCAGCCAGTTTCTCCAGGAGGATACTGTGGGACACTGTATCGAAGGCCTTGCTAAAGTCCAGGTAAACAACATCCACAGCCTTTCCTTCATCCAGCAAGCGGGTCACTTTGTCATAGAAGGAGATCAGGTTTGTCAAGCAGGACCTGTCCCTCATGAACCCGTGCTGGCTGGGCCTGATCGCATTGTAGTCCCCAGGCCAGTAAAATGTCCAGCAAAAATATTTCTAACCTTTAGAAAACAACATTCAAAGAACACACAAGTTTTTCTCTTTCCAGGCAGAAGCTGGCCTTCACAAACAGCACCTAATGTTATTTCTCTCCACAACCCCAGCAAAGTAGGTCCGGAGGAAATGCTGTTCTGACTGGATGCTAAATCCCTTACTATATTTTAACTCTCTTAAAGCTTCATTTATTTTTTTAGTACAAGTCTAGATCTTACTGGGACCAACAGTTCCTTGGTGTTTGGCATTTTTTAGTGTGCTTGCTACTCAGACAAGGACTGGTGATTTCTTGTCCTTCCGAAGGTCCCATCTTACCTGTTCTGTTCCCACACACAGAGCAGGAACTGAGAGTTGAAAGGACAAAAGATGGTCTTAAGCTATCTTCTGTGGTTCCTGTATCTGGGGGTAGGCAGGAGCTTGCATGACTCATAGTGTATCAAAGAGCAATTTCAACGCTGGTTGCTGTTCTACTTTATATGCTTATGGGTCTTTGGAAGCAGGTAAGTCATAGCATAATACATTCAACCACAGTCCTCTGTTTGTCTCCCTAGCACCCCTTTTCAACGTCTTGTCTGGTTCCTGTTGGGTAGAAAGGAGAAAAGCACTGTAGTGGGACTGTAGGAGAGTTGAAAATAAGGCCCAGTGTTATCTGTACCTCCAAAAAAGTGGCAGAGAGAATATGGACATAATTTGATCCTGGATTTGTTTGTGGAGCTGCTGGACTGGTGTTCCTCAGACATTTAATGATACTCTGCAGCTCCAGCTATGGCTCTAGGTCTGTGATGGACATGTCCATTGTTTTCCAGGCAGAGTGTTTTTTCCTCCTGGCTGAAGAAAACTCAAGTTTTTAGAGTTCACAATGGCAGCATTGGTTGTTTGACACTTCAGATTTGAGCACTGTTAAATCTGACAGAGCTCAACATCTGAGGATTACTGCCACCTGGTTTTGGTAGCTGATGTTTTGATTTTTGAGGTCAAGTGTTTTTGTATGTAAACAAAACCAACATTTGTAGGTTTCCAGTTAAAACTTAGTCTACCATGTTGTGTGACGGTATCCAATTACAGTAAGTAGCATGTGGACAAAACTGGCTGATAGAATCAGGTAGATATGTTGCCTTAAAATGAGCTAATGGGCTAGCGTTAACCTCTTCTCCTTCTTTGTGGTGAAATTATTCCAAAAGCTAACCAAACAGGGGAATCTTGTAAAACAAACTGAGGTTAGGGCAGCTAGTGGCTTATCAGAGCACCTCTGTCACAACAAAAAGCTTTCACCATGAAAAAGTTGGATTGTGGGGCAGCTGGAACTGTTCAGACACTCTTTGAATGTGTTCTCTGATTTCATGTCTCTGTTTTGAGTGCTTCTAGTTTTGGGTGCCAACAGGATGATATCCTGCATGTCACTGAGTGAGGAGTAGTTTGCAGGTCTTGCTTGCTTCCAGGTGGGATTTCAAGACTTCTCAATGCTTTGGGTCCATGTCACCTCAGACTGGTTACCCAAGAAATGAGACACTCAGTCTGATGTTTGGGCAAGCTGGCAGAAATACAAACAAGGATTTGAAACTCATGCTAGGACAGAGGCCCAGTGCAATATCTATGTGCTTCTCAGCTGTGTCTTAAACTCAGGTTTTCAAGGTTTGGGTGTTTTATAGGCCTGAAAGTAGCATAAGAAGCCTGCTCAGACCTAAAGATTTCTGAAGTGTAATCTTTAACCAACTAGGATGGATAGTTAAAGGCTGGCTTACCGAGTACCTTTAATACACTGTTCTTAAGTCCAAAATTGACTTCATTCATCGTCATTGCACAGTTTGAATATTGAATTGTAATTTGTTAACTAGCAGCATATTAATAAGAAAATTATTTATTTATTTACATAAGAAAGAAAAACCAACATTACTGGGTTGAACTTTTTTTTTCTTAATGCATTGAACGACACATGAATGGAAGAATATAGTTCTGGTTAGCCTTACAAAAAGTAATTTTCCATTTATCTATGTGTCCATACACTTACAGTTGGGGGAAAAAGCCTTAAAACTAATAATTTCCATCTCAAATATGGGTAGCAGGGAAGCATCCTAGGCTACTCCTCCAGGAGTGCTGCTGACTTGAATTGAAAAATGCATTCCTCTTATATTCCCATTTACTTCCCAAGGATTTGCTTGGAACTGTTCCTCCTCCATTCATGTTTCCAATCTACGTCTGCATCCTTTCTCTGTGTGGCTTTTGTACATATGGAACAAATACCTTAGCTGATATGAAACACATCTTGTTACTTTATTCTCACCTGCTTTGCCTTTGTTTCCTTCGATGTTGTCTTTACTCTAGAATAAATCTGAGATGTAGTTACTCTTTGTATACAGAGGAAAATGATGAAGCACATCATAATGAATGTGTTGCTTTACTAATAGTAGACCTCATTAATCTGCTCAAATCTTGTGTTGATAGGAAAACATATTGGGAGAAAAAGAAATGACAGTGATATAAATGTTACATGTGTAAAAGTTTAGTGTACTTTAAGGGAAACATAGTAGTAATTGAGCTTTTAATTAAACATTATTAGGAGAATTTAAGTGCTGAAAGAAAGTGTTTCTGATAACATGCACTACAGTATTAAGGGAAATCCAAACAAACATGCACACGTGTTACTCCTTTAAATGCTTTCCAGGCTTGTTTTTAATGAGACTTTTGTCTCCCACAGTCACTGCTAATATAGAGAAATTTGGAGCCACTTCTTCCCTCCCATCATGCTGTGTGTTTGAAATTTGCCAGCTGAGGTGTGGCTCATCATATAATCGATGTTGGCATTTGATTTCCACAGTGATAATTATACGACTTGGCTCTGCTTGACAAGTCCCTCATGTATGCATGTTTGTTTACTTATTGCAGTTTCACAAGCTACAAATGAGATTACACGCTGACCAAGTCATGCTGGAACAAGTACAAGAGGAGAACCTGCGCTTGAATCAGCAAGTTGCTAGTCTGACAGCTGCATTTATGGCACTGCAGAAAATGGTAAGATCAATATAAGAATATTAGAGGCTGTTTGAATGCTTAAGCCTTGCAAGCAGGTTAAACCAATACTCCAATACTTGATTTTTATACCATTGAGGTTTTGTATGGGCACGTTTTCTTCTCTATGCTTGAGAACATAATTCATTGTGCAACTAACATCATACTGCTATTTACTTGAATATATTATGAAGAGATAACCTGGTGTTCTCAGTCATGCATATCTTTGGAAAGTTTCCAAATGCAACATTGCCATAATTGTTTTGCATTGCTGTACCTAGAATAATTGAAAGGGGAGTTGGGAAACTACTGTAGGTCTGGTTTTGTTTCTTTTAAAAGGAGTTGAAGTCTGCTATAGTTTCATTCTTTAAAGGGAGATTATTGAAAGGTTATTTAAAATGGGGGAGGCACTCGACCTTTTCATGGCTGGAGGAGGGGAATGGCTTTTTTTGTCGGCAATAAAATATCCTCTGCTCTTTATGACTATTGCTTCAATAAATTGCATTTTGGTAGATTTCACACAGTATAAGACATTTGTTCGGTACAGTATAAACCTATGCAAACAGTGTGGCTAAATTCTCAGTAATTGCTTATGGATGCATATAGTTTTCATACCTCTAGAAATAATGTGAGCTACAAAATGTTTGAAACTTGATTGTGTTGCATTAGGTGGCATTAGTTGTCCCCTATCTTCCGAAAAAGACTCATTTTGGTCAGATTAGTGCATGGGTAGAGTATGTTATGTTGTGTATGGATTCCTTTATCACTAGATTGGTCAGTAAGGAAGTGCTGCCAAGTTTACATGTACTTCAGTTTTCTTCTAGCCCTGTGCTTGAGGAAGTGTTCAAGGTTAGGTTCCTGAAATGCAGAGAGAAGGAAGAGGAAGCAGTGCTGTTCCCTCTCATATCCTGCGGTTGCAGCATTCATCTGGCATGTGTGGACGAAATTCCATTAATCTCAGTGAGGGGGATTTGAATTCTATCATCTTCAAACCCCGAGAGAGTTTTCTAACTGCCAAGCTGCTATTAGCCATTTTGGGATTAGCCTGTTCTATGCTTTTTGCTTAAAATGTAGGCGGCCTGATTCTGGGTGAGGAATGTAGCAAGAAGTTGTGGATTCTGCCTTGCTAAATTTCTTGCTAAATTTCTCTCTAGGCAGTTAGTGTTAAGTGCTTTAATAACAAGTTTTCCATGTACAGTGGAAGAGCTGAAGGCTGTTCTTCATCTGTTTGGGATTCTAGACTCTTGGTACTCCTGCAGCTTGTTTGGCTTGTGTCAGACATCCATGCAGACTCCAAAAGAAAGGCCTGTATTTTCAAGATTTTTGGAAAAGCAACACTTGTGTGTTGTAATGAAAGATAGAGGTGCCAGTGGGAAATCTGACTGCACGTGATCAAGTTCGGTGTTTAGTTACACAGTGTCTCTCTTCCAAAGCTGAGGTCTTAAACTGGAGCACTGGGTTCCATTCCTACTTCTCCCATCTCCACATTTTCTTATCCAAGGCATAGCTTAATATGTGAAATGTGTGTAGACCAAGCATTGGCAGCAGGAGGGAAGTCAACTTTGGTCAAATAAGCGCATGCCTGTATTAAAAGGCCAGGGCTGGCATGATCTTCACTAAATTTATTTGCCCAAAAGTTAAAAAACAAGTGATTCTTAGGTGGACATTTTTCCTCCCTCTGTAATCAATGCAGTGGGATTAATATCTCTTAATTGAAAATTCCTGGAGCTTTCTCTGTCCTATCACTAGTCATTGGAAGGGTAGATGTGGTAAGTCATTTCACAGATACCTGTTGTAACGCAAGAGGAATCATATTCTGGAGGAGCTTCACCTTTTACTGTAGAGGAAGCTTAATTGACCAGAGGATTCAAGTTAAGTCAGATGTTCATTTCCAGTATCCCCAGTCCAGTGAGGATAGCTTCTGGAGGAAGTGTCTAATGATGTTGTCTTCCTAATTTATGCATGTACCTTAGATACTTAAAGGTAGATTGTGCAAAAACTGCCTTTTGTTTAAAAATGGGTTGAAATACTTTAATGAGTATAATTTAAAAGATACCTTTTATCTTGGCCTGGATGAGATCAAAGACATCCAGAAATTACACTAGTATCTGTGGAACAAAAGAAGTGCTGTTTGTCTCTTTGGAAGCAATCATGCAACTGAAAACAGTTTTTGAGCCTACTGGACTAAAGTTATCTCCCTTTGTTACCAGTAAAGTAATACTCAGGGTATTGAATCCCACATGAATACTGCTGTGCTGCACGTAATAGATTTTTGTAGGGCAAGGTAGAAACAAAGGGGCTGATCTTTAAACATCTTTATTTTAAACCAAGATATATCTGGCAACCCAGAAAATATGTAGCCATGTAGATGGCAAAAGAACTGTAACAATCTTTCTCAACCTTGGTACAACCTTATTACATATGTGTTTGTTAAACAATAAAAAAATCCTCCCTCATAAAAAAATGTCTTAAGTACTCCTAGCATCTAAAAATGTTTGTTGTTGTTTATTTAAAAGACATTTTCAGTATAAATATGATGTTTGCAAAATCAGAGGCTTTCAACTGTATCTGTTTACAAGCATAGACCTACAGCACTGTCAGCTGTTGTGTCTCCAGGTTGCATTCACAGTTCATTAGAAGCTGAACCCTGGATGCCCATCGAGTCACTATGCTCGTTGCACAGCTAGGAAATGAGTGCTCTGATTCTGTGCTTGACTTTTTACTGGTAACATACTTAAATTTTCCAGCTAGAGTAGACCAGAGGGCAGAACAATCTGAGCTCCCTCCATCCTGACAATGTGTGTAACGCATGCACGCCTGCTGCCTGAGTTTCTACGAGCAATTGCAAGAAATAAAAGGGTGAATATCTGGGCCTGGATGGTGTGGTAGCTTCTAAAAAGATTGATCAGTTAATCAAAGACTGATGCAGATGCCATTGGAAAAACATCTAGTTCAGAAGTGCAGTAGCCTGGCTACAGAACCCTTTTCCCTTCCTGCCACAGCCCCTGACAGTAGGTCTGTGGTCTGTACACAGCTCTCCTCTGTGATGCTTGTGCTGCTGTGAAGCGAGTCTTGTGAGTCTGAATGGTTTGTATGAAGAATAGATGCAAGAAGCAGTTTCTTGTGGAGGGAAAGTAAAATGTCACTTTTAAAGATCTCTTAAAAATACTTACCCCACAAACACCACACCGCTACTGGAAATGTCCCTAAGACTGAGGGCTTATAATAAGAGAATGGCACCCCTATCATCATCTTATTCGGAAGAGAGATTACAGGGAACACCATCCTTGTGCTGCACATTTGCAAACAGAATCTTAGTGGTTGGAAGGGACCTCTCAGCTGCAAAAAGGGCCTCATTGGTGTGTGTGGAGAAGGGCTTCGGGGGCACTGACGTGGGTAATGTTTGTCTAAGGCAAAGTAAAGGAGCCTTGTAGGAAGGTTGATAAACTGCATTGACAAGTTTTATGGTAATTAGAGGGGTTTTAGCTAAATAGTATTATGAAGAGTAAGCTTATAAAAAGATGAATGATGGTGAGATTTGCCCTCTCAAAAGTTAATGTTGAGTCTTCTGGCTGCATCTTAATACATGATTCAGTGGATAGTCTAACTTCACGGTTCAGATTTTCCTAATGTTTTCAACTATGAAAAGTAAGAAATGACTTATTTTTATCTAAAATATATTTGAGTTTGTTTTAATGAATATATAATTGAATCGGGGAAAATATTTTTTGGAGCAGTATTTAGAACAGATGCTCCCAGGAGAAATGGCAGCAAGGCAAGGAGATTGGTACTGAGAAATCCATCTCAGCCTTTATCTGGGCCCTGTGGAGGTCGATGAGTTTTGGGTTAGGCTCTTGAGAAGCACTTCCCCAGTTTATGTTTGCTAACCCCACAAAATATGAGCGTTGACAAAGAGCTGCAAAAAGGGACTCATTGGTGTGTGTGGAGAAGGGCTTCGGGGGCACTGACTTGGGTAATGTTTGTCTAAGGCAAAATAAAGGAGCCTTGTAGGAAGGTTGATAAACTGCATTGACAAGTTTTATGGGGCACTGACGTGGGTAATGTTTGTCTAAGGCAAAGTAAAGGAGCCTTGTAGGAAGGTTGATAAACTGCATTGACAAGTTTTATGGTAATTAGAGGGGTTTTAGCTAAATAGTATTATGAAGAGTAAGCTTATAAAAAGATGAATGATGGTGAGATTTGCCCTCTCAAAAGTTAATTTTGAGTCTTCTGGCTGCATCTTAATACATGATTCAGTGGATAGTCTAACTTCACGGTTCAGATTTTCCTAATGTTTTCAACTATGAAAAGTAAGAAATGACTAAATTATTTTTATCTAAAATATATTTGAGTTTGTTTTAATGAATATATAATTGAATCGGGGAAAATATTTTTTGGAGCAGTATTTAGAACAGAATTGCCCAAACAATCCAGTAATGACTTAAAAATCAAAGGGAAGTACATTGTAACTCAAAAATAAGTTAGCTTATTTTTGAGATACAATAAAAACTTTTCTCTTACAGGTAAAGGACTGTGCCAGGTTAGGATATTGTACAGTGCGTGGTAAAATAACCTGTGTTGGCAGGGGCATTACTATGCTCTGATGTCACAGTGAATGTGATGTTGTGGTCTTCTGCTACACACACGGTGTAGATACCATAGAAGGTCACTTACTGCATACACCTTGAGATGTGGCAAGAAGACCCATCAGCTCTCCAGAAGGGATTTCTCTCATCCTCAAGGTGGTGCCTCTGGAGAAGCTGACACGGTAAAAAGCAAGTTTTATACAATCCTGGCAAAACCACAGAGTTTTTTAAAGTAGTATACAGTTTATATGCATCAATTTAATTAATTTGTGTGTTTGTAGCTGGGGAAAGATTTTTTTTTTTTTAACTGGAGTTTCATCTTTTCACTTAGGGGAAATACCACAAAATATCAGTAAAACTGATAGGATTTTGATTTGCTGAAGTCCAGGAAATACATAAGCAGTCTTTCTCGGGATATCCAGTTACTCTAATAAGCTAGAAAAGAACTGGGTGTTTCATGAGTAAAAGTGGGTTTTAAGACTTGAAGCTCCAAAACCAACCTGGGCTTTGTTTCTATTGTAGCTGAGCTAGTTTGCCTTACTTAAATGCTAAGCTAATGCAGGTGCTGGTAAAACTTCTCTGCATGTATTTGAGACTTTTTAAGGTTTATTTGCACTTAAATTTGTATTTTGAAGTCAAACAGTCCTTAACAACTGTTGTAAACTTTCCTTTAGGGTACGGGCACTTGGTAGGTTTTCATTGCACTCATCTGATGGGCTTGGTTTGTGGTTGTGTGAGATGCATGCTTCTCTGTATTTGCCAGCTAGGGCCAAATCTGGGGTGGGAAACAGAGTCACAAATGTATAAATGCACAGTTTCATGTGTGTGAGGAACTGATGTCTGATATGAACCTTCAGTAACTGTTCCGTGAACTACCTGTGTATGCTTTCCTTCTACTATTCTTTTGTCATGCCTGGGTGCCTATTTCTGAGTCCTCTTGTAAAGCTCACTTGTGCTCTGTGTAGCAGTGGAGTTGCTCTAATGAGAGCAAAGGTGCTGGCAGCCCATGGGAGGCTCTGTCCAAGGCATGTTCAGCCCCCAAGTTTGCATTTAGGTGAAGAGACCCAAGCCAGGACAGGGGGGCAGGAGCAATGCTTGATCCTTGGCAGTGCCAGGGGATTCAAATCCAGCTGGTGGCCGGTCACTAGTGGTGTGCCTCAGGGCTCAGTGCTGGGACCATTTCTATTTAACGTCTTTATTGATGATCTCGATAAGGACATAGGGTGTATCATCAGCAAGTTTGCAGATGACACCAAGTTAAGCAGGAGTGTTGACTCCCAGGAGGATAGCGAAGCCCTACAGAGGGACCTAGATAGATTGGATCACTGGGCCAATGCCAATAGAATGAGTTTCAACAAGGGCAAGTGCAAGGTCCTGCACTTGGGCCACACCAACCCCCTGCAGCGCTACAGGCTGGGGGAAGTGTGGCTGGAGCTGCCTGGAGGAAAGAGACCTGGGGGTTCTAGTTGACAAACGGCTGAATATGAGCCGGCCGTGTGCCCAGGGGGGCAAGAAAGCCAATGGCCTCCTGGCTTGTATCAAAAATAGTGTGACCAGCAGAAGTAGGGAGGTGATTGTGCCCCTGTACTCAGCACTGGTGAGGCCACACCTCGAGTATTGTGTCCAGTTTTGGGCACCTCAATACAAGAGAGATATCGAGGTGCTGGAGCGAGTGCAGAGGAGGGCAACGAAACTAGTGAAGGGCCTAGAAGACAAATCATATGAAGAGCGGCTGAAGGAGCTGGGGCTGTTTAGTATGAGGAAGAGGAGGCTGAGGGGAGACCTCATCACCCCCTACAACTACTTGAAAGGACACTGTAGAGAGGTTGGGGCTGGTCTCTTCTCACAGGTAATTAACAATAGAACGAGAGGGAACGGCTTCAAGCTCCGCAGTAGCACCCTTGAAGAAGCTCCTCTTCTAGGGTGCCTAAGGCTTTCCCAAGGGGGAGACATGAATGGCTGAACAAATCTTTTTCAACTTTGAGGAACAGCCATGGAGACATCAGTCAGACAAGCTGCTCCAGCTGGTTAAGTCAACATGAGATTGGTTTGTGAGCAGTGGGACTCTGTGAAATGCATAGACAAGCCAGCTGGCACAAGTGGGACTGTAGTTATTGCTGATGTTTTTGTGTTGATAGACTGGATGCAGTTAGGTTATCAAGAGGAGATTTGCAAATGTTTTGTTCAATTTAACTTAGCTGTCAGCCCTTTGCACTCCTTTGCTTGGTGAGTTGAGCTTCTACCCCATTTTGTCTGACTGTTTGTAAATGCTAAACTGTCTCCAAAAATTAGTAATAATATGCCATAAGTACATCTGCTTCTTAAGTATTGCTATAAGCAAGATTTACCTGCCCTGTCAAACACACTTGCACGCATGGTACTGCTTTCTTCCTTCCCAAGGCTATGGTATTGTATATTCATAATGACAAAGCAGAAGAGAGTCTCAGATGCTGATACTCTTCTGTATCTTAACGTGACTGCATCCTGTTTCTGCCACACCAAATAGAGCATCATTTAAGACTAGTCTTTAAGAACTAGACACATGCAGCGGTAAGGAAACCTGCAACATAAAACTGTAAGTAGCTGGCAGAACGAGTGAAACGCAGAGCACACGTCCTACGTGTCATGATGTGACAAATGCAATAATTCTTAGGAATAAACAAGATGACACGTGTCATGGAGAAATGCAATTACTGCATGTTGTTGTGGATTTTTTTTTTTTTTCCCCAGCAGCAAAATATGCTAAAACATTCCAGGAATGTAGCCCAACTTCTAACTGAGATGAGGTACAAATATCATAACAAATGCATACTGGTTAATAATTTTTAAAATTTTGTTACTTTCTTCTAAATTGTGGCTAGAAACAGAATTCTTCAGTTGCAACTGCAGTGAGTAGTAGAAATCAGACATCCTTGATGTGAAATACTGCAGTGTGCTGTATGATGCAGGGTAGACCTCACACTACCGTTTGGATTGCAGTGAAAGACAATACATCCATCTTATGATATATAAATCCTGCTGGTGAAGAACTAAATATTTTAGGGGCCTAACTCTACCCTGTGGAAGTTCAATAGCCCACCCTCTCTTTGCAGCTTGTATGCCCAACTGGCAGACACAAATGCTTGGATGCAAAATTGGAGCCACTCTCAACTAACAAAAACACTTTCAGGGAGAAATTAGGCTACAGTCCCAGGAATACTATTCTTTTTTTGTCTCTCCTTAACAGAGGCTGTAGGTGTAGCCTTGACTTCCTTCATCTGCTATAGTGCTGAACTGAGCTAATTTGTTGTAGGTCAAGACCAATAAGTCTCTATTTCTCTTCTCTGCGCTGGTGAGAGATGGGAGGACAGCTCAGGGGCAGCTTGGTTACGCTGCTCCTTGATCAGAGCATATGGTCAAATTCCCTCTAGCCTTTTATGAAGGGAAGTAGCACTATCTCTTTTGGAGGTGGATGGGAAAAAGAGGAAAGACAAATCACTTTGATAATGTTGAAGCCACAAGCAAGGCAATGAGGACAAGGCAGGGGTATTCATTTGTCTTTTTGAGCAATGGTATCAATAAAACAAGAAGCCAGTAGCTGCTTCCATGATGCTCTGCCCTCCCACTCCCACCTTCAATGTGATACTGCTTGCGTTTCCCATACTTCTACTTTCTGAGTGATGTCTTGATGACCTCCTCAGTGCTGGAGTGCTTAATTTTCAAATGAAAGACCGCTCCATGGGTGTTCCTCTTGTCTGGCTCTGTTGACAACCAGAATATGTGACAGCTATTGTTGCTGTTGTGGTCTGTGTGTTTGATTTTTTTTCTTTAGTGGACCAGTGTCACGGTGATTTATACTTCTGCCTGACTAATGGTTTTGGATTTTAAAATAATCTCATCAGAGGCATCTCAGTTAACCAAACACAGCCAATGAAATATATTTGGCTATCTGAGACTAGGTCTGCAGTGACAAATATGCCACAGAGGTTGCTCTTGGGTAACTGGAGATCATGAGAGAGTGCTGTATGCAGGCTCCTAGTGATTTCTACTCATTTTGCACATTGGAAGGCAAATTTTAGGAAAGGTGAAAAGAGCTATGCGAGCTGCTAGGAATTTTTTCATAAAGTTTTTTGGCAAAACACAGGATTTAGTCATGAAGCATTTTTGTTCACAGCATGTTACTTTGATGTTGCTGACAGCGTTTCCACTTCCAGAACTGGATTACTAAAGAGAGAGAATATTCAGTTTACTTGAAAAGGCTTCTAAATTCCTCTTTAATTCAAAGTATGTGTACACATGTATGTGCACATACATGCACATGTGCATGAAAGCTGCATTTCCCAGCTAGCAGTAATGAATGCAATGCTTGTCTGCTTTGTTGTGTGGAATCCTTCTTAGTGACTCTTCCTCTTCTGTAAAGAAATCTGTAGCCCTGAGGAGGATGTATGAAGAAATACAGACAAGCTTCTAGGATAACGGTCAAAATGCTCCTCCTTATCAAATTTCTGACTTCAGTGGCAAGCTGATTCTTGCAGTCTGACTGACTTTTTGTCTTCCAGTGGCACTATATATTGCTAAGAAAAATGAGGGGAGATGAGTAAGACAGGGCAGATCAGCATTAGTTGAAAAGCAATATTTGAGATCCTGTTGTATTTTATTTTATACAATTCCTGAATTTAGTAGCTGTCAAATGTTTTAAAATAGTTTTCATTCATAAAGAAGCACTTTCCACTCTGAAGCACTGGCCAGGTAGGATCTCAGGAACTTCAAATCAGAGACTTCTGCGTGTAAGGAATGTATTTATGTGGAGTTGGAATGAGTGTGTCTACTACAGTCCTTTCCCTGGGACTTGTTTTTGTTAACTACAGAGTGCCCTGGCCCCTCTGGAACACACTTTTCTCATCTTTATTCATGCTGAGTAAGGGGAAGGTGTCTCAATCTGAACTAGGTTTGCTACTCCAAGTCTTATACCATAATTACAGAATTAAACTCTCTCTAGCATGCATATGCTCAAAGAAGTTCTTGTGTCTTTGGGGTGAATAATTGCTCGCTTTAACTGCTATGTATGCATTAGTGTGCGTGTATACATATGGGGGAGGAAGAATGGGCAGGCTAACGATGTAATTATTCAACAGAAGCCTTAGTCTTGCATTATAAATATGGATCATGACTTAAGGAGCCTGCGGACATAATATATTCATCTTCTGCTTGAATATCTGGTTTTAATCATAGACTTGCCTAATACGTATGGGGGAGGAAGAATGGGCAGGCTAACGATGTAATTATTCAACAGAAGCCTTAGTCTTGCATTATAAATATGGATCATGACTTAAGGAGCCTGCGGACATAATATATTCATCTTCTGCTTGAATATCTGGTTTTAATCATAGACTTGCCTAAAAGACCTTACGAAAGATGAGCACTGACATTTAAAGTACTTGTGACGTATACGTTGTCATGTACAGAGACAGTGGGCTCTTGCAGCAAAGGGGCTGAGGACAAGAGGATGCTGAATTGAAACAAAGCCAGGCAGTCTTTTCCAAAGAGGAAAAGTTATCTTCATGCATTAGCAAATGCCTATAGGTGAGGCAAGGACATGTTTAGCATAAATGTCAAATCATTCAATCGAAAGGATAAAATTTCTTGAAACATCAGTGTGGGCACTGGGGAGTGGGCTGGCAGCAAATGTGGATTATGTTCAACAGCCCTGGTGCTGGCTTTGGGCGAGACTCTTCATCTCTTCCTGCCCAGCTCCAATTCTGCTTGTATCCCTGCAGCCTGGTGAGCTTTCCCAAAGAGCAAGCACACGGTTGTGTAACTGCAGAAGGGAGTCACGAGGCAGTTCTGCCCAGCCTGCTGCCTTCATCTTGGTAGAGAAATGCATGAAGTTTAGCAGCCACACATCTTATCCTATACACAGCCATTGTACTCTCAGATCTCTCATCCACAGCAGTGAAATATACGCATGAAATGTCTAAAGAAGAGGTGTTCAGAATGGCATCCTGTCCCCATTGCTGGAGAGGCAGAACCAACACAGCACGACATGTAATTATCCAGGCTCTACCACAGTGAGGACTTGATTATATTATTAGCCTGTAGGCTGTCCTATAATTAAAGATGAATATTGGGTAAAATTAATCAACTATTTTGCAGGTTATGCATCTTTCTTTCTATTGAGTCCTTTGTGATAGATAGCAATAGGAGTCTCACTGTGGTAAAATACCTTAATTTTCTTCCCCTTGCAGTTTTGAATGTAATGGTTGGTCTAATTTTTCTTTCTAAACAAATCCATTCAGAGAGGTTTCTGTAGGATAGTGTCTGGGAAATGCCAGATATAACCTGCCATGTCTTATCAGGCTGCATCTTATAGGTGATGAAGCCATGTCTTTTAGACACATAGCTCACCTAAATATTTTAGCCCTTTTAGGTGATGAAGCCATGTCTTTTAGACACTCAATCACATAGCTCACCTAAATATTTTAGCCCTTTTACTATTTAACCCATGGTGTTGCATTGAAGTGGAGTACCTGAGTGAGTGGCTGTTTATGGAATCAGGTGAGTGCTTGCCTCTTTGTTGGGAGTACTGGGCTATTGATTCAGAGAAGGCTTTGGCACTCTGCTGGCAGAGAGATGCGATAACTCCAAATTCTCCCTCTCTAGATAGAAAAAAAGAGATTGTGTGGGGTGCACTGGCTTGTGGTAGCTCAGCTTGTGAGTAAACACCTTTTCTCTTTTGCCTTTGGCTGCAGAAAGCCCTGCAAGACTCTATAGAGTAGACGAATGCAGATGCTGATGTGTGAGGGAGGTCAACTTAGGAGCAAGAGGCGCAATAAATGAAATTGACAATTTTATATCCAGAGTCTTTTTCTCTAGAAATGATGGATTTTGTTAGCTTATATATAACCTGTGCCTTTCCCTGTACTGTGAGAGTTACATCACATGATGGAGTAGCATGTCATTGTACGTATGTTGCCTCCCACAGTCTGCATCTTATGTGTTCATTGCGTATTAGATGGCAAATGATACATATTAAGAGTCTTCTCTTGTTTGGGTTCATCTTTGAATTTGTTCAGAGCAAACTAGGGACTCTTTCCTGAAGAAGCTCATAAAAGCTATAGCATAACTGCTCAGTAATGTTACTGAAGCAAAAGACTGAATTATTGAGGAACAATTAGAAATTTCCTTGAGGGAACAAGCGTACTATTAAGGGACAAGATTTGATGAGAAAAAATGACTTTTACTAGTTCCCAAGAACCGAGCCGACTGCCTTCTAGAAGCGCCTGGAAGGTGTGCTGCCTGCCAAGAGAAACTGGGGAACCAACACACCGGGGCTTTTCTGACTTTATTTCGGTATTCCCTTTTACGTGCTGTGCTGAGCAAAGCTGGGAGGACTGGCAGAGCTGCTGCGGAAACACGTGCACGCAGTTTTCCTCTCCTATAAAAATAAATTGCAGTTCCAGCAGAAGGGATTTCAGAGGCTACTGTGTGTGGTTTGTTTTTACAGAAAATCTTACATTAAACTAGAAAAAAAAAGATAGAAAAGGTATTTAAATAAGGAACGTTAAAACAGTGGAGCTAAAAGGGAAAAAAAAAAAAAGCCAGTGTTACAGAAACCAATGGTACTGATGTTTGTTTCTTTGGGGGGTTTTGGCACTAAACAAATTTCTCTTTCTGCCCTGTAAAGCAGATGCTGAAGCTGTAACTAAAATTCAGACAACTTTTCCCCCACAGTGGACAGAGCCCTGCTTTCTTAGTACAAAGTTTCTTCTACAGTTTACAAGTCTTCCTGTGTTCTGTATCTTAAAAGTTAAGGACTAGTTTGGAGGCAGTTCCTCTAATAGCTTGCCTTTACTGAGCATCTGCAGATCAGAGGTAAGAAAGAACCATATTTAGGCAAAATACAGAGCCAAAAGGAAAGTGCCACGTTTTTTTTTTCTTCTTTTTTTTTTTTTTTTTTTTTCTGTGGCAGAGCCTCTCTCCATGCTAACAAATATGTTTCTGAGCCTACTTTCAGTAAATGAAAGGTGAAGACGACAAAGATGCCTACTTGTTAGGGGAGTGGTGGGATATCTGAGGTATAATCTCAGTTATTCCACTGGCCTGTGCCCAGTAACCATACCTGGGGTAGTTTATGAAATGGGAAGAAAGGGTCTCCCTTTGGTGCACTTTGGGATCTACAGATAAGAAACGCTTCATAACAGGAAAATGGTATTGTTAGATGTTGTTAGAAGTTTGGGCAGATGCCAACTGAACTACTAATACAATGACCTCTTTTTCCAGACACACTGACAGCTGGGTGCATGTTTGGTATTACAGGTATGCCCTTAATTAAGGGATAGGAAGCTCCTACGTGGAGTTGGTATTAACTATCAATGTGGTGATTTGACACCTTGACTCAAGGGAAGGTGAAAGATAGTGTGAAAAAAGGGGTAATGAGTGTTTTGAAGGGTTTCTCTTCCAGCCTACAGAGCTGATGAAGCTAGTCTGACTGGACAGTACGCGCTAGGACAGGTCGTAAAATGTGTTGTGTTTCCAAAGCAGATTACATGTCTGATCATGCCAGGATTTTTCCTGTTGTGGCCAGATGCTAGTCTGTGAGGAAGTCAGTCAGCATTATGCTGAAAGTGATCATCTGCTGTTGGCACGTGAAATAAGAGAGCTGCTGTCGGAGATGTTATCCAAAATAGCATCAATAGCTTGATATGAAACTGAGCTTGCTTTTTATGCTGTGCTATGTTATGTTAATCCCAGTAATATTTTTTTTTTACGCTGCTGATACCAGTACTGCTTTCTGTTAGTAACTAGGCTACTTTCTGCACAGTTGTGTCTTGTTTGTATAGCACCATGGGGATGTCTTTGATAAGGAGTGAGCCCAAAGCAGTTCATGGGCTCTAAGGTGATGGAGGATTTTCCATAGATGATTTTTTTGGAGATTGCTTCAAGGTCTCAATCGCTGTTTCTGTACCAGTGCTACAGAATCTTGCCATGAAACCATAAAAGATAACTGCACTTAAATGAAAAGAGTGGTTTCAGATGAATTGGAATAATCTCTCATATTCCTGTGATGTGCTGTCGTTTCCAACTCCTGGTCTTTTGTAGCTGAGGTCTTAGTTTTTTGTAAGTGGTTACCTAGGATTTTGTAGTCTGGTGAAGTACTGGGATGAGTATTAATGGGCTTTCTGGACATCCTAATTTCCATTGTGTTGACTAGAAGGCTATAAATATACAACTTAAGAAATTGTGAGCACTTTGATATAAATTGCTTAGAGATCTGATATCCCTTTTGTCTGCCAGTTACTGATGGGATCCCACAAGCACATTGCAGGTTTCTACCCCAGCTCTCAGGAGGTTCTTGCTGATGCTGCATCATAGTATTGCTGCCTTCACCTCAGTCTTGCTGGGCCTCAGCATTTATAAAAAGCACCTAAGTAAACCCTCCTTTACATCAAAAGCTGTTGTGGGAAGGGATGCTCACAAGAGCACATGACGTGCTATGATAATATATGATAATATGGCAATTGACAGAGCTGTTTGCATACCTAGGGCAGATGATCAGGCTTATGGAGCCTCATTCCTTTCTCTCTTAAGACTTGATCCACAGGTCTTTGCAATCCTTCTGGATTTGCCTTAATGCAACTCCCGTCGTAGCATAGTGCTTAAGATGAGGGAAAAACCAGCCTGTGGCAACTGGGGATGGGCAGGAGAGGATGATGATGATGTATCACCCTTCTAGTCTTCCTATAGCTCCTGCTACCACTGTTGACATCAGTTATACCACTTCCACTGCAATGAGCAACTGCAACTACCAGGTAGGTGACCCTGCTCCCAGCCAGACAACATTGTGAACGTTAGTGGAGAAATGTCTCTGCTGGAATTCTTAACAACTTTTCTGAAGTTTTGAGAAACTGTATGTTTTGTCATTTCTGGGTATTTTTTTGGTATCGTTCTTTGGCTCTGAGAGGAACTAAAAATGAAGTGGTGATATTCCTTTTGTGCACGTATTACATGTACATGCGTTATAATAGTGTGGCTTCCTTGAGAATATATGGCATGTAAAACTGCATTGCGTGTCTGTTCCCCTCCCTGGCATAGGAATCATTTTCAGTAAAATACAAGAGAGACATTTCGAAGATAGTTGTGTTGCTTTCCCCTTCCACCTGTGTTGCAGCCTACTTATTCCTACCCTTTATTTTCATTGCTTCTATTTTTAGCTTACAGATCTATCCTGGATCATGCTGACGAAACTGATGTAGGAATTGGGCCACCTAGGTGACAGTTAGACCTATATTTAGAAAATTCTTCTAATAACTCTGATGCCCCATTGAATACCACTTTCCTTAAAGTGATACTTATTTAAAGATTAGACTATTAATGAGTATCGAGAATTGACATCCCTACTGCAATTAAAATAATTGCTTAATTAAGAGTATAATTTAATGATTACTAACAACATTTGTAACCATACAATGCAAAATAAGATTTGTTTGCATCTCAATTGGTATAGGCCTAGACCTAAGTTCTGGACTTGAATACATGTTAAGTATCAAAACATTTTTTTTCTAAAAATTATAACCAAATAGAGTAAGGGTCAAAGAAAGATTTAAGATTACTTGACTGGGCCATGGGTGTGTATCGCAATGAAACAAAATCTTCAGCCCCTGCTAACTTCATATTCTCATCTAAAATTAAAGGAAATATAAAGATGAATGAGCTGAGCAGTCATCTTCACTAAGACTTTGGAACTGGATCTGTTGCATATTGCTCTAGAAGAATTTAGCAGTGAGGCATTTTTTAATGTCAGAAAACTTTTGATGCTTTGGCCATCGTGCCATGGATTTTTTTCAATGTATACTAC
This sequence comes from Calidris pugnax, assembly GCF_001431845.1. NCBI lineage: Eukaryota > Metazoa > Chordata > Aves > Charadriiformes > Scolopacidae > Calidris > Calidris pugnax. The sequence goes on from NW_015091069.1 coordinate 1,270,398, forward strand.
ATGAAATCTTCTTAGCTGCACGTTCTCCTTGATATAACTAAGCAGAACAGCTGGAATAGAAGCATAATATCAAAGCAGCAGGTTGCTCTTCTAAACAAATCTGGATTTTAAACATTTTTTGGCTTCTCTGCAGCAGGCTCTTTTCTGTTTCATGCTATTTTGTCCTGTTTAATCATGCTGTCATTTACTTACTATCATGTAGGTGTAAATTTTTGTGGAGCTGTTGCATTGTGAGAACAGTTTTGTAATGCTTGCGCAAACCATAAGAATTGACATCATGTGAGGTCTTTAGCTTGCTAGTACTGAAGCGTGAACATCTTTTCTCTTTCACTGAGGATGTGATGTCACTGTCAGTCCCAATCATCATCTTGAAGGTGACCCTTCCTTTGGTGTCTGCCACTCCTTTCTCACTAAACTACTTTAAGCTGGATGTCTTTGGGGAGCTGTGCAAACCTATTAGGGCTTCCCTTTTTATGCAAAGGAAGGGCATGAAGAGGGGCTGCTGTAATTTTTTTGCAAGATTATATAATTTTATCCTAAAATCAAAGTCCACCACAGATGAAAGATTTTATTAGTGATTTTTGATAACATACTGATTCAAAAAGAGCCTAGAAAAAAGAAGGTATCCTCTATTAAAATAAATTTGCGAGTAACTGTATGTAGGCTGTATGGTAATCTTTGGGATTGTGTTCATTTCTGTTCTGAGCATTCCCTTGAAGACTAAAGGGGAGACCGATTAAGGAGACATAGTGAAAATACCAGAGTTGTTTTTGATCATTCAGTAGGTGGCAGCTTTCCCTGAAGCTGGCACTGAACCAGTTCCACAGTATGATATCATATTTTGGCCAAGGTCTGGTTTTTTGAAATTACCTCTGATTGCTTGGATTAACTTTATATAGGGATTCAGATGGGTATTCTTTTACACGGGCCATTTTTAGCTGACCTTCAAGGAACCCCTTCATAAAGTCTGTCCTTATCACACACTTGATTAGCTACACATAATTGTGAAACTATAGAAGTGAACAATCCCATTTTAAAAAATGGGAAGAGAGGAGGGAGGAAATATAGGGCAAGGAGAAAAAAGGCAGAACCACAGAATGTTTAGAACAGAACCACTAGGCATGTTTAGTTTGGAGAAGAGGAGGCTGAGGGGGGACCTGATTGCCCTCTCCAACTCCCTGAAAGGAGGGTGTAGAGAGGCAGGGGTTGGCCTCTTCTCCCAAAGGACGAACGACAAGACCAGAGGAAATGGTCTGAAGTTGCGGCAGGGGAGGTTTCAATTAGATATTAGAAAGAACTACTTTACTGAGAGGGTGGTCAGGCTATGGAACAGCCTGCCCAGGGAGGGGGTGGAGTCACCATCCCTGGAGGGATTTAAGAAACGTATAGACATGGCTCTTCAGGGCATGCTCTAGTGCCCAAGGTTATTGGTTTATGGTGAGGTGTTGAGTGTGGGGTTTAGTTGGTGGGTGCGGGGTTTTTGGTGGGCGTTTGGTGTGGTGGTTTTTTTTTTTTTTTTTGGTGGTTGGACTTGATGATCTCAGAGGTCCCTTCCAACCACTAAGATTCTGTGATTCTGTAATTCCCCAAATCTAGCATTTTCCCCACTGTACATTTTGGTCCTTGGGGGAAAAACAAGGATTCAGACCCAAGAGGGCCTCAACTTTGCAGTGCCTGAAGCAGAGTAGGAGTTGGTGTGAGAATCCTTCTCATCTGATTGCTGCGACTCAACAGCAGCTGGAAAGAAACAGTCTAGTGCCCAGAATGCCCATTGAGAGGAGTGAAGAAGGATAGATATCTGAGGAAAGTTTCCTGGGTTCAGCTTGCCTAAGGAAGTATCAAAATACTGGCTTATTCCTTTGTCTCTACCTCATTCCCACTGTGGCTTCCATGTGTCTATGCCTGTCCTTGCTTGTTGCCTTCTCAGTGATCCCTTAGCTTTCTTTTAATTTGAATGTCAGGCCTTGGTGACTCTTTCTCCAGGATTCTAAAAATGGTGAGCAACGTAGGCTGTTTTGATTATGGTATCCCTTTTCCGTTTTGTAACTCCATGACTTCCACCTTCAAAAATAGTTTCCCCTCACTGGAGCTAATAAAATAAATGCAAGCTGTTGAGTCATTCTGAAAGGACATTGTTGGGAGGGTTTTTTTTGGATGAATCATTTTAATTGGTTTCTTTGAAAATTGCAATTTTTGAGCATTAAAAATTAATTAAGGGAAAGGAGGGAAACACCCTTGTGTGTTGTGTACCTTTATGAGATGATCTGGTATTTGAGAAGTAGAAATAAAAATCATACGGAGTCAGGGAAAATGATGTTTTCTTCATAAAAATGTTCTCAAGTGGAGAGTATAAAGAAAATGCATCAGAATCATCCATAAATTAAAGAACTTATAAAATGGCACAGAGCCTCTCTAAGTGTATCATTGTCTTCTGGGGTAGAGAAATCTGAAGAGCCTGAATCCTCAGCCCACATCTACTGAAGGCAAGAAGCTGTTTTCCATGGTGGAAGGGTAGGGATGAGGGGGAGAGGAAGGAAGGGTCTCAAACGCATAGTCTATATCCCTATTTAGTGTTTCGGAGTTCTTCCAAATATGTCACTGTAAAACACATGTAGTCCAACCAACCCTAGAAGCAGAACAGATTGGATGACCTTGGTCTTCAAATATCCTCACTAGCCAGAAGCTCCTTCAGTCAAAGGCTTGCTTTAAATTTCATGCTTTATTTCATACTTTAAGTATGAAATTTAATGATTCATTGCCTGCACATTTAGAAGAAGTAGATTAAACTCAAACCCTTCCCAAGCATTTGTTGTTATTTGACAGTCTGAGTACTGCTCTTTATATGTGTTTTTAGTTTGTGGGACAGCTTTTCCCCACAGATTTATACACTTACTTTTTTGGACAGAGATTTAATTGTGAGACAGCTGGTCTGATTATAGATCAATTCTTTTAGTTAGCCTGAAAGAGAAGTAAATTGCACTTTCAGCTATTGAATTACATATGGTTTAGTTCAGTGGGGGAAAAATGTGAAGTTTTACATAACCCCAGCTGGCTAATATTTAACAACACTGATTATCAAGTGCCTGGAGGCATAGCTGTTCCTGCATTGTGTGACTTGGAGTTGTTGTTCCCTTTGGTGGGAACTATGAAGTTATGTTCTGTAGCAGGTTACCTCTAAAAGATGAACTATGCTACAAGCTTGCAAGTGCTGAGATTAAGACACTCGTATTTGTCAGAAAGGAAACAGTCTAATTTAGTCCAGGTAACAGTGAGACAGCTTTTGTGCTCTAGGATTAAATGAGGTGTGTGTTGTCATCCCCCCCCCCCCACTTTTAATACTATTTTCATTAGAAGCCAGATGGACCATTCGAAAATCAAGTTTCTTCTTCCTTCCACACCTCTGAGTTGGGTTTTTTAATTTTTCTCTTCCTTTTTCTGATACTCTGCTTTTTTTTTTGGAAATGAAGGAAAAGAGACAGCCTGTAGACAGCGGTAAAAGAGCAAAACCAGGGTTTATTTCCTCTTTTAAGATGGCAGTATTTCAAAACTTTATATAAAATTTTATGAAAGAAACTCTTCACACAGCTCTTTGCTTTGGATTGGTTTTAAATATTATCTATGAATACAAATTGGGTTTGAAGGGTTGTAACAGAAATCTTGTGGTTGCTCTTGTGAAGCAAGTCTGATAGTTCCGTGCCTCTGGGAAACAGATACCAAGCAGTCAATGTCTTTGCCTGGTTTTTTGGGCTCCGTATCTTTCTCTTGTCCACCAGCTGTTCATTTTTCTGTCCTGTTACCAAACAAGAAGGACTAATTTCAGTATAGGTTAAAATATCACATTTGTCACTCTCAGATGTACATGGTATAAAAAATGAGAGGAAGGGAAATAGAATGCAGTTTTTAAAGCATCCTTTTATTTTCCTGGTCCTTTCCAGCCAGCAACCAAGGCTGATTTGCTCCTTGTTGGAAACTGGAGCAATTCCCCTCTGAAGTCTCTTGATACATAAAGCACAGGCATCGACACAGTTCTCTGCTTGGTGCATTTAACCTTCCTGGAGGTGGAGGATGGGCAACTGTCCTAAATGTAAGACTCTTACACTACCACGGCTAAGGTGAGGAAGGCTCTCTTTAGCCTAAGTGAAAGATGCTCGTCCTTGGAAAGCATCCATTCTTCCTAGCAGCCACAAAATCATAGAATCATAGATTTGCCCAGGCCGGAAGGGACCTCCAAGGGTCATCTAGTCCGACCGGAAACTGGAGCAATTCCCCTTAGAAGTCTCTTGACACACAAAGCACAGGCATCGACACAGTTCTCTGCTTGGTGCATTTAACCTTCCTGGAGGTGGAGGATGGGCAACTGTCCTAAATGTAAGACTCTTACACTACCACGACTAAGGTGAGGAAGGCTCTCTTTAGCCTAAGTGAAAGATGCTTGTCCTTGGAAAGCATCCATTCTTCCTAGCAGCCACAAAATCATAGAATCATAGATTTGCCCAGGCCGGAAGGGACCTCCAAGGGTCATCTAGTCCGACCCCCCCACAGTCAGCAGGGACACCCCCA
>NW_015091069.1:1275027-1303241 GCF_001431845.1 Calidris pugnax
TCTTTTGATGCAGCCCAGGATGTGATTGGCCTTCTGGGCTGGAAGTGCCCACTGCCTGCTCATGTCCAGCTTCTTGTCCACCAGCACCCCCAAGTCCCTTTCCTCAGGGCTGCTTTCTAATACCTCACCCCCTACTTTGTATTGGTGGCGAGGATTGTTCCAGCCCAGGTGCAGAACCTTGCATTTGCTCTTGTTGAACCTCATGAGGTTCACCTGGGCCCACCTCTCCAGCCTGTCCAGGTCCTTTTGGATGACATCCCATCCCTCTGGTGTATCGACAACACCACACAGCTTGGTATCGTCCGCAAACTTGCTGATGGTGCCTTTAATCTCCCTGTCTATATCATTGATAAAAATGTTAAACAGTATTAGTCCCAGCACGGACCCTTGAGGAACAAGCACGGACCCTTGAGGAACATGCAGCATGGTCTTGGGTGGAGAGTGTGAGACTGCTTATGGAACACTCACTGCTATGAAATGCTGAAACTGTTGGCTTGTTCTCCTGTTCCTCATAGCCTGGGCTCGCTTCTTGCCCTTCCCAGTGGCAGAGCCACTGCTGCTGATTGCAGAGGCAGGAGCTTGTTACCCAGTGAGTGTGTACAGCTGAGCTCCGTGGGGCAGGGAGGGAGCTCACAGTGCCCAACTATGACTTACTTTTAGAGCTGCAAAATTTCTGCCTCTTTAAGATGCAGTTCAAGAAAGGAGCTCTCCAGGATGAAGATACAGTATTACAATTGCCTGGTTGAAGGGGAAAATTTCTAATTCCTAATCCTTTTGTTTTATTGGCATAGCAGAGCAGAATCTGATTATATTTTTTTTAAGCAGTCAGATATAAATTATGCAATGTTATTAAACAGTAATCAAATGATTCAAATGCAATTTAATTTTTAAATAATTTAAAAGCATGCTTTTTTTAAGCACACTGCTTTAATAAAATGCTACTTTCTGCTGCTCTTATATCAAGAACTCTATTCACCATGTTGAATAATTTATGGTGCCAGGGGCATCATATTATCTCTTCTGATATTGCCAACCTGATAAAATAAAAAAAGTCTCTACTGTAATTTCTTCACACAGTAGGATGGGAAACTATCTGGCAATTTGTTAAATAGGAACATATTGCTTTGAAAATGCAAATGAATAAAATAACATTAGCATTAGAAAATACAGTAACATTGTATCAAATACATCAGATAATCCCTTGGCTGTTATTACATAGATTATTTGCATTTAATTCAATTACTTATGAATCTTCTTTCCTTAGTGGTGGATTCAGATACTGATCTCTGCTCTGATGTCTGGATGAGTGATGTGCTGCTGGAATACAGTGTGGCTGACAGCCCTCGAATAGCAGCGGGTCTTAACTGAGCTGCTGAACCAGTTGAGTTGTGTGTGCTCATGAACATTGCCCTCAGTTAAATCCTGTATTGTTCTTCATACATTGTTCAAATATATATGACCAATCTCTGTGTGTGTGTAAATATAGATAGTGGCGGTCTATGTAAAGTCTGCCTGTATAGAGTTTACCAGTAGTGGCCAGCTCATTTCACTTGGGGAAGGTAGGAAGATGTTTGCTTTCTGGCTTTGTTGGCCCTAATGCTTTTCTTTCAGGGGACAAGTCTTTTGAAAAATACAAACAGGTGGCATGGTCTGTGATCATCTAATCCTTTTAAAAATCAAGTCCATGGTTGACGGCTTTTCTGTGGAGATTGTTATGAAAGGGTTAAACGTTTGCAATGAGCTGCTGCATTGTAACTCCATAAATACTATCATTGCATCCTATTTTAAGTGTTAGGAAATAAGGCTGCTATCATCTCAGAAGCTGTGGCTGCCAGTTTCCTCATGCTTGCTGTCTCCAGTCACTCACATCTTCATCTTGTCACCTGCTTCTGGTTACTTGGACCTTCTTCTTGTAAAATACTACAAAATAAACAGCTGTTGTTGCTGCCAGTCCTGCCTTAAAAATTTAAGAAAGTATGAAAATTTCCCTTACTGTACTATGACAGTATGTCCTGAATCACACTCGGCATAAAGAAAGGCTTTTAATACTTGGTCTAATGAAAAATCTTGAGTAACTTTCACTCAGTAGATTATTTCATTCCTACCAGCTCAATAGCTCTGTGGCAATAATATTTCTTGTATTTCAGACTTATCCCAGGGCACTTCTCTTCTAATGTCTTTCATCCTTGTTGAACAAGCAATACTTCCTAGTGAATTCAGGCTATGTGTTTCAGAGCTGTGGAAAATATTTATTCATATGGGTCTAGCTCTACAATGAGGTTCTTTAGGCTGGGATGGAAGAATAGTTTAAAAAGCAAAAATGTTTCATTTAGAAGGAGTACTCCCCCTGTACTGGGCACTGGTGAGGCCCCACCTCGAGGGCTGTGTCCAGTTTTGGGCCCCTCACCACAAAAGGACATTGAGGTGCTGGAGCAGGTCCAGAGAAAGGCAATGAAGTTGGTGAGGGGTCTGGAGAATAATTTTTATGAGGAGAGGCTGAGGGAGCTGGGGTTGTTCAGCCTGGAGAAGAGGAGGCTGAGGGGAGACCTTCTCGCTCTCTCCAACTCCCTGAAAGGAGGGTGTAGCCAGGGGGGGTCGGTCTCTTCTCCCAAAGAACAGGTGATGGGACAAGAGGAAATGGCCTCAAGTTGTGCCAGGGGAGGTTCAGATTGGATATTAGGAAAAAATTTTCCACAGAAAGGGTTATTAAGCCTTGGAATGGGCTGCCCAGGGAAGAGGTTGAGGCACCATCCCTGGGGATATTTAAAAGACGGGTTGACATAGTGCTCAGTAACATGGTTTAGTGATGGGGTTTTTTTCAGAGTTAGGTTGATGTTTGGGCTAGATGATCTTGAAGGTCCCTTCCAACCTAGATGATTCTATGACTCTATTCTATGATTTTTTTAAATGAAACTTTTTTTGTGTAGAAAGAGCATTTTTTTTTAAATTGAAATTGGGCAAAAAGTTTTGAAGCAGATAAAAATTAAATGTAACTTTCAGTTTCAGACTGAACAAACCAATCCAGTCAACAATGAAGACTTCCCTCCTGCTTTTGTTGATTCTACTAATGTGTCGCTCTCTTCCTCCTCCTCCCCCCGTCCTTTCCTTTGCACATCTCTACTCCAAGCTGACTTTTGCTTCTCCCTTAATACAAAGTGGCCATAAAGCTGACTTAGGGTATTTCTTGATGTTCAATATAACTCGTTCATATGCTCCCATCTGGTTTATGCCATTTAGACAATGTGTAACAGCCAGTAGGTTGCAGTGAATCTGATCCATGCAACTGTATTGAATAACAAGCGAGACCTTAGTGGAGGATTCCATCCAGGCTACTCATTTTACAAAATACCACAATGGTCACAGAAGAACACTATGAGGCCTTGGTGGAGGATTCCATCTAAACTACTCATTTTAAAATACCACAATGGTCACAGAAGAACACTATTTTCAAAGGATGTGTTTAGATACAAAACCAAATCCCGAATGGAAATGTTTCTCTTGAGAAGAAGCTTTCTCCTTACCTCTTCTCAAAAGCAGTGTTTCAGGGGATGCGACAGATGAAGCCTCTCAGAGATAAATATTCCACTTCTCCCTGGCTGGCATCTGCTCCCTAGGGGATAACCGAATAGGGTGTGGGGACAGCAGCAGAGCAAAAAGGTGCTAGCGACCAAGAAAAGCTTCCTTCTGTGTTGGAGGGTGATAAAAGGGAGGAATCTCCCAAAAAACAGAAAGCAAAGCTGAAAAGGGACCATGTACCCCTTCAGCTACTCTGTTCCTCACCCCTCCGTGCCGCACCTCCCCCCAGTCTCTTCTACCAGTCTTTTTGCAGACTTCCCATTGCTCAAAACATATGTCAGAAGCCTAGGGCACTTGGGTTGGAAAATAGACTTTGTGGTACGATCAAATACTTTAATCTTTTTAGTGTCAGTCCTCTTTGGAGACTACCAGTTCATCTGATTTACAAGGAGGGGAGTGCCCATGAAATTTACACTGTGAGTAGTAGCAGCTCTGACTTCAATTCATCTCCTGGCAGTTCAACTTCAGCTAGTGTTTCATTTTTACTACTTTCATGTAGAATAACTTGTCTCTTTTCTGATTCCTGAGCTGACTGATATGTTGAGGATGACAGTAAAATTATGTTTTAAAGGAAGGAATGAGAAAATATGGCTGCAAAACTCGGAGACTATTTAAATAAATGAGAGCATCACTCCGCTGTTTGAAGTGACAAAACTTAAAGCTGATAAGTGTAATAATAATTAGCATGACCTTCATTAAATAAGATATTGTAATGGCAACTGGACTTACTTGACATTAAGTGTAATTTGCTTTAAAGAAGTTGCATTGAGCACTATTTTTGCTGGTGCTTTATTAGCAGGAGGGAAACCAACGGCTTCAAGTAGTTAATTTTGGGTAAGGATCCAATAAACTTGAAACCACTCCAAATGCCTCTTTGCTCTAGAAATGAGGCTGGACCAGATACTGACAGCCAGGAATGCAATCCTACTCCTCCTGGAGGAGAGGACACAGGAATAGAAGCCAAGTGGTTCTGAGCATTGACCTGAGGCCAGGCATGGACTTGATGGAGCTTCTGAATGGATTTCACAATAGGTGCTGAGCCATTTGTTTTAAAGATTATATCATTTTGGAATAATATGTGTCTCTCTATTTCCCCTTCCTCCTTGGGTGGTTATGTTTTATTTCCTTTTTTTTTTTTTTTTTAATGAAATTCAGAGATAAAATTACAGTGATAAACACTCTTATGCTCTAGATAATAAAGTAACATGTATTTTGTTGCCAGTAAAGCCAGAGCGGTAACGACTATGGCAAAATTCAGTATTATGTCTCAGTAAGCTAATGCGTAATGAAAGTTTGCCTTAAATATTTCCTTAAATAACACCTAGTTTAAATAGCAGCAGCACTGCTGTCACCATTACCAGACTGTTTTATATCTGCTCTTTATACAGTGGGTCTCTGCACCTCTGAAGCTGGTTGTTCCTGTGATCCCAGTTGCCATATTATTTGAGCCCTGCATTGCTCTGAACGAATATCGTAGAATCATAGAATGGTTTGGGTTGGAAGGGACCCTAAAGATCATCTAGTTCCAACCCCCCTGCCATGGGCAGGGACACCTCCCACTAGACCAGGCCGCCCAAATAGCCATCCAGCCTGGCCTTGAACCCCTCCAGTGATGGGGCATCCATGACCTCCCTGGGCAACCTGTTCCAGTGCCTCACCACCCTCACTGTAAAGAATTTCTTCCCAGTATCTAACCTAAATCTCCCCTCCACCAGCTTAAAACCATTGCCCCTTGTCCTGTCGCTACTCTTCTTTGTAAAGAGTCCCTCTCCGGCTCTTCTGTAGGCTCCTTTCAGGTACTGAAAGGCCGTTATAAGGTCTCCCTGGAGCCTTCTCTTCTCCAGGCTGAATAACCCCAGCTCTCTCAGCCTGTCTTCACAGGAGAGGTGGTCCATCTAGCCCCATGGTGTCCATATAGCCCCATGGTGTCCCTCTGGGGTAGGAAGTACAGTTACTGCTATTTTATAGATGAGGCTGAGACCTGGCTATGCTGCAGAATAAAGATCTGATGTGCTACGGTGTTAATTGTACCATGTTCTCGAGGGTGAGGATAGCTCTTGCTGGCAAGCAAGCTCTGTGGGCCCTGGGCAGATGGTGTATATTAAAGGCTGTGCCAGCTGTGTGTGACAGTCTGTGCCAGCTGCCCTCACTGCTACGGTTACTCAGGGGAGTTTGAGTAAGCAGGCACCGACCTACGCTGCTGTTTTGGGTATAGCCAAAGTGACGTGCCCAAGGTCATACAGAGAGCCAGCACCAGGAACGTATATTGGGCTGGGGAATTAGGAAAAACGCCGTTGCCTCTGAACCACTCTCAGAAAAGCACAGTTTTCTCTCTAGAAGAGTTATGAAACGTTGTGCTAGCACCAAAAGCTGAATGTGTCAGAAGCAGCAGTGAGCTGCTGAAGCCTGTGTGAAATGTGTTCAGCTGATTCGTGTTAATATCTTTAACTGTTCTGTTTGTCCTTGTATGACCATGGGCTTGGGAGAAGCGGGATTGTATGTATGTAGTTTCTGTTTCTTGTAAGAACCCCTAAGGAAACCAGTTTTTGGTACTGGCCACGTGGTGCTGAGCGGGAGGGGTCTGTGGGGCGCACGTCTGGAGTCGGGGGTCATCCTCGGGGGGAGCCAAGGAAAACTCATAGAAGATTCCAGAAGGTGAGGAGGGCATGCGCCAAAGAAGACACACCTATCATTAGCATAGGCCAACCTTTGTATGAATATGTATTAGGAGAAGCGATATAAACCCAAAAACGGGACTTGCACTTGAGCGGAGACTCCCGGTGCACCCAGCGCTGTTTGCTTGTCTTTACTCATTTAATAAATTGTAAACTCTAATTGGAATCCTGTTTGAGGAAAAATCATTTATCACACCTGTTCCCACAGAATTGCTGTGGAGTGCCTGAGCGTGAATTTATATCGATGGCTGGATTTCGTTCTTGCTAATGCTGGGTCAAAATGCTGTTTAAAACAAAAAAGCAATAAAAATGTTGCTTCAATAAAATCACAGTGATTAAACTAAGCAGAGTTTAATTCCACGTACGGCTCATGTGCAGTCAAACAGTCAGGGGTGGCACTGCTCAGGAGCACCATTACTGCTGGGAGGAGAACTTACCTGCTGGATGGGGTCTAAGGGAGGGAAGCGATGACTGCAGAAACCCCTGTGCAACAATTTAGCTTATTCAGAGTGAACAAACCCTTTAAAATTAAGCACAGACAGCATAAAGGTGCTTTACAAAATGCTGCTCTGATTCTGTCTGTGTGTGTGGACATCAGTAAGTTCGCAGATGACACCAAATTGGGTGGGAGCATTGATCTGCTGGAGGGTAGAGAGGCTCTGCAGAGGGATCTCGACAGGCTGGATGGATGGGCTGAGACCAACGGGATGAGGTTCAACAAGGCCAGGTCCTGCACTTTGGTCACACCAACCCCCTGCAGCGCTACAGGCTGGGGGCAGAGTGGCTGGAGCTGCCTGGCAGAAAAGGACCTGGGGGTGTTGGTGGCCTGTGGGCTGAACATGAGCCAGCAGTGTGCCCAGGTGGCCAAGAAAGCCAACAGCATCCTGGCCTGTGTCAGGAACAGCGTGGGGAGTAGGGCCCGAGAGGTGATTGTCCCCCTGTACTCGGCACTGGTGAGGCCTCACCTCGAGTACTGTGTCCAGTTTTGGGCCCCCTACCATAAAAAAGACATTGAGGTGCTGGAGCGGGTCCAGAGAAGGGCGACAAAGATGGTGAGGGGTCTGGAGAATAAGTCTTATGAGGAGAGGCTGAGGGAGCTGGGGTTATTCAGCCTGGAGAAGAGGAGGCTGAGGGGAGACCTTATTGCTCTCTACAACTCCCTGAAAGGAGGGTGTAGAGAGGTGGGGGCCGGTCTCTTCTCTCAAGTCACAGGCGACAGGACAAGAGGAAATGGCCTCAAGTTGCGCCAGGGGAGGTTCAGGCTGGATATTAGGAAAAATTTTTTCACTGAAAGGGTTCTCAGGCATTGGAATGGGCTGCCCAGGGAGGTGGTTGAGGCACCATCCCTGGAGGTGTTCAAAAGACGGGTTGATGTAGTGCTGGGAGGTCTGGTTTAGTGATGATGCTCCTTGTTTGTTGTGTGGGTGTCTATTTTTGTCAGTCAGGTTGACGGTTGGACAAGATGATCTTTAAGGTCCCTTCCAACCTAGAAGATTCTGTGATTCTGTGGTCCCAACAGAGGCCACCCTGTGATTCTGTGATTAGACCTCCCAGAGATACAGCTGAATTTAGCTATTGGTCTAATTTCCAAGGCTTTCACTGTGATAGTTGGAGTAAGTGATTGTCCTGTCTCCTTTACTGCACAGCATTTTTATCTAGAGTGCAGGACATGTGATTTTTTTTTTTGCTGTTCACAGAGCACAAAGCAGACACCTTGCTTGGAGAAAAGTGTTTAGTCTGCGCGAGAACTATGCTTTGTGTGCATGCATGTGATTTATTTATAACAGATAATTCCTGCTACCCAGATGATTTCTCCTGGCTTCCTTTCAGCCAGAGCCAGGGTAGTCTTTGACAGTTATGTAAGGTCTAGGTAAGTGTGGCACATAAGCAGCAGCCTTTAATTTTCATCCCTGTTGGAAAATGAGATGAGCTATTCCACTTACCCCATGAAATAATAGGGTTGTGTTTGGAAAGGCTGCTGCCCAGCTGGGAGGACAAAGCACTGCGCACCCTGGGAAGGTGACAGCTTGATGGAAATCATGGTGCTCGAGCAGAGCCATTTACCAAAGGCACACTGATGGGCAGGGCCCAGAAAGGAGGGAGCTGCACTTTCAAATGAGCTTTCCTCCCTTTTGTGTTATTCTGGCTTTGTCCTCATCTTCAAAGGGGGATATGGGCAGGAGTTTCAGGAGATCCCCCAGGAAAGGGGCTGTTCCCAGGCTACAGGAGGTGGTTGTGCAGGGGCAGTCCTGCATGGGTGCTTGCTGGGTGGGTTTGGTTTGCAGTTTATTATCTACTATATTTCAAGCATATATTTACTAAAATTGTATATCTCTAAGAACTGAGTAGAGCTATGAATCTGACTTTAAAGACCCTCTGAAAATTAAGACTGAAAATGAGGTTCTAAATTGAGATTATGAAACCATTTCTTCATTCCCCCAGGGATAACATAACGGAGTAATATTGTGGCTTAAAAAAAAAAACAACAAAAAGGCATGCTAAATTTGTATTTTAGCCAAGGACTTTTTCCTTAGCATCCTAGAGTTTGTATAGACATTTTTACTTCTGTCAAAGCAAATGGAAATGCTAGCACTCCCTAGTTTTATTCATCCTGTCCATAGAAGTATAAGTGATAGACCATACCTGAGAAACAGTTTGGAGTGGGTGAAATTGGAGGGGGGGTGTCTAGGGATGGAGGACTTGCCTGGTATATTATTTGTCATGATGGCCCCAAAGTGCTGCACCAATTGTCCATGTTCCCCTTCGACGGGTGTTTTGAGCTAAGAGTAAAGGTCTATGTAGCCCTAAATCTGCTTTGTCTTTGCACAGGCATTATGATCTACATCTACATGGTTGTATCTTGTTTCTCGAGTAATTATCAGACTTGTGCATTGTACAGTGTATTCTGGACGATAACAAGAAAGCAAAATAGTAATAATGGTTCTTATTTTTTATAACACTTGCTATGTATAGTTTGCAAAGGGTTGTAAAAGGAGGGCCTGCATTCCTTTTCAAGGGGAGGACGGAGGTGAGAAGTTAAAGTGATTTGGACCAAGGCTGTTAGTGGGGCCTTCCGCTGGCACTCACATTTAACTTGTTTTTCAACCATTTATCATCCTTATCGACCATCAGAAAATGCACATAGAAAGGCATTACATAATCACAGAATTATATGGGGTTGGAAGGGACCTCTGGAGATCACTGTGTTGTAACAAGTAAGACATTACACTCAATGCACCCAAACAGCATCTCTCTTCACCTCCCTCTCTCCCACATCAGATTCTCTAGTGTCCATCACCTCTGCAGAGGCACATACTGCCTGACGTGCACATGAAACGTGCATTTTAATACAATATGCTGGGGCCAGATTCTGTTGCTGCAGTTTAAATATGGATTTGCTGTAACTTTCTCTTGCTGTTATGTTGTTTCCTTCTATTTTGACTCCCTTCCCCTTCCATTTTTTCCACTTGTTTCAAGCCAAAGAAGATTGCAAAGGTGTTTGTCCTCTGTCTCCTGTAACACCTTCCTTATGCTTTATCTTCTAAAAAAGTGATGAGAAAGACCCTGACTTATAACTGTGTGGGTTTTGCACTTGATGTCTCTTGCCCCTGAAGGAGGAATTAGGCAAGTAATAACTCTTCTCTTCCTTTAAAGCTGGTATTGAGAGGTCCTGTCCTTTTTTCCTTTCCTGAAGGGAAGGAAAGGTAGGGATAGTGAGGAGCAGGATCTGTGTGTTGCCATTTTTGATTGCATGCCACTGCAATAAATCTTAATGAAGATAGGAAATTGGTCTGACTTCAGTTTTCCAGCCCTGCTCCAGGGTCTTCCCCTGCATTGCCAGCCTGGAGCATCCCTGCTTGGCAGGTTGGTGGGAGGCAGCAGCTTCCCATGGAGTCCTGTTCTGTTCAGCCTGAGGAGAGAAAGCAGTATTCCCCCTCCCTCCTGTGCCAAAATTGATCTTTTCTGTGCAGATAGAAATACAATGACAGTAATGGACTTCTCCAGGGATGTTTGTTTTATTTTTAATTATAATTAGAAGCACTAATATTTTTATTCTGTCTGATAATATATGGAAAGACCTCTTTGATTTTTTTTTTCTTCATAAGTCTCTACACTGTCAGAACTGTAAAACTCTCATGCTCTGTGTTGTCTCCCTTTACACCAGCTGCCCTTTAAAATGCAGCTTAATCCACTTCCATTGCCAGTGAATACCATTACCCCTTTTTTGTCCTGTTAGTCTAAGTCTTGTTGTTTTTTCTCAATTATGAAGAGAAGCTGATGGGTCAGGATCTCCTTTGTAAATAAACAAAGGTGGATAAAAAACCCTAAGCTGTCTTTTGCTGAAGTAAAACAAGAGGCTGTTTCTGCAAAGGCAGACCTGGATTTCCAAGGAAAGTACTGGATAAGGTCAGAACTGCTGACAAGCAGTACATCTGGGATTGCAGGCCCTGCGAGACCCCTGCTGCCCAGCCGGGCCTCTGTGCTGTCGGACACCCTGTCCCCAGCAGCCCTGCCTTGCCCCTGCAGACCCGTGAGCGAAGGAACGGGTTTCCAGTAGCCCATCCCTCCTTGTATTTTCACTGAATTTCACTGAATTTTTAGAGTTGGAAGGGACCATAGAGATCATCTAGTCCAACTCCCCTGCTGAAGCAGGATTGCCTAGAGCTTGTCAGAGCATGTTACTCAGGAGCATCCAGGCGGGTCTTGAAAATCTCCAAAGAAGGGGACTCCACACCCTCCCTGGGCAGCCTCTTCCAGGGCTCTGTCACCCTCACCGTGAAAAAGTTCTTCCTCATATTTGAGTGGAACCTCTTATGTTCCAACTTGTGCCCGTTGCCCCTCGTCCTCTCACTGGGAACCACTGAAAAGAGTCTGGCTCCCTCCTCCTTCAACCCTCGAGATACTTGTAGGCATTGATAAGGTCTCCCCTCAGCCTTCTCTTCTCCAGACTAAAGAGTCCCAGCTCTCTCAGTCTTTCTTCATAAGGGAGATGCTCCAATCCTTGAATCATCTTTGTTGCCCTTTGCTGGACTCTCTCCAGCAGTTCCCTGTCCCTCTTGAACTGGGGAGCCCAGAACTGGACACAGGATTCCAGTTGTGGCCTCCCCAGTGCAGAGCAGAGGGGGAGAATGACTTGACCTGCTGGCCACACTCTTCCCTCTGCAGCCCAGGATTCCGTTGGCCTCTTGGCCACAAGAGCACACTGCTTGCTCATTGTCATTTTGCTGTCCACCAGGACCCCCAGATCTTTCTCTTCAGAAGTTGCCCCTAGGAGGTCCACCCCTAACCTGTACTGGTGCCTGACATTCTTCTTCCCCAGGTGCAGGACCCTACACTTTTCCCTGTTGAACCTCATGAGGTTCTTCCTTGCCCAGCTCTCCAGCCTGTCCAAGTCTCACTGGATGGCAGCACAGCCCTCTGGGGTGTCAGCCACCCCTCCCAGTTTGATATCATCTTGTAGCCACCACCAGCTTCTTAGTTTTAAGACCACAATCAGTTAGCCTTCTGCCAGTCTGTGCCCATATTCAGCTACCTTATGTCTGCTTGAGGCTCAGCTGGGCTGGTCCCTGGGGTGAGGGGTAGAGCCTGGACCACTGAGCTAAGTGATGACCAGCCCTGTTGAGGGTTCTCAGGGTACCCCTTGAGTTGGCTGCCTGTCTCCCCACCAGCAGCCTGGGAGGAGAGGGTGCTCACCCTCATTAACACACATCTGAGTTTGCTGCAGGGGAAGTAAAAGGGTGCAGTCTTCGTGCTTTAGGAGAAAACTTGCTGGTGGCTGCTGTCCTTGGATAGTGTTCTTGTGCTCTCCTCCTGCTGTCTTTGTATGTCTGCATTTTCCTGGCCCTGCACATCATACAGTTTGTGTAGTTTTGCCTCTTGGGCTTCTTCTCAGCAAGAACTGCTCATAATGTGCATAAGACATTAGACTAACAGCAGCCTCTTTTGGCATTGAATTCTTCCTCCGAGTCCCACCTCAGACCTCGAACCTGCCGGAGCGTGCAGGTCCCTCTCACCTGGGCCAGCACACCTCAGAGCTGCCTGTTTGGCAATAACAGGTCTCTGTTATTACTGGTTTCACAGTGATAGGAACTCCCCTCCCTCGTGGAAATCTGGTAGGTGTCCTGCAGCTCAGAGGCATGCTGCTGATGGCTTTTGGTTTGGTTTGATTTTTTTTTAAGCAGTTACAACCGTGGAAATCTGGTAGGTGTCCTGCAGCTGATGGCTTTTGTTTTGGTTTGATTTTTTTTTAAGCAGTTACAAATCTTTGTTTGACTAATAAGTATATTTGCTCGGAATATGAAGTCTCTCATGGTCGAATTTTCTTTCATTCTGCATCCTAGGAAAAATAAAGCTTTGTGAAGTAAGTACTGTGGCCTAACTTTTTCAGGCCATTCAACGTTTTTCAGCAACTAAGGTTTCCACTGTAAATAAGTCTATCAGAATATTGCAATTAGCTGTTGATATGTATCATCCAGGTTTCCTTTCAGAATTTTGATTTGGCAAGAACAAGAAATACCATGTGCCAGAAGTGCCTTTTAACAACGTCCCTCAGGTTTTTGGCACCCCTACCACATCCTGTTTGTGCCTTTAATATATGTAGATATATGATCGTGTACCAGAGGTATGACTAGGCATGCAAAGCATCCATTACAAGCAGTTTCTCATTTTCTCTGTTCATGCTACTCCCTCAGAGTATGCTATCACAGTTCCTACTGCTGGGAATTTTTTCCTTTTATCCTCTACATAAATACAGCAATTGCCCACACCTCTTTGTCTATGCTTACATTAAAATAAGCTTTTTTTTTTTTTTTTTTTCCATATTATCAGTTCTGCTGGGCCTGGTCCTGGGATATGTCAGAGAGTCTCTAATCTTACACGTAGTATTGCAAATTGAGAATGATTAACCCCTTAAAAAAAATATAAATAAAAACAACCAAGCTATTTAGAACATCAGGGGCAACCAAGCTTTTAAAATAAGACTATGGATAGGCCTTTTAGATCCTGGACTGGATCCCTACCTGAACCTTGCACTAAGTGTCATGCTAAATGAATTCAGTATTGCTTCTTGACATGGCTTTTCTAAAGAGAGGTTTAACAATCAGGTGGCCCTGTTATTTCTTTCCCCAAATACATGCTCAAACTACACCTTCCATTTGTTCGAGAAAGGTAGCTCTCCTGAACTGTGTATAACCTCAACTCTATTATTTAGGAATCGAAATGCTGTATGCTACATCTAGACTCTGCTAAAAGAACATCCAAGTTAAGCATTAAAAATGTAGGAAATGGCAGATTTATGGTTAATTCAGCTGCTTTTATACCTATGTTGAGATGACCTCTCTAATTACTGGATTGCGCAATGATTCTTTAAAGCTTTTTCACTACGTATAATTATTTTATGATTTGTCTCCTCTCATATGAGAGTGTGCATTTACTTGCTGTGAAGTGATGCAGTAGGCAGGTGAAGTGTAGGAAAAGATCTCTATTAAGCATGACAGTTGGCTGTGTGCTGAGGCACACACTCATGCCCAGGCATTGCAGAGAGAGCATTTCCTACTGAAATATACCCTACCCTCAACAAACCTTTCTTTGGTCAGCACAGTATGTGGTGTGCACCAGATCATAAGAAAGTGTTAATAGTATTCTCATTCTGCTGTAGGCTTTGAAAGAATTTCAAGCAAGATGGCCTCACTTAGTTCTGTATTTTTCATTTCTTTTGGCAATTTTAAGAAATACCTACTATATCTCAAGGAACTATGCTAACTTAACATTAAAGGTTCCCACATCGAGCACTCCAAACTTAGGAAATGGCAGAATGAAGGCTGCCTGTTCACCCTGACCTTTCCAGGCTGTTGATCTCTTTCTGAAGAGTGAGTCAAATCATATCCAGAGGTCTGCTTATAGCCAGTAATCTGTGACTCGAGTACAGTTTAATAACTTCCTATCCTCTGCTTTACCCCCTTCCTGTAGGAAGTGAAAAAATATTTTTCAGGGCTCAGAGCAATGAACAAAGTTAATCCAATAATTGTGGTAATTTATGACTTGATGATTGATGGTAGAAGACACAGTTTTTTTTTTTTTTTCAACATTAGTTAGCTCAGTGTGATCAAATATGATTATATGTTAAGTTGCATTATTGTTATATGAATCATATACTGAGCACAATGCATCAACCTGATGGAACTGTGGTCCTCAGTGGCATTGCATTAGGAATTAGATCAGCTCCTTATCTTGTTTATAAAAGGCCCTAATCCTACAAACACTTGTATTTTAAAATTTACTGGCAGAAAAAATCCATGTCTGAGCATTGCAGCAATCTGAGATGAGAGGGTTTTGGTAGTATTCAGTCCACAGAGGTTTCTTTGCTGGTTTCCTTCTGGGTTACGTTTATATTTGCCATCTTTGTCTTCTGTTTGGTTTCAGTCCAACCTTTTTTCAACCTAAACTGCCTTCAGACAGATGATAAAACCTTTGCTTGCCAACACAGGAGAGTTTGTAAGTTAATTCATAGGCTTATTTTTTACATTAGGCACTGGTCTAGGTACCTTCATAGGGCATCCATAACATCAATAGATAATGGAGTCCAGGTTGTAGGAATCACGGAGGTTCTTGCACAACCCCTGTATGATCCAGACTACACATCACTACTGCTTACCCTTAATCACCTTCTTGATATCAGACCTACTTACTGATTTATATACAGTGTATATTGATGCACGTATGCATACTTACATACCTGTATGTTTTCATTTCAGATGGCTGCCCCCTTTAATCAATATTTGATTCACACCATCAAAATGAGCCTAGAAAGTGTAGTGCCACATGGAAATAGCCAGGGAATTTCACCAGTGGTGAATTTCACCACCTTTTGATGTGAATACAATAAAACCCACAATAGTAGAAGAGGCTCTAATTTGCCTTTGTAAGATCTGTCTTAAGAAAGCTGGTGGGAGGAAACCAAACTAAAAGCTGTCTGGGGCATAGGGCTTGAAAAACTTGAAGAGCATCCCTCAGCCCCATAAAAAATGGCAAATGCACAAATCTGCCTGAATCCTCCCCACTGCCCTGAGAACAGAAACTGCAATCCTGTAAGGAAAACTGTCAAGCAGAGGTGGTCCAGTTTTTGAGACAGAGGTAGAAGAGCAAGAAGAGTGCTGTGGGGAACCCCAGCCATGGGAGTCACACCTAGAAAGGGGATGTGGCCTTCGGTGGGAAATGCCTGCACAGATGAGACCCCTGGGAGGAGGGAAAGGAAGAGAATAACCTGGAAAGTAGGGAAAATGTGGTGGGTGATGACCTGAGGATGTGGGAGGCCAGGATAGAGGCAAGAAGATGACCCACTTCTCCTGCATTCAGCCAGGCTACAGTATCTGCTCTCGGTCTCAAAGCTAATGCCAGCACCCACAGAATCTCTGAAATACCTGGTAGTGTTATTGTGTCCTGCACAGCTCAGGCACTTCCGATTCACTGGCTGGCTGGACTGCAAAACACTTCCTGGAGTAGGAGAGATAAATTCATGCTGCCTCCACTCAACTATATGATTTAGGAGAGCCACCAAGCTGGTGAGGGGCCTGGAGAACAAGTCCTATGAGGAGAGGCTGAGGGAACTGGGCATGTTTAGTTTGGAGAAGAGGAGGCTGAGGGGAGACCTCATTGCCCTCTACAACTCCCTGAAAGGAGGTTGTAGAGAGGCAGGTGTTGGCCTCTTCTCCCAAAGGACGAACGACAAGACCAGAGGAAATGGTCTGAAGTTGGGGCAGGGGAGATTTAGATTAGATATTAGAAAGAACTACTTTACTGAGAGAGTGGTCAGGCACTGGAACAGCCTGCCCAGGGAGGTGGTGGAGTCACCATCCCTGGAGGGATTTAAGAAACGTATAGACATGGCTCTTCAGGGCATGCTCTAGTGCCCAAGGTTATTGGTTTATGGTGAGGTGTTGAGTGTGGGGTTTAGTTGGTGGGTGCGGTGTTTTTGGTGGGCGTTTGGTGTGGTGTGTTTTGTATTTGGTTTTGTTTGGTTTTTTTTTTTTTTGGTTTTTTGGAAAGATTCTGTGATTCTGTGATTCTGTGATTTTCCTTGTGGAAAAACAAGTAGGTGTGTTTCGACAACCAGCTCTGCGGTTGGGCTGATTGGCCTCCTTTCCTTTTACCCCATGGAGAGGTTTTGTGTGCGTTTGTGTTTAAAAAAATCCACTTTATTTGTTTACTGTCAACTGGAGTCCCTACTGTGCTTATAAAGTGCTATTCTAGATACTATTTTATTTGCTAATGAATTGCTTTGGTTGTGATACATGTTAGTGTGCAAGTCACTCAGAAAGAAGGAAGGGTCCAGCCATTGTATTCCAAGGCGTTAATGTAGTGGCAAATGTTCTCCTAATCCTATTAAAAACTAATTGCCCAATTGTATGTAGATTGCTGCAGTATGCCGTTCCCCAGGGCAGCCCAGCAATGATGGAAGTATGAGTCCTTTTTTCAGCCACAGGCTTTTCTGCTCCTAGCCATGTTGTGGTGCGTGTGCTTCCAGGTGCTGCTAAGCCAGTAACGTCTCAACACTGATCCTGATTCAAAAAGAAGTAGTAAATCCTCACCCTTTTTCCTCCAGCTACTGTGCAAAGCAAACCTCAGCATGATAACATTGATGCTGTTGCCACAGTGACACACAAATGCATTGTATGGTGTGACATCTGGTCTCCAGCCTTCCTGATGCAGGTTGAGGTGCGAGTAATCTTTTGCCACGTGGTGGTTTTGGGCAGAGGTCAATGAGAATCACAGAATCTTAGTGGTTCGAAGGGACCTCTGAGATCATCGAGTCCAACCACAAAAAAAACCAACAAACAAACAAACAAAAAAAACCCAACACCACACCACACCAAACGCCCACCAAAAACACCGCACCCACCAACTAAACCCCACACTCAACACCTCACCATAAACCAATAACCTTGGGCACTAGAGCATGCCCTGAAGAGCCATGTCTATACGTTTCTTAAATACCTCCAGGGATGGTGACTCCACCACCTCCCTGGGCAGGCTGTTCCAGTGCCTGACCACTCTCTCAGTAAAGTAATTCTTTCTAATATCTAATCTAAACCTCCCCTGCCGCAACTTCAGACCATTTCCTCTGGTCTTGTCATTCGTCCTTTGGGAGAAGAGGCCAACACCTGCCTCTCTACACCCTCCTTTCAGGGAGTTGTAGAGGGCAATGAGGTCTCCCCTCAGCCTCCTCTTCTCCAAACTAAATATGCCTAGTTCCCTTAGCTTCTCCTCATAGGACTTGTTCTCCAGGCCCCTCACCAGCTTGGTGACTCTCCTCTGGACACACTCCAGCACTTCAATGTCTTTCCCGTAGTGAGGGGCCCAAAACTGAACACAGTTCAGTTCAGAGAAGCTAGAGCTGGAGCAGTAACTTCAGGATGACTCTGGATACGAGGGCAGTTGAGTTAACTGGTGTCTGAGGAATGAGTTTGGGAGGTCTGCCTGTGACTCAGGCTACCAGCTCTTCGCTCTTCCTCCTAAATAACAGTCTGAATCAGGGTGTTCCAGAAAAGGTGTCATTCCAACTTGAATTTTTTAAAGACTTGGTCATGAAGGCATAGTGAGCCTTGGGAGATGTTAAGCTCTGTAGAGGTGGTAGAGGTAAGCTCTGTTTCCCAAGAAGACACCGGGCATCGACACCTTCTGGTAACTGAGTCCCTTAACAAGGAATAAAGTCTTGTCCAGGCATGACCATGTTGTGTCTGAGTAATGTGAATGAATGAAAGATAAGCTCACACTTGCTCTTAGGAACCTACTTCAAAGAGTATAAATGCTTGCAGAGCCAGGCCAAACTCTTGAATGTGTAAATAGGAGTTTTAGTAACACAGCCAGGGTGTTTTCCAACATCTCAGACCCTTACATAGACAGCCCTCTGTATTTGGTCTTCCTGAAAGCTTCTCAAGTGCTGTTACAACAGCAAAGGGTAAGAGCCTGGAATCTGTAGTTTTGTTTGGCTTTATGTACATGTGGGTTGCAGCTATAGCATGTGTGCTTGTGTATTAGGAGTAAAATACTGCATTTGTCAGTGTGCCTCTCTAAATCCCCTGGTTCCCTTTGCCTCACACCCTGGGAACAGAAGATGAGCTTCAGAGGCTGATTTTTACATACTCTGTAGAGCAGCTGTAGGTCTGGTGCTGTGAAGCAAACTTATTCTACTCTGTGATGCAAATGGGTCTCATTTTGGTTTGGAAAGAGTACTCCCATGAGTTTCTCAGTTTATGTAAATACCCTCTGTGCTGGCAGGGGGACCTAGTTTAGCTATTTCTGGAGCTGAATAAGCCTTTGATGTTGGCATCTGTACTATAAAATCGGGTGACCAAACCACCTTCTGCTGTGGCTTTTGAGCTGACTTGATTGCTTTAACTGATGGGTGTCTAAATAAAGAACTTGATTTCCTCTAACAACCTACTTTCATTAAGATAGCATTTTCTCTCTTCCTATTTTTAGCACTTGATTTGTGATAAAAATTTAGGGATCCCATTTACAATATTCCATGTGAGGTAATATAAGAAGTAACACTCTCTTATAATGGAAAAGTAAAAAGAGATTTTCATCTGAGAGTTCTGCTCTACAGCCTTTTCTTTTAGTCAGCGGGGTATGTTGTTGCATATGAACTATCTAAAGAAGAATCACCATGTTGATTATATTGTCATCTATTAACACAACAGACACTTCTAAATACATCTTCCAATGCAAATTGCAGCATTAGAGGCTCGGGCAGGAATTTGTGGGATGAGGCTGCAGCTGAACCACCATAGGAATCTGCTGTGAGTGGGCTTTTTATTTTATTTTCACAGGCTCTTAAAAGCCGGAAAATGTCCTTTCTATTTATCATTGTTGTTTTTATTACGTTATTGAAATAAAATTGACTGTAGTAAGCATAATAACTTTTATTGTGCTGGTACCTTGACTAGACTGGTTGTAGACCAATGTGCTTTCATACCAGAGGCTGTACAAGAAGCACATAGGAGGAAGTCTGCAAATCTTTGATTTTTCAAAAGCCTTGGGTGTGTATACCCTAAGCTTCCATTAAAACTATTGCATTGGAGATGAAAGTTGGCACATTTATTTAATTTATCATATATATAATACAGTTCTTTTTTTTTAACAATAGCCTTCTTTAATTTTTGAGTCCAGTGTTGCAGTTTTAATGCATAGTTATCACAAAGGCAAATGACACCGTAACTCTTGAGTCTGCAAATGCTGATGCTTGTGTCCAGTTTGGTTTTACCAGACTTGTCATGAGTACAGAATACCTTCCCAATTAATTCCTGATTTTGGGGGAGTGTTTCTTCAGCTTCTACTGTTCCAGTTATCTTCTTGAACCCATAATTGGCTTTAACTGGCTTTTATTTAACACAGGCTTGCATCAGCCAGCCCTTCCATAAGGAGGAGGGACAGTCTGCTGATACAGATAAGCAAAACTAGCTCAGTCTTTACCATGTTATGGAAATAGCAGTTTTGTGGAGTTGCCTGAAGGAAGATTATTTGTACTTAATTGGCTAATCTCCAATGTTTGTATTCCAGTAAGATCTGATGTCAAATGTACTGAAGTCGATGGAGGGACCTCTGCATTTTTTTTAAAGTCTGATACAGACTGCAGTGATGCTGAACTTAGATTCCCAGCACCAAACACTGGCAGTTTTGTGCTTTCATCCTCCTCTGACCATTTAACGTTTGGTTCGACAACAAAATTTAGCCAGTGTGTGGGATAACAAAAACCAAATTTAAAAGCAGGATTTGTGCAGTTTCCACACGTGTTGGCAAAAATGAATTCTAAATGTGCTTATATGTTTCTGACCACTACCTTTCCCACTTTCCAAACATTTTGACGTTCTCCAGTCAAGGAACAACACTCACCCAGTGACAGCTTAAGCAACTGCAACACAAAAGAAACCATCCTAGTTCTGCAAATTAACTTCTCATAGCATACAGTTCACAAGTACCCATACTCCAAGATGTGCCTGAGTTGGGAACAACTGGATAAATACATTAAAGTTTCTGGTTGTGGTCATTATATGATTGAAGAGAAAAAATACATTTATTGTCAAACTTATTTGTTGTTATTGTTCAGGCAGCATTTACAGTCAGTGTGATAATTTTCTGTTTGTTCTGTTTATTGTACTATGCATAGAAGACAACAGCAGTTTGCATTCAGTTACTGTCCTTTAAATGAAATACGATCAGAAATGTTGTGTGGGGGTATGTATGTATATGAGTGTTTTTTTATATATATTTATGTACATACAAACATATAGTTGTTTGTTTTCCTATAAGCTTTGAGAGGAGATACTTTCTACTGCTGTTTTCTTTTTACCCCAAGGACAGTAGCACTGATATTTTCACATACTAATCTACATTGTACTCTTCTTTCTATCTCGTGTGGATAGCTCAAAGTTTTAAAACCTTGCACAGACTCTGTTCCTGTAGGAAAAAATAATAATAATAAAAAAGATAATAAGAGACTATTTAAAAAAAAGTTACTGGTTTGAATGGACCAGTTGGTCTGATTTTGAAATGTTGGCTTCCTCGTGCAGTATTCATGTTCAATTTAGCTGCATCAACAAATGCATAAGTAAAAGGGATGATGTGTAGGAATACACAGTGGTTACTGTTCTCACTGACTCTTGTCAAGATATCCTTTCCCAGTTTGTCACTTGTTTTCCTGTTGTGAGTGGTAGGAAAGTAGCTGACGTATCCAGGATACCACTGCGTGAGAGCAGGAGAAAGAGGAAAGATATCTTTTGAAATAGTAAGCACTGCTAAGTAGCAACGTCAGCAACAAAATACGGATTTGTCGGGCTCCTGGGCCAGGTATTCCTGCTTGGTTATTAGGTTGTGAACTGGTAGTGTGGATTGGGACTGAGGTTTTACATGGATCCAGACACTAACATCATATGTGATTGTTATTTAACGTATCATAGATCATAAAATGGTTTACGTTGGAGGGGACCTTAAAGATCATCTAGTGCTAACTCCCCTACCATGAGTGGGGACAGCTTCCACTAGACCAGGTTCCTGTTACTCAAATACACATTGTGATAGTTAATTGTGGTTTGATCACAGGGTGCCAACACAGGTAGACCAAAGCTGACAGTCCTGGTACTACAGATTGATTGTTGTCAAATAGTCTCATCAGAGAGACAAAGCCTGGGTAGTGTGTGATATCAGCTTTAGAGAAGTATATCTCCACGTCCCTTTACGTGCCCCTCTAACCCTTCTAAGGTTACACAAAAAGCCCCAAACCGTATAATCACTAGGATAACAAGTGTGAATGGTTGGTTGTTAATAATTGTTTTCTGGAAAGGCTCCTTGCCAATGTCATGCTGTTTCACTGATCTATTATGAGTTGTTAGTCAGTTGTGACTCACAGTTTTGTAAGCCTGCTTGTGCTGATATACTGTGAAGCACTTCTGGAAATAAAAGTGACTCATACTCAGTTGAGTAGGTCCCAGTGAGGCTATGAAAGGAGAATTAATTTAGCTGCAATATTTTTAAAGTGCAGTGAGTTTCTTTTGGCTTAAAGAAAAGACCTGTACCCTGTGACACATCCCATGTTCTTCCTAGAAAAGCTTCTTCAGCTTTTATGCAGTTGCTTCTAGGGAGGTAGGAATGTCACGTTCTACCCTCTGTATCATTAGACCATCTCTTCTGCGTCAGGATATTGTAGGAGGGGTTTACGAAGAAATCCTGTGTTTTGAAAGATGTCCTTGAGCTGGGCATATAAACTGCTGGAACAGATTTTCTTGAATTAGTAATTCTAAGTATTGAAGGAACTATGGTAGAAAAAAAATTCAATGTGAGCAGGGATAAACCCCATAATACTTTTAGGGTTTCATCCAAGGTCCACAGAGTTCAATGGAGGTTGCATTGATCACAGTGTCTTTTGGTTCAGACTCTGTGTTCATTCTTGGGTTAGAGTTTTGCTTCGTAGTCCCATGTCGTGGTTTCAGCCGAAATCACCGCAACTGAACCAACAGATGGCCCTTCCCCCCCCAAAAAGAGGAGAGGAAGAGATAAGGAGATTGAAAAGTTTAGAATTAACTAAACTACTTTAATCAAAAATAATATTAAAATAAAAGAGAAGAAAATAATGAAATAGATACAGCACATATACAAAACCGTATCGAGCTCCCAGGATGACAGTCCCGTCACCAGCAGGCACTGGGGAAGTCCCAGCCTGGACTCGGTGATGGACAGGAGCAGGATTCCAGCTCTGGAGTCAGGAACACATGGGTCGGGATCAAAGGCAGATGAACAGACAGGGTCCTCTTCAGACGTTGGCCATTGCAGGAAGAGAGTTGACCCTTTGATCCCTCAGCTTTTATACTGAGCATGGGGCAGATGGGATGGAATACCCCTGTTGGTCAGGTTTGGGTCACCTGTCTTGTCTGTTCCTCCCCACAGATGTGACCCCTCTACGTTTTTCCGTTTCCGACCCTCTAAGGGGCAAATAACGAAAAATTGGCTGCCCTTGGTTGTTATAGCAATAAGTATAAGCAAGGGCCTCTCTGCACACCATTCCCTGGCATGTAGCACAAACATTGGTCTTACCACTCTGAGAAGGACCAGTTTTCTCCACAATATGCCGTTAATTTCAGAGAGTTAGAAAAGGCCTAACTAAAATGCAAAGTTACAGAACACAAAATTGATCCGGTTTTACCTCAAACCGGGACATCCCACTGATGAGAGCGACAGCCTTGTCTCTGGCTGCGCGGAGCATCAGCTCTGTGCCTGAAGGAGCACCCTGGCATTCAGAGAGGCACAAGGTTTGTGGCACTGCGTTACATGCAACAGGTGACTGCCTTCCGTCTGTAAAGTTTCTTTTTGTGCATGTATGTGAATCTACAAATGTATAATGTGTGCAAAATGCCTTTGCATCCCTTAGGGAAAGTGTGCTTGCGTTCACATCGTCGGTGAGAACTGGCTGAGCACTAACTCCACCATAACTAAACTGCTCACTCTTTGGGCCACCACTTGTCCTTCCTTCTGTATTTCTGTGTACTCAGTTTAGTGGAAGAATGATTTTGGCTGATGGTAAAATGGAGAAAATACTCTGATTTATGTGCTTGTATAAATCCCATAGCTCTCAGAACCACTGATACTATCTCTGAATTTAGTTCCAGCTGCAGCCAGCAAATAATGAGATGTTTGCCTTCAGCAGAGCCATTTCAGAAAAATCTTGTGGAAGAAGAAAATTCTAATTCGGGTCCCCGTTTGCTTTGCTCTCAGGTCAGCCTCCATCAGAAATATAGCATGCAAAACCCCACAGCCTGCTTTCAGAAAGCAGCAGCCCCACAGCTTCCCAGGGAGCATGGGATAAATGAGATAAAATCGCCAAAGCTCTAACAGTAATAACAGCGGGTATAGCTGATTAAACAGAACTCTGTGGCATTTACTGTAGGCACCTCAAAAATAGCAAAGCCAAGTATGCATTGAGCAAGGTGTGAAACCCCCCTTATGTCAGACTTCTGAACGTGTCAACCACGTGTAGGTGATGTAACGGACACACCAGTCTTTGTCGCAGATTTATGTTTGTTTATGAGATGAAGGTGCTGGAATAATAGATGCTGATCTCTTTGTTTGGCATAATAAAAGCAATATATTTGCTACAATTCTAGATGATTTTTATTAGTGTATTTAGTAAAGTAAGCAAAGAATACGGGGACAGGGGCAGAGAAGAAAAGAAAAGAAAGTTGGTCAGTGCTTAAAACGGAGAGTTGCTGTACTGTGCTCCCAAAGAGAATGACTTCTATTATTGCTGAATATCCTACTGATTTGCTGTCAGTCAGGAAAGGTTGTATGTAAGAACATGGGTTGGGATCAAAGGCAGATGAGCAGACAGGGTCTTCTTTGGACATTCGCCATTGAAGAAAAAGAGCTGACTCTTTGATCCCTCAGCTTTTATACTGAACATAATGCAGATGCGATGGAATACCCCTGTTGGTCAGTTTTGGGTCACCTGTCCTGTCTGCTCCTCCCTGCAGGTGGGACTCCTCAACGCTTTTCTGTTTCTAACCCTCCAATGGGGCAAATAACAAAATTAGCTGACCTTGGTTGTTATAGCAATAAGTACAAGCAAGAGTTTCTCTGCATACCATTCCTACAAACATTGGTCTTAACACTCTAAAACTGAATAGTTTTCTGCACTATATGCTGTTAGTTTCAAAGAGTTAGAAGAGGCCTAGCTGAGAAGTAAAATTACTGAACAGAAAGTTGGTTCTGTTTTACCTCAAACCATGGTCCCACTGATGAGAGCGACAGCCTTGTCTCTGGCTGCGCGGAGCATCAGCTCTGTGCCTGAAGGAGCACCCTGGCATTCAGAGAGGCACAAGGTTTGTGGCACTGCGTTACATGCAACAGGTGACTGCCTTCCGTCTGTAAAGTTTCTTTTTGTGCATGTATGTGAATCTACAAATGTATAATGTGTGCAAAATGCCTTTGCATCCCTTAGGGAAAGTGTGCTTGCGTTCACATCGTCGGTGAGAACTGGCTGAGCACTAACTCCACCATAACTAAACTGCTCACTCTTTGGGCCACCACTTGTCCTTCCTTCTGTATTTCTGTGTACTCAGTTTAGTGGAAGAATGATTTTGGCTGATGGTAAAATGGAGAAAATACTCTGATTTATGTGCTTGTATAAATCCCATAGCTCTCAGAACCACTGATACTATCTCTGAATTTAGTTCCAGCTGCAGCCAGCAAATAATGAGATGTTTGCCTTCAGCAGAGCCATTTCAGAAAAATCTTGTGGAAGAAGAAAATTCTAATTCGGGTCCCCGTTTGCTTTGCTCTCAGGTCAGCCTCCATCAGAAATATAGCATGCAAAACCCCACAGCCTGCTTTCAGAAAGCAGCAGCCCCACAGCTTCCCAGGGAGCATGGGATAAATGAGATAAAATCGCCAAAGCTCTAACAGTAATAACAGCGGGTATAGCTGATTAAACAGAACTCTGTGGCATTTACTGTAGGCACCTCAAAAATAGCAAAGCCAAGTATGCATTGAGCAAGGTGTGAAACCCCCCTTATGTCAGACTTCTGAACGTGTCAACCACGTGTAGGTGATGTAACGGACACACCAGTCTTTGTCGCAGATTTATGTTTGTTTATGAGATGAAGGTGCTGGAATAATGGATGCTGATCTCTTTGTTTGGCATAATAAAAGCAATATATTTGCTACAATTCTAGATGATTTTTATTAGTGTATTTAGTAAAGTAAGCAAAGAATACGGGGACAGGGGCAGAGAAGAAAAGAAAAGAAAGTTGGTCAGTGCTTAAAACGGAGAGTTGCTGTACTGTGCTCCCAAAGAGAATGACTTCTATTATTGCTGAATATCCTACTGATTTGCTGTCAGTCAGGAAAGGTTGTATGTAAGAAATAAGAGTAATGTAACAGGTTTATTCATAAAGGTGAAAACAGTAGATGACAGTACAAATGCGGCTGCACAAGAAGTCTAGCAGCCCTGGTTCAGGGCATGGTCCTCCAGTGTCTTTTCCCAAAGCCTAATTCCACCACTTCTGCCTCGCAGACCTTGTAGCTGCAGAGAGGAAAAACTCCAAGGCCATTCCTGTGATTCTACCAAGTGCAACAGATTCATGCGTTTCCATTCACAGAAATCACCTGAAAGAGGACCAACAACAGACAATACTGTTAGTGGGGGGTATTTTGTAAAAGATACTCAAGTCCTCTTTTGTCTTTAGGCTCCGCAAATCCATACCATGGGAATAGTGTATTATCCTTGGACAAAAAGTAATTTATTTTCTAAGAAACGGCCTCCCAAATACTTCTTAGAGCTTTCAAATATCATTACTAGCTTTTAAGGAAACACAAAGCTCCCAGTCAAGCATTCCTTGCACGGATTATTCAGGTTCCCCAGAGATGAGTTGGTTTCACTTTTGTTTTTTCTGTGTGTTTAGTACTCATAAAACAGAGGATTTCATGTGACTTCCTAGTCCAGGCATCTCGGTGGAGATCTGCCAGTCCTTGTTTCATTCCTGGCAGGATCAGTAGTTATTTCAGTGTTGGAGTCCCCCTGCATATAGAATCATAGAATTGTCTAGGTTGGAAGGGACCTTTCAAAACATTGAGCCCAACCAGCAACCTAACACTGACAAAGCCACCACTAAACCATGTCCCTAAGCACCATGTCTGTACATTTTTTAAGTACCTCCAGGGATGGTGATTCCATACATTTTTTTAAGTACCTCCAAGGATGGTGATTCCATCACTTCCCTGGGCAGCCTGTTCCAATGTTTGATAACCCTTTTGGTGAAGAATTTTTTCCTCATATCCAGTCTAAATCTGGGACAACTTGAGGCCGTTTCCTCTTGTCCTATCGCTTGTTACTGGGGAGAAGTGACTGACCCCCACCTCTCTACACCCTCCTTTCAGGGAGTTGTAGAGAGTGAGAAGGTCTCCCCTCAGCCTCCTTTTCTCCAGGCTGAACAACCCCTTCCTCAGAAGACTTGTCCTCTAGACCAACTACGTATATATAGAACAACTGTCACCTAGGCAGGTGCTTTAGGTCCTGTGCTAGGAGAGAAGGGGAGGTGACTAGGATTTTATGAAAGCATAAACTAGAATGACCTCAGCACATTCTGCTGAGGATTTAAGAGCTGAATGCCTGTATTTGAAAGAATAACATGCAATTTATGTTTGTGAAGGCCAGGGCTATAAGAAATGACACTTTTATGTTATGTATCCAAGACCAGAGTTTAGATATCTCATTTGTAAAGTACTCAAAATGCTGATGGCTGAGCAGTCCCTCTGTCCAAATCAGATTACAATGTTATATCCTGTAACTTGTACTGAAGAGAGAGGAAGGCACAGTTAAAGTATGAGTGCAGCCTTAATTTGAGCACTTCCTGATATTGCTGTGCTTAGTCATGCAATCTCATGTTCTGAGCAAGCCTTTGCAGTTTTATTATTATTTTATAAATTCACTGTATATACAAAGATATTAGGCATAGTAATCCTGCATTAAAAAAAAATAAATATAAAGGCAATAAGAAGCTGAAGGTAATTATCAAACAATGAATATAGAGGAGTACTTTGATTTTAGCAACCTGTATTAGACACTTTGCAAACAAAGCCTTGGGTTTGGATTAGGTTTTTTTTCTTTGAAGGCTAAATTGATTTCTGCTTACATGTAATGTTTTTTATAATGAAAAGCTAGTACTGAAGGCAGAAACCAATAATTTCTTCTTTTCTTTGACTGCACCTGGAAAACGCTGCAGATGAATATATTTGCAGTTAGGAATTTCACAGATAAAGCTGTTTAAGATATAGTCAGTTTAAGGGGAACTATTGTCTGAAGTGCAAGGTATGTAATTGACGCAATTTTATCCAGATAAAAGTGTAACCAAAAAGCTATTTGTTTATAATTTCAAACTTACCTTAAGAAGTAATTAATCTATGTAATCTAGGATTTAGTTAAGCTCATTCGTGTTTGGGGTTGTTTTTTTTTTAAAGAAAAGCAACAAACCCTCCAACAAAAGAAGAGTCCCCAAGCCTGAGCCGTTACAGTGTCTTTCTCATACTAGGAAGCTCTGGGTCAGGGTAGTTTTAAATGCCATCCCTTTGCCTTCCTCTTTCTCTTGCATTTTGATTATTCTCAAAAGATGAATAGTTACAAGATTATTTTTGCTTTGATAGGAGGCATACAACATCCTCCTTGCGTCCTGAAGGTTAGTTTGAGGCGGAGTATACAGGAGATACAGGCATCCTGGCCTGTATCAGGAACAGTGTGGCGAGTTGGGCCCGAGAGGTGATCGTCCCCCTGTACTGGGCACTGGTGAGGCCTCACCTTGAGTACTGTGTCCAGTTTTGGGCCCCCTACCATAAAAAAGACATTGAGGTGCTGGAGCGGGTCCAGAGAAGGGCGACAAAGATGGTGAGGGGTCTGGAGCACAAGTCTTATGAGGAGAGGCT
>NW_015091069.1:1303317-1341094 GCF_001431845.1 Calidris pugnax
AGAGGAAATGGCCTCAAGTTACGCCAGGGGAGGTTCAGGCTGGATATTAGGAAAAATTTTTTCACTGAAAGGGTTCTCAGGCATTGGAATGGGCTGCCCAGGGAGGTGGTTGAGGCACCATCCCTGGAGGTGTTCAAAAGACGGGTTGATGTAGTGCTGGGAGGTCTGGTTTAGTGATGATGCTCCTTGTTTGTTGTGTGGGTGTCTATTTTTGTCAGTTAGTTTGACGGTTGGACAAGATGATCTTTAAGGTCCCTTCCAACCTAGAAGATTCTGTGATTCTGTGAGTATAAAGCTGAGGATTTCCTTTTCTGGTGGTGGTAATGATCTTTATTTCAGTTAGTTACGCTTACCATCATCTTTAAAGACTTTTAGTTGCACTTAGCCAAGACAATGTTCCCTGATGCTGTACTTCAGTTTAATACCCACCTCCTTTCTCTGCTGAAAGGAGACTTTTCTTGAGGGGACAGCCACAAGAGGTCTTGCCATCTACATGCATTGAGGAGATCTTACAGCTAGTTTCTGTTCTTCATGTGTCATCTGGTTTAAGCATGTCAAGTCACTGGGTGTTACGACAACATCCACGCTGGCACACACACGCCGAAAGTTTGTTGGATTTGCAGCAAACTGGATTTGCAAAGACTGCTACAAAAAGAGGGAACCTGGGGCTGGAAGGGCAGAATTGTTTCCCCCACCACCAGCCCACCAGAATTTGAGGTATTTTTAAGCATTGCAAACATTTCCAGGTCCTCCTAGCTGAGCGCAAAGCAGCACAGCTAAATTCTTTGTGGGAGCCACATGAAGTCCCAGGAGTCAGTACAAAGCTCGCCAGTTCCATAGGCAGGTAGGGCTGTGATAAACACTTTTGATTGGAAATAGGAGTATAGCTAAAATGGAAATGTTTTGTGAAATGATGTCAATGGTGCAGCAATTCAGTTATAGAGGAAAAATCCCATACTCATCCTTTATTGATGTATTCTTCTCACATGTATTGAGGATTAAATATTCCTCTTTTGAGAAAAAGACTTTGAAAGTACTTCTTTCTATAATCTGCAAGCTTCGGTCCACAAAGTCAAGAGAAGTCACTCAGAGAATAGCACGTTCTCCACTTTTCTTTTAAATTGAAACAAATTCTGGTTTTTGATATGTCAAAAACTTTTCCTATGTGTAATTCCCAGCCCTTTTCACACATCTAATCTCAAACCCTGAGGTACTACAACCCAAATACATACAACAATGGTGGAGTCTCATCAGCAACAATATCTGAGAAGTTGCACAAGCCCCAGCACTAACAAAACATTTGAGCTCTTACATCTTGGCACAATAGAGTGTGAGAAGGTAAAACCTCTGTGAATGTTTCTTTTGGGTTGGCAGGGACTGACCAGCTTGTCTTCCATGTGTACTTTCCAGTATTTACTGAGGAACAGGCTAGTGCAGCTGCATTTTTTTTTTTCATGAGTGAGAAATCCTTTACCTGGCCACTTATTTTTGGGAAAATTGTGGAAACATAGTTCACTTTGAGCCTCGTACTCCTCTGTCAGATTTCACTGATTCTGAACAAAAGCCTTAGAAGTTACTGGGCAAAGGATGCAGGCAGGCAGAGGGAGTAACTGGACAAACCTTCTTTCTGTAGGACTTCAGGATGACAGGAAAGTCAATCAAAGAAAATCTACCTGTGGCCAGGGAGATAATGGTGCTTTGTGTCACTGGAACTGTGACTCTAACCCACAGCCCAGACACAGCAGCAGAAGAGGGAGAGGCATTTTGCAGGTTGAGGGCTGCCACCTGGATTTCTGAAGCCTCCAAGAACTAAGTCCACTTCAGGCTCACGCTCTGGCGGTACTGGACTATTCCCAGCTTAAAAGGAAGCAACCTTGGAGCCAGTCCAGGTTAGGCTGTTGTCCTCAGCCAGCTAAATCACATCAGGAACAGGTTTAGCCCTACACTGTGTAAAAGTCACAGCTTTTTTTTTTTTTTTCATCCATTATTTAGATTAGGTTTTGCATGAATGAGTGCCATGCTGAACAGCTTTTCTAGCTGTTTTGTATCAAGGCTGAAGGGGTAAAATATGTCTATTCCAAAAGAAAAAGAAATAAAAAAGAAAAAGAAAAAATATCCTGAGTGCTTTGGTTATTAGCCATTCTCCAGGTAACTCCTGGCTGAAGGCAAAGCTAAATTAA
This sequence comes from Calidris pugnax, assembly GCF_001431845.1. Lineage (NCBI taxonomy): Eukaryota > Metazoa > Chordata > Aves > Charadriiformes > Scolopacidae > Calidris > Calidris pugnax. Next base: position 1,305,498 of record NW_015091069.1, read on the forward strand.
ATTTTGTAGTAGCAGAATGATATATATATATATGCATATATATACACAAACACACCCCCTTTAGGAGCTATTTTTAACACATGTACATCTACCATACCTCACATCGGACAGCTTTATTTGAATCCAGGCTATTCATTGGTAATAAGCAACTAATTAATTTATCTCATGAATATCAAATATGCAATTAGTCACAGAGCACTCAGTATTCCAGCCATTACCTACCGCTGTAGGCTCCACGCTGCCAACAATGACTCTGGGAAATGAGTCCCATTCAGTACCTTGACCTGCCCTAGAAAGAAAGACATAAATGGGTTTACCATATGCTGCTTAATATTGTACTTATAATTCTTTCTTTCTTTTGTGCGTGTGTGCATGTGTCTGTGCAGTTGGTTAATGGGTTCTCTTTAATCATAACAATGCGAAGGGAGACGAGGAGTGTTTAGAAGATTTAATAATGTTGTAGTCTCAAAGTCCTGAGATTAATATTTCTGCCCAAAGGAAACACACATGCATATGTCACTGTTGGTAAGACAGGAGGTAATAGACTAAAATTGCGGACGGGAAGATGAAAGTTAGATGTTGGATGAAAAGCTGTGAAACAGTCATGATGGATATGCATTGTTGAACAGACGTGCAAGGGGAGATTGTACAGTCTCTGTCAATGGTGCTCGCTGAGGAGGGATGTGACAGGCACCTGGGTGAAGGCTCAGGCACGGCTGATGGTGTCCTGGAGAGGAATGGCAGGGCTCTTAAACTCTGGGGCTCCTGCATGTCTCTTGTATTGCCTTTCTCAATAGCAAGCTCGAGGATCAAACAAGCTTGTAAACTGAACTACTAGATGAAGTTGAAGCATATTTATTTACTGCAAAGCAAACGTCATTACTGTTGCCTTGAGATATTTTGTGATTAAGTACAGTTTCCCACACTGGCAAATCTAATGCCGTTTATAGAAATGCTGACTTCCATTATTCCGTGGAATAAATTCCTCCTAAGGTTTAACCTTGGAGAAGATTTCTGGATGTTAAAAAATTTTAAAAATCAGTAAATGGTACTGCAGTTGTAGGAAAGCCTTGCAAGGTGGGGTCCAGCTCAATTCATTGGAGCACTTTGGCAGTACATACAGCATAGCAATTAGAAATGGTTTCTGCGACAGCGGAACCTTAGAAGACATCAAACTGTTACACACTGGAGCATTTAGTCATAAATCTTGCAATTTGTAGTAGAATATAAACTAATAAAGCATTAAAAAGAGGGCAAAGAAATGTAAGTACTTTTTCAAACTCTTCATCTTTGTCGGAGGATGGTTTTACAGAGGTGATGTGAGGTTTAATGATGAGCAAGAATCTATCACTGCTTTTGTTTTTATTAAGTTGTACTTCATCTCTTAATGTTGTTTAACCTCTGTGGCTTTTGATTGATATTTTTATAAGTTGCTAAATTAATAGCTCATAAATAAAGCACAGCAGCCATTCTTTGAGTTGCAAAACATAGGCCACTGTGTTCTTGTCAACAAGCTGCTATTTTTAGTTAGTATGGAAATCAGTTCTTCAGATTAATCACCAAATAAAGCTGAGGATGAAATATTTGGTTTAGATAGCTCAATCAATGTCTTTGATGGCGAGGAAAGAGTTCATTAATAGTCAACATGAAATTCCTGAGCACTGCAGTGTTTTAAAGAAAAAATGCCACTCTGCATACGTGGACACATTGTAGTGTTCTGCAACCCCCACAAGATTTAACATACTTCACATTGTTGGTAGTACAGTTTATATTAGCCTTTTTCTTTCTGTGATTTGGGGTAACCTTGAGAAATATGTTGTAATACCCCTGCACTCCCACCAGTTCTGGAGGGCACGTATGGGAAATGGAAACTCTGTGCCAGTGTCTGGCATGGATACCATGGAAGGAGGGTTAGAATGGGCAGCTCTTGCTCATGTGCAGCCCAGAGAGCTCTTGCTCTTGGCATGAGCTCTTGCTCATGGCAGCCCAGAGAGCCAACCGTGTCCTGGGCTGCATCAGGAGAAGTGTGGCCAGCAGGTCCCGGGAGGTGATTCTGCCCCTCTACTCTGCACTCGTGAGACCCCACCTGGAGCTCTGTGTCCAGCTCTGGAGTCCTCAACACAGGAAGGACATGAAGGTGTTGGAACGGGTCCAGCGGAGGGCCACGAGGATGATCAGAGGGATGGAGCACCTCTCCTATGAAGACAGGCTGAGGGAGCTGGGGTTGTTCAGCCTGGAGAAGAGGAGGCTCCGGGGAGACCTTATAACGGCCTTTCAGTACCTGAAAGGAGCCTACCGAAGAGCTGGAGAGGGACTCTTTACAAAGAAGAGTAGCGACAGGACAAGGGGCAATGGTTTTAAGCTGGTGGAGGGGAGATTTAGGTTAGATACTAGGAAGAAATTCTTTACAGTGAGGGTGGTGAGACACTGGAACAGGTTGCCCAGGGAGGTCGTGGATGCCCCATCACTGGAGGTGTTCAAGGCCCGGGTGGATGGCTATTTGAGCAACCTGGTCTGGTGGGAGGTGTCCCTGCCCATGGCAGGGGGGTTGGAACTAGATGATCTTTAAGGTCCCTTCCAACCCAAACCATTCTATGATTCTATGATTCTATGTGAAGGATCACCATCCACTCCGCAAGTTCATTCCTCTGGGTATCTTCTTCCTCCTCCAAACCCTGAGTTTTGTAGAGAAGGCTTTGCTCGTACTGGTTTTCCAGCCATCACTACCAGAATAGGCACTGTGGTTCCCACTTGCTAGTTTGGACAGGCAGGCTGTAACCCACATTTGCATGACCGCGCCACCTCCCACGTCTGAGCAGCGTTGGGCTGCCAAGGTGAGGGTTATGTTGGGCTGCCAAGGTGAGGGCTACGTTGGGCTGCCAAGGTGAGGGCTACATGCTCTCTCTGCTTGAGTGCAGAAGTGGGAGCCTCCAGTGTGAGCCCCAGCCCCTGTTCTGAATCAGCTCTGGGACCAGCAGATGACAATGTGTTCTGCATTCACGCACTGCGGGCCTATCAATCAATCAATCTCAGCGGAGAGATTCAGGGAGTTTAACAGCAACTTTTTTGTAGCTGTAATAACTGCTCTGAAAGTCAACTCTAATCTCTTCAGGTGTTAAATGTAAACAAATACCATTCTGCATAAAAATGCTTTTCCTGTATTTTTTTTTTTTTCTAAATATAAAGACTGAAGGAAATGCTTTATAAAAACAATTCTCCTTAAAATCTTAAGGGACACTAATTACTTTTAATTTCAGTGTGTGATGGTCCTTATCCAGGGGAAGTATGCTGCATGGGCTATAAACCATTTTAATATCATACAGCATTTAACAGAGCATGCCTGGAGTTAGTTGAGCAGTCTCCCTGGTTCTCTGATCTCTATTATCCTTCACCATGATTAAACATGCAGCGTTTCATCACCTAATCGTGAAGGGCGTTCAGGAAAGTTAACTGAGCTTTCTCTTCTGCCTGCCTGAGTGGTTGTGTTTCTCTCCATATTTGCTATTCCACCTTTGTAGCAGTCCATCCCTCTGTCTGGGGCAGTCAGAGGGTAGCCATGGCCATGCAGGCACAGCTCATGCTTGCTTTTGAAGTCAGTTATAAAGATGATGTAAATTGTTGTCTCCTCCTCAGAAGCATCATGGCCATGCAGGCACAGCTCATGCCTTGTTGCTGTTCTCCCAGCAGAAGGATCAGCTCCAGTGACAGCCTTGTCCTCAGCAGTCAGGAGCTGTGGCTCTGGAGCTTGCTTTTGAAGTCAGTTATAAAGAGGATGTAAATTGTTGTCTCCTCCTCAGAAGCAGCAGAGAAAAATCTCCTCTCTATAAAGAGGTGACAATGGAAGGTTTCCCACTTTCTCTACTTGTGTGAAGCACTAGACAGGCAGTGCTACACAATAACATCCACCCTCCACAGAGCAGCAACTGCAGAGCAAAGCTTGGAAATAGGCTGGCTCTGCTCAGACTTGCATCTTACTTAATCAAGGTCAACCCAATCACCTCAGCTCTTTGTAGGAGGCCTTAGCTGTGTTTTCATGTGTTCATGGCCCTGCTCCCTTTGTGCTTGATCCTGCTGCCACCTCATTGAAATCCTGATGATGCATCCCTGCAGGGTCATCTCTGTAGGAAATGAGCAGATATGTGAATATCTGGGAACGGGTTTATTCAAGCTTAAAATCAACGTTATAACCATTTTCTGTGTTGACATTGGAGTAGCCACTCACTATGTCCACATTACTGGAAAGCTGCTACTGGCAGCTCTTGAACACTCAATCATCTTCAGATCTTCAATCTGTTTTTTGTTTAGGCCACAGGTTCATTCCTCCTTTTCTGTTTGGAAATCTCTTTAAGTTATTGTAGATATTGCCAGAAATAAATAACTGTGTTCTTAAGCTGCACCCGTTAGTGAGTGTTGAAGGGCACGCTCCTGTAGATGGTTTCTCTCTACTTACAGGAAGCTATGGAAATCAGCACAGGGTTTAGTTGTGAAACTCAGGCATAACGTGGAAAACCATAGGTGATGGTCTGTCATTCCTATCCCCAAAAGTGGTCTGGGCATCCTCCTGTTCTCAGGTGAAGCACCTCTCTGAAGCATCTGATTCTTTCTGTGGGAGAGATGGACCTGATGCCTGATCCATATTGATCATTCATAAAACCAAGTGGATAATTTTAAAGCTTCTAGTGCTAATTCTTGTCCTGACCAGATACCGGGAGACAGAAATATGTATCCAAATATTGCAATTTTATGTAGGAAAAAGGTGTTTGTTGGTGTCTTTTTACAAATAGATGAAGACTGTAAAGTGATTGTGCATTTATCTTAAACTCCTGAGGTTAATACCATTGAACCACAACTCCATTCTGAAAACATAACTTCTTTTTTCTTCCAGTCTGATTTAAGTGGCTTAAGTATCTTTTACCTTCTCCTGTTACAGAACCAACTTGAAACGTGATTACTTTCATCAAAATACATCAGCAGCACTGATAATGCCAGCAAAAAATGTATATAGATCTGAGAAAGAATTACCAGTTATAGCTAAGGAAATGAATGCTGGTTTTGGTTCACAATGTCTGTAAGTGATTGCTATTTAAAAGCACAGCTAGATTTATATTTCATCAGTAAAATGACTAAAAAAAACCCTGCTCCAAAACACGTAGTAAAATTGAGTCTTCACTGTTCTTCTCAGTGAACTCCAACTTTGATCATAACCTCAGCACAGATTATTATGTTAAAATTTACAGAGACCCAGAATACCTTTCTCATAGTAATAGCTTCCAGTTGGTCTTCAGCCTAAGTAGGATCTGAAGCAGTGACTGGGAGATGAAAGTCTCTCTATGCCATTTTCAATCCCCTGAGCCATCTAGCCACTTTCTGCATTTATTTTTCAGAAATTAATTTTAAAAAAAAGCAATTGTTTTTGCAAACAGCCCTTTGAATTCCATCCCGGTGGCATTTTAGAGCATTATTGCAAATTATTCAATTTATATGCATAGTCAAGCCTACATCATTATTCCCATATTCTACTAAGGCAGGAAGAGACGAAAAAAAAACACTCAGAAAATACAGACAAGAAAAACAAATGCAAAAAACCAAACCTCTGTTCTAGAAAAATATTTTTCACCAGGCTGAAAACAAACCTAAACCTTCTTCATCAAGGTGATCTGTTTTAGAAAGTCATTGTACGTAAAGATTCAAATGACTGCAGGAAAACTCAAAAGATATACTGTATTATGAACACTAATTATTGCAAGTGTTAATGTTTTTGGCTTCAGATGAGATGATCCAACATTCTTAAAAATTAATAAAAATTAATACAGAGGCTTACAGACATACCTGAACATGTTCCAACTTAGCAGCTCATTATTATTCACAGAATAATTGGCAGTTCATTTACATCCTGTGAATTTCAAGGCCTTTATAAGCTACATACATATTACTTTCTCAGATAGGTTGCTTTGCAGTCCATGCTTCTGATGGGAACAATGAAGCGATGCAGGTATGGTTACCCCCAGAAGAAGTGTAAGGCAATGGTACTATTCCTCCAGCATATACCAACTGTTTGATAGGTTCACTCTTCTCCCCAAACTCTACACCTGGTCTTCTGGAGATGTCCAGGTGTGAGACTGTGATTCCTCAGCCTCTTTCTTTTGATTTGAATGTACAATGTGGCAATTCAAATTCAGAAACATGCTGCTGAAAAAGGAAGTGAGCAAGCGTGCGGCAGTGGAGCTGAGTATTCCCAACCTGTAAGACATTATGATACATGCACAAAAGCTAGGGCAGATTTATAAGTGTCAACAAATGTGCAACTATTAACAGTGTCTTTTTTCAAAGGCACTCAGAGAAATGAATGAGTTTTCTCTAGTGCTGTGCCAAATTAACTGTATGGACAAGCACCCGTCATTTCGGCTAAGAAGAAAGGAAAGTTTGATGCTTTTGGCGTGAAGGATTTGAGCTTGCTGAGACCTGTGAAAAGACATAGAATAAAACCACTAACCATTTGCATCTCCTCAGAAAGGCTCCAGCCGTTTCTCTTTGCTCCTGCAGGTTTTGTGGATGCCCCGTGGTCTGTAGTGGAAGGAGCATCACTAGCTGCCTGATGCTTACCCAGAGTCAAAGGGATTCAGCTATAAATTGCTTTCTCTACACCATGCTTATAGCTTAAGGGGGCTCTTTGCTGGGAGACAGTTTTGTATTACTTTTTGCTGGCTTTCTGATTTAGTTTACTTAGAGAAGCTATTAATTACAAGTTGGTAAGGTCTCAAATGAGGTCTAGACCAGCTGCTCCACACACACAGATGATAGGCTGCTGGGTGATGATGGCTCTTAGCTTCTCCTGACATGGGCTGAATTTGGGCAGTTGCTTTGTTCTGTAATGAGCAATCCCACAAGCCACCCAGTTTCCAAAAACAGGCTTTTTAAAAATTAAAGTGCACTTCTAAGACTTAGCTCACACTGTTTATGGAGTTGATTGCCCTCAAGTTCACCTTGGGCCTAATTGGCTTACTGGCTTAATTAGCAAAGTGCTTATTAATGTCTAGTGGCAATTAATTTGCAAGGGATTATTTTCTATTAAGATCATGAGTACAGTATTAACATTGTGCAACTGTGATTCTGGAGAACAAACCAGTATAGGGTGTAGGGTTTTCCCTTCATGTATCCAGCACAATTTATTTCTTTGGTCATATTGTGCTGGTTTGCCCTGCAGTTCTAATAATTAGCATCTGTATAAACCCAAGAACTGCATGCTGAGATTAGGGCCATTTTGGAGACAATGGCACGAGAGCTTTTACTGGGCTTGCATAAATCATGATGGGTTGATGAGCAAATAAATTACCTTTGTCAGATAACACAGTATCACACGAACAAAAGGTACATTTCTGAATTGTGATAAGCCTACATTTCACAAATTCAAGTGTATTGTTCTGGTATTTTAATATTTATATGTGCACGAAAGTTGAAGTATGAAGAGTAGAGTCTGAGACCTAGCAATAATCCACAAGCTCATTTCAGAAAGCCACAGCTCTGTGATAGTTCACGGGTGTGTGTGTTTTAATGGGACACTCTTACTCCCATGTAAATCTGGGATGCGGGGAAAGGCCGAGGATCCCTCCAGCCCAGCACTAGTAGAAAAGTTGAAGTATGAAGAATAGACCTAGCTATAATGCACAAGCTCATTTCAGAAAGCCACAGCTCTGTGATAGTTCACGGGTGTGTGTTTTAATGGGACAGTCTTACTCCCATGTCAATCTGGGATGCGGGGAAAGGCCGAGGATCCCTCCAGCCCAGCACTAGTAGTGGTTGCTTAGGGAAACAATGTAAACCCAGGGTATATAAATAAATAAATAAATAAATAAATAACCCTCCAGCCCAGCACTAGTAGTGGTTGCTTAAGGAAACAATGTAAACCCAGGGTATATAAATAAATAAATAAATAAAGACATAAATAATAAATTTATAAAATAAATAAATAAATAAAGACATAAATAAAAGGAAACAATGTAAACCCAGGGTATATAAAGACATACCTCCCTGGAAGTATGTCCAAAATAAATAAAGACATACCTCCCTGGAAGTATGTCCAATACAAATTCCTTGCTTTCAACTATCTATGGTTTTGGAGAAATGGAGCCTTTGATAACCAGTAGGCATTGACAGGATTTTCTTTTGTGATTCTGTATGTTTTGAATATGTTTATACCTTCTATATCCGTATATCCTGTGGCAGTGAGCTCCCTAATGTGTGCATGGCTTGAAAAAATACTGTCTTTCCTTGCTCCTAAAATATGCATGTGTTATTTCATTTTAATGTTCCCTACTTCTTGCGTTCTAAGAAAGAGTTTCTCATCATCCCTTGTTCACCTCCATCCTGCCTGAGACTGTATAGACATCTCTGCTATCAAACCACAGGCCATTTCTTTTTCTTACTTGAAGAATCCCAGTTACAGAATCCTCGGAGTTTTCATACATTTTCAGCCTTGGTTGCTTGCAGTTTGAAAAAAAAGGTGATTAGGATATATGAAAAAAGGTGTATAAAACTGGGGAGATGCAGATGGAAGCTTTGTCTTAGAGAATCTCTCTCTAACCAGCAGATTGCCAGAAGGTGAGAAGAAATATACTGGTCCTTCTGCTTTTCACGTTACCAGATACCAGAGACAGCTGCATGGACCTTTGTTTCTAGTGTACCAGATTCATGTTTTTCTGCATTTCTTGATCTTCTTGTTCTGTAGATGCTGTCTCACATTCTTCATTCCTGCTGTTTGGAAATGTTTATATCCATTTTTACGCCTTTATTAAGTTGTTGTTTAAGAGTCTCTTTTCCCCCCAACTTTATTATCATTGTATATGCCTTTCCTCAGTTTTCTTGTTTGTACAAGACTTACGTGTTTTCAAGTATAATGTTTTACTTCTGGTACCTTCTTTATTCTGCTGTTTGCTGTGACAGCTTTTCTCTGGGGGAGGTGGGAGGGTGTTGCCTTAATGTTGGGGTTTTTTTCCCCTGGTAATGTGTATTTTGGGGTGTGTTAGTATGTGGGTTGCCAAAAGGCTTTGAAAGATGTATTTGACCTTCAGCAAAGAACAGGTTCTTCATCTCCATTTTGCAAGAGTGAGAAAACCCACATTTTTGTTTTCTCATTTGCTGTTTGTGCGGCATTTTGGCAGCTCACTCAGCTGTATCTGGAATTGTATCTTAAAAAAAAAAAAAATTGTATCTTGCAAAATTTGGGAATAGAAATAAGAAGGTGTGAAATAACCCTTCCCAGAGCCACCACCACAACTGACTTGTGTAAGACCCACTCACGTTCTCCTGTAAAGCTGGTGAGACGTTGACATGCTGCTTAGACTCTGCCAACAGGACAGTTCCAGCCATGAATTTAACAAATTCTGTGGGCAAGTCATGGGGGATACTCACGGCTGGCTGCCTCACCATAGCGTGTCTACATCCAGCAAAACGAAACTGAGGAACCATATTTTGTTCTATGTTTTGGTACTAAAACATATCCCAAAACAATAATAATAACAATAACATTATGAGTAGTCACATGTCAACGATTAAAAAGTGCCATAATATTATCAGTAGTCACATGTCAACGATTAAAAAGTGCCACCAGTGAGATAGAATGAAGCACGTTAATCACCCTTCTACAGCAGGCAAACATTCATATTTAATTTTGGTTTACAGTTTTGTAAGAAAAGCTTAATTTTACTCCTTCCCCCCATACAAAGCATGTACTATAAAATAATCAAAAGTAATCACCCAAGTGTGAATGCAATAGAAAGTTCCATTCAGATTTATTATGCAAACATGAAATGGAAAGTTTCGTATACAGTATATTGCAAAATAAGGCAAATACATTCAGCTAGCATGTAATTGTTTTTAAATTTTTTAACTTGACTGGTATTGTGAGGTACATCCGGAGGCTGTTACTAATAACCTCTATTTCTATAATGTCTTGTGCCAATTGGTCTCAGGCATCCAAATGTTGTGTATAAGGGGAGCAGTCCATCTCTGTAAGGGCACGATGCAGCCATTATTTCTCATTGCATGGTGACCATCCAAGACAGGCAGCAGAGACTATTGCTTTTGTGGTTTAAACTGCAGGAGTACATGAGTATGTTATCATTTGGCCCAATATCTTGGCTTCAAACAATGTCCTTACTAATTATCAAGCAGTATTTTCATGTAACACAGGTGGAAGGTGTTGCAATAACACAGCAGCAGCAGCAGGTTTGTTGTAGTGGGTGCCCAAGGGGACGAAGGTCTAAGATGTGTGTTGCCCTCAGAAAAGGCTGCCTCATCACCTCGAGGTGAGCCCCATCCCTTGCCTCTGGGCACAGCCTCCCTTCTCCCATGTGGTTCCTGCTTGTTGTTAAATGAAGTCAGGCTGAGGGATCTAGTCAGGGTTTGGAGAGGGAGCACGGGTTTGTCATTCCCCTCATGTGGTTTATGATCTGAAGCATGGCATGTTAATTTTATGCTAATTTGCCCTCACTGCCTCTGCACATACTTGAAAACCAGAGCTCCCATGAGTGTCTGTGAGAAATACAGACATGCATATGGACAGAATAGAAACCTAATGTTCCAGCAGTCCTGTGGGAAAAATGTCTTGCTGCTGGGTGAATCCTTTTACATTTTTTTTCCTGAGGAGTATAAACACAAATATGGACAGTCTGTTCCTGTAACACGCTTTCATTTTAAAGCTGCATAAGCAACATTTGCCGCTTAGTTCCTCAAAAATGAAATGTGTGAGGTATAATATGCAGTACTTTGGCTTCCTATTATTCAAGTGCCTGCATCCAGAAATGATGCAGGAAGAGGGCAAGGACAAAATGTTGTCTTTATCGCTGAATTAAGCTCTCCAGGACACAGACTGTCCCTTATTTCTACCATGGCAGGACTCAGCATGAAGAATCACTGGCTTCTGTTTCAACAGAAGTAAATCAGGCCAGCCATATGCTGAGTGCCAGCACTACTGCAACAAGCATTTTGTTTTTGTAGATTTGGTAAGTGCTAAGGCTGGTTCTCCCTTGGCCTGCAAATAGAGCAGCACACGCGTGCAAGTCCCTAAGAGGTGCTAGGAGATAGCTGCAGTTGTGGTCTGGGACTGTGTGATGTGTTACAACTGAAAAAGGTTGCACAGGAACTTGTCCAGGTGGGTTTTGAGTATCTCCAGAGATGGAGCCACCACCACCTATTTGGGCAGCCTGTTCCAGAGCTCTGCCACCCTCAAAGTGAAGAAGTTCCTCCTCATGTTGAGGTGGGACTTGTTCTATTCCAGTTTGTGCCCATTTCCTCTTGTCCTGTCACTGGGCACCACTGAAAAAAGACTGGCCCCATTCACTTGACACCTACCCTTTAAGTATTTATAAGCATTTATCAGATCCCCCCTCAGCCTTCTCTTCTCCAGACTAAAAAGACCCAAGTCATAGAATCATAGAATCATAGAATCATTGAGGTTGGAAGAGACCCTTGGGATCATCGAGTCCAACCATCTCCCCTACTCTACAAAGTCCTCCCCTACACCATGTCCCTTAGCACTGCATCTAAACGGCCCTTAAACACAGCCAGGGATGGTGACTCCACCCCCTCCCTGGGCAGCCTGTTCCAATGCCCGACCACTCTTTCGGTGAAAAATTCTTTCCTAATGTTCAGTCTAAACCTCCCCTGTTGGAGCTTGAAGCCGTTCCCTCTCGTTCTGTCACTAATTACCTGTGAGAAGAGACCAGCCCCAACCTCTCTACAGTGTCCTTTCACGGAGTTGTAGAGAGTGATGAGGTCTCCCCTCAGCCTCCTCTTCCTCATACTAAACAGCCCCAGCTCCTTCAGCCGCTCTTCATATGATTTGTCTTCCAGGCCCTTCACTAGTTTCGTTGCCCTCCTCTGCACTCGCTCCAGCACCTCCAGATCTCTCTTGTATTGAGGTGCCCAAAACTGGACACAATACTCAAGGTGTGGCCTCACCAGTGCTGAGTACAGGGGCACAATCACCTCCCTACTTCTGCTGGTCACACTATTTCTAATACAAGCCAGAATGCCGTTGGCTTTCTTGGCCACCTGGGCACACTGCCGGCTCTTCAGCCTTTCCTCATAAGAGGGATGCTCCAGGCCCCTCATCATCTTTGTAGCCCTTTGCTGTCCGCTCTCCAGCAGTTGCCTGCCCTTCTTGAACTGGGGATCCCAGAACTGTACAATGTTCATTGTACATTAGGGGCAAGTCAGGCTTAGGGACACAGCGCTCCCAGCTGTTGTTGTCCACTGTGAAATGCAGGCATCTCCTTTGTTGGAGACCATGAGGTAATGTTGGTTATTCTGAAACAGAATAATCAAACTCTGCTTTTGTGTATTATTGCCATAGTAGTCGGTATGGAAAAAGAGGATGCCTAATCTGGCTATCCTTGCATGCACTGCACTCAGTCCAAATGTGGGGCAAGAAGTCAGGCAGTCCTAGACCATTCTCCAGTGTGACCAGAAGCTGCAGAAGGTGGTGTTGTGTAAATAGCTGTGTCCTTTGGACCTGGTCCCAATTACTAGAGAAACCCATGGGTACTTTGCAGAACAGGCACGACTGTGCTCTAACCATGCCTGCAATTCATGCTATTGCCCTTGGCCTAAAAAGCAAGCAGTACATGCGGCAGTACTTTCCAGAAGAAAAGCCATAAAACATTTAGTTTTTGTTTACTTCACAGAACAAAGTTCTGCTGGGTCAATGTCAGGGAGAAACCTGTTTCCCTGGGCATGGTTGGTTTTTCAGCATGGAAGAGAGGTCCTTAGATATAGACACACAGGGGGGAGTGGGAGGAGGGAATTATGAAGTCAAAGCCTCTGTTTGGTATGCCAGGCTCTATGAACTTCATGGGATTTATAAAAATTAATTCTGTAGCTAAAACAATCTCTGGATTCAGTTCCAGTTTCCCTGTGGTGGTAAATGTGATAAGAACTTGGATGGCCTTCTTGTTGAAAACTGCTGTGAATGTTGTCTTGGTATGGAGAATACATCAAAATGGGCTGGTTTTTGGTCAGCCCCTGCTCCCTTTGTCTTGCCTGGTCAGTAACACTAGAGGCATAGCTATTTTGCCTAGTATTTCTGTAAACCTACTAGCCATCATCAGGGAACGTAGAGGAACATTACAGTGTAGAGAGGGGGTTTTTTTTGTTGTTTGCTTTCTTTTTTTTTTTTTTTACAAAGATGGTTTTGATCTTTGTCACAGATTTGTATTTGTTCTCCTATTTGAAATAAGTCTCTAGTTTGGTTTTTTTTTTTTTCTCATTTTAATTTATGTGATTGCTTTCACTTATGCCAGAGAAAGTTAACCACCCTGGCAGTGAGAGCCAACTATTCTGACTGCAGAATAACGTGGTACCCAAAGCAGCACTGCTTGCTGCACAAGGACCACGAGGTACTTGATAGATGTTAAAACAATGTACTTCACAGTATCCAGGAAAGAAATCAACTCTTTTCCATGTTTTACAGAGAGCAGGAGTTGAAACTAATGGTAATATGCCTCCTTAAGACTAATGTATATTTATCTGAGCATTACTGAGTTTCAGCAAGTAGCTGCGGTGTGAGGATCTTTAGACTTTAGGTTTTAATCTTTACTGCAAGTTTTTAAGAATAATAGAACTCAATCTTGTATGTATGTGGTGTTCTAGCTTTACTTGCATGGAACATTACAAATACTTACCTGAATCTGTGTAGATCTTCTTGATCTTGCTGTGATCCTGATACGAAACCTACATCTTTTGTCTGAACCTTCATTTGTTAGACAAATCATTTTGTCCTTGCTTTGAGCTTAGCAGAGTACTGATTTAGACATGGCTTGTGCCCACCAAGTATTGCACTGATCTGTCAGGTCAGACTAGAAAAGAGATGGTTTTTACTAAGCTGATGGATCTCTTTGGTCTGTTACCACTGTCTTGTTTGTTTGAATGGAGTATACCCCTCAAAGTAATGTCCCTCCCTTCCCAAATGTTAAGGGGTGAGAAATACGTGTGAGAAAATGCAAATATGCTCTAAAATATCCTCTTTTCTTCACTACCACACCTTACCACATCCAATTTCCTCCTTCTGGGCAAATCTACCTGGCAGGTTTTCAGCTGTCACTGCCAGCTTTGTTAAAGATGCTGCAAGGTGCCAAGGATATAATTCTTAAAAACATCTTTGTTGGCCAGGTCTGGCACTGCTGCAAGTACTGGGGTTCCTATCTCCTTCTGATAAAAGCTACTGGCTTATAAAGTGTTGACTTATGACCTGTCACAATATCAGCAGTTTGGGTGTAGTGGGATGGGCTGGCCGTGGTCAACAGGACAGGAGAGGATGGATCAGATAGTGGCTTGATGGATAGCAACAGATCGAAAAGGAGAAGTACAAGGGTGAGCAGAGGTAGCGGTGAAATATCCTACAACACCCTGGATCATTTTGCGTGCCTCCAGAGGATCAGATATTCTAAAACAAACAAAACTGGTCTTGGTGGTGTCAAACTGAGCTGCCTACATTTCCAGCATCTCAGGAAAAGTGTTTCCTCAGTGTGCACTAAGGTCTCTGCTCAGACTTGAAGCATTCTGTGCTCAGCCTCCAAATGTTGAATATTTTATTTGAGATTTGATTTACTTCTTGAGGAAGTAGACTAAAAAAGCTCCCGGTGTGTTGCCTCTAGTTACTAATTTAAATTGAGATTAGAGCAGGAGAGTATCCAACACCATTAGTTTGCCTTAAAACTTTCTGCATCTGGCAGTGTCTCCTGGCTGGTGCCAGCACTCTCTTTAAATTGCAAAGAAAGCCTGAGAGACTTTCTTCACCTGGCACAGGCGCAAGCTGGCAGTCAGGTGTTCCTGCATGAACACTGAAGTTACAGTAGGGGTAACATCTCTAAGGTTATGGGAAGGCATTTGCCTTCCTCTTTTTGTTACGACACAGTTTCTTGAAGTCCTTCCTCTCCATCACTGTTAACAGCGTATGATGTAAGCCCTAAGTGATGGATAGCAACAGATCAAAAAGGAGAAGTACAAGGGTGAACAGAGGTAGCAGTGAAATATCCTACAACACCCTGGATCATTTTGCGTGCCTCCAGAGGATCAGATATTCTAAAACAAACAAAACTGGTCGTGGTGGTGTCAAACTGAGCTGCCTACATTTCCAGCATCTCAGGAAAAGTGTTTCCTCAGTGTGCACTAAGGTCTCTGCTCAGACTTGAAGCATTCTGTGCTCAGCCTCCAAATGTTGAATATTTTATTTGAGATTTGATTTACTTCTTGAGGAAGTAGACTAAAAAAGCTCCCGGTGTGTTGCCTCTAGTTACTAATTTAAATTGAGATTAGAGCAGGAGAGTATCCAACACCATTAGTTTGCCTTAAAACTTTCTGCATCTGGCAGTGTCTCCTGGCTGGTGCCAGCACTCTCTTTAAATTGCAAAGAAAGCCTGAGAGACTTTCTTCACCTGGCACAGGCGCAAGCTGGCAGGCAGGTGTTCCTGCATGAACACTGAAGTTACAGTAGGGGTAACATCTCTAAGGTTATGGGAAGGCATTTGCCTTCCTCTTTTTGTTACGACACAGTTTCTTGAAGTCCTTCCTCTCCATCACTGTTATATATCACTTGTATACATGAGGGGCTCTGAAGGACTCCAGGAAACTGTGAATGTCAACTGGGAGATACAGACCAGACATATTTCTGTTACTTGCCTCCTTGGAGCATTGTGGGCTCCCATTTAAATCCAGGGCACCTTGGAAGAAGCTGAAAAGGAAGGCAAACCACCTTGAGAGCAATGGTAGGGTGCTGATGCTGCCATGATGATCCACCCAGCATTTAGGACTCTCAAGACTTGTCCCGTGGAAAAGGCCACCAGGAGCAGAGCACAGGCTGGGCAACTGAGGACTGTCCTTTTAGGCCCAAGGCTTGTCTGAAAGACAAGCTGCACTATAATATCATTCTTCCTAATGGCACAACAGGCTACATTATTAAAAAATTATGCATTTATATTAGAGAAAAACCACTGTGCAGAGCAAGGCCATAAGGCAGTGAGGTGAAATAAAGCTAAAAAAAATACTTTTTGTTGTGAGAAATAGCCAGAAATCAGAAAAAAAAATGATTATTGGAAATTTCAAATTGTCACTGTGCAAAAGACATCGGGCTTTTAAAACTTCAGAGAAAGAGCAAGAATACCTGGCTCAAAAGTACAGGCATCTGGCACATGAGTCAAAGAAAGCCATCACGGCTGAGGAATCTCAGCCAAGCTGTTCTGATTCTATCTAGAGGAATGTGCTGGTTCATTAATTCACAAGCCAGTCCATTAAAGCATATTTCATAGTTTTAAAGTGTTTAGCAGTTAAATAAACCCTGTGGGTGAATTTGACAATAGATGAGGGATTTTAGCTTCACTATTTCTGCATTGCTACTTGGATGACCTTGAATTTGTCTTCTGCTAAGGTTCCCTGGTCTCATTTTGGCATTTGTGGCTTTCTGCTACAGATATGAACGTCAGCTCAGGCTCATTGACAGCTTCATCATTTATAAGATCAACATAATTTCCCTTCCAAGAACAAATGTTACTGCCACTGGAATCATATCCTCCATGACAAAACCCCATTTGGTAGCTGATTTTTCACTCCCATTATTAGAATTGCAAGAGTCTAAAAGTTGCTCTTCTCTGGACACCTGACTATTTGCAGTTGAATTAGATGTTTTGATGGGTGGACTGTTCAGTGGATAAGGAATTGGCTGAATGGTCGCATCCAGAGGTTGGTACTCAATGGCTTGAAGTCCAGATGGAGAACAGTGATAAGTGGTGTCCCTCAAGGGGCTGTGCTGGAACATTTTTATCAACGATGTAAACAGAGGGATTGAGTGCACCATCAGCAAGTTTGCAGATGACACCAAGCTGTGTGGTGTTGTCGATACACCAGAGGGATGGGATGTCATCCAGAAGGATCTGGACAGGCTGGAAAGGACCCATGTGAACCTCATGAGGTTCAACAAGAGCAAATGCAAGGTTCTGCACCTGGGCCGGAACAATCCTCGCCATCAATACAGACTAGGAGATGAGGTATTAGAAAGTAGCCCTGAGGAAAGGGACTTGGGGGTGCTGGTGGATGAGAAGCTGGACATGAGCAGGCAGTGGGCAGCTGCAGCCCAGAAGGCCAATCCCATCCTGGGCTGCATCAAAAGATGCGTTGCCAGCAGATCCAGAGAGGTAATTCTTCCACTTTACTCTGCTCTGGTGAGACCTCACCTGGAGTATTGTGTGCAGGTCTGGAGCCCTCAATATAAGAAGGACATGGACCTGATGGAGAGGGTCCAGAGGAGGGCCACAAGGATGATCAGGGGGTTGGAGCACCTCTGCTACGAACAGGTTGCCCCGAGATGTGGTTGAGGCCCCATCCCTGGAGATATTCAAGGTGAGGCTCAATGAGGCCCTGGGCAACCTGGTCTAGTTGGGGGTGTCCCTGCTGACTGCGGGGAGGTCAGACTAGGTGACCTTTGGAGGTCCCTTCTGGCCCGGACCATTCTATGATTCTATGATTGTTTTAGGTCCTTTTCACCTGAAATGTTCTATTCCTATTGTATTCCCATTCAATTGTCTTGGGTTTTTTGACTTCCTTTGCACCTGTTAAGTGGTTGGGGTTATCTCCAAGAACTTGCAAAGGAGTTAAAAGATTCTGATATAGGCCTCTAATTCTTTTCGTACTTACTGCATTTACTTCATAGAGTGGTCTATGTCTTTTCTTTCATTATACATCTCACTGGATTTTACTTTCCCAACAGCACCTTAATCTTTGCAATCCCTCTCTACCATGCAAATATTATGTAATTTGATGAAAGGACAGTACAACATATTCTCTAGAACTTTTAAGTAGCAGAATTTTTCTCTGAACATTTTTATGTCAGTGCATGAACTACTTTTTCCTGTTGTTTCTGGTCTTCAACTTAATTTTTGTTTCCCTCAGTATGTCCAACAGGTTTCATTTAATCTTTTCTGTTTGCATTTTACTTTACAAATGACTGGTGAATGTGGGATTCTAAAGAAATTCTGCAAACATTTTAAAATACATTTTCAAGCTTCATGTTGTAACCTTGATGGGAAATCAAAGAGTGAAAGAAGGGAACTGAAAGTATATAGTTGTTCCAGAGTATTTGGTGGTAAAATATTTTTCACCTAATCTAGAACAACTACATTTTAAGTTATTCATCCTCTTTTCCTTTACAATCAATAGGAAAATTTAGTGACCGATTTAATCTGAACTTTTAACATTTTTATTTTTTTTTTATTTTTCATAAAGAGAATTAGGATCAGAAGCAGGCAAAATTTTTCTGCACTGCCCATGATATTTTTATTTATTTATTTTTTATTTTTCATAAAGAGAAGAATTAGGATCAGGAGCAGGCAAAATTTTTCTGCACTGCCCATGAAGGAAATCTGAACAGCTTCTTTTAGGATAGTTGGCCAAAGTTAGATGGGATGCATGCTATGCGCTAGGACTATAACATAGTTCCATACATAATTTTTCTTCTAAATATAATGTTTCCTGGCTGGAACTGGATTGTTCTGCTGGAATTCTGATAGGGGAAGACAAATGTGTCTTGTATTTGCTTAGAGACTCAATGTCTCTCTTCATCCATGCTTACTCCTTTCTTATTAACAGCTTTCCCTAAATTAATTCAACACCCTTTTTGCATCAAGATAGGGATCCACCATGCATTCTTCAACTCTCACGTATTTTTTTTCTAGATTCATAAAAGCATTAGCAGATGAAAAATCTGTATGTGTTATTGCATTACCGTCCTTATCATCAGGGCTGAATCTTTGGATCCACACTACAGACTCTGCTGCTTGAGTGATAAGAAACACTTGAGTGAGTAGATTGTGATCTAATATGTAAGCAGGTGCTAGAGGAGGAACAGGATAACAATGAGTTTCACAGAGAGGTGCCAAAAGCTCATACATTGGGCAGCTCTGGGGTCCTAGTTTTTATTCCAGAAGAAATAGACTTCAGGAGGGGCTGTCTCCTCAACCTTAGCAGTATTCACTTGTACCAGTGCAGTTCTTTGTCCCAGTTTCAGTTTTTACCCATCTGAATCTTCACATCCTTGACCACTTGTTCTCAGCCTCTCTTAGGATCTTGAGAGCTCTGCCCTTTGGTAAGTGGGAATATGTAGAGTAGATGCACCTTTTCAAACAACCACAAGGAAGGCAACAAGGCCATAGGAGCCAGTTCTGTGTTCCCATCTTGATTCTTACCCTTTAACTACACATTGGCCACTGTTTGTATTGTCTGGTCTGCTTTTGAACTATTTGATCCCATTTCCAGCCTCCATGCTCAAAAGATCTCTTATCCCCATCTGAAGAAGTCATAGCCGTCTTCAGCTCTGTCCTAAACTCTTTCCTCTACTGCCACTCCTTCCATCCAAGATTTTGTCCATCCCAGGGAGCCCACTTCTTCCAGTCTCCATGCCGCACAAGTGGTGTAACAGTAGGAGAAGGATGACCTGGCAGCTAGTGGTTCCAGTGCCCCAGGAGGCCAGCAGGCACGGGTGGCAATGAGCCCCACTCAGGCAGGGCCTCTGTGAGCTGGGATGCTCAGTGCACAGGGAGCCCAGGCAAAACCCGGCCGCTGGCCTAAATGTGCTGAGCCATTGTTGAGAGAGGCTTGAATTCAGTCAGAACTGGGTTAATGTTTTTCACATGGGTGGCAGAGGACATGCCTTGCCCACTTGAACCCAACCTCTTAAATTTCATCTTCTTACTGCAGAGCATAAAGGCACTCAAATTTTGTGAAGAACGGTTATGAGAGCTCTTTTAAAAAAGACAAACAGTGTATGTCTTTATAAACCTGTATTAAAAAACTTGTTACAGCTCGAGCTTTCAAAAATAGTGTCCTGAAGCGCTACGGTGCTTTGGCACTTCTAGGTGACTGGCCAGGGCACTGAAACAAGGCACTGGAAACACACAGCGTTACTACAGGCGCTTTTTGCCAGCTCAGTCCGCTTTGAGATTATTTTTTTTTCTGAAGCCCTGTGCTTCTGGTTGAGCGTGTTCAGCTTTTTGCCTCTTGCATTGTGTAATGCCCTGCTGAGGGCACCGATTAAAACAGCGGCCTCTTGGAGAGAGGCACCTGGAAGTGACCTTTGGAAAGCTGTGAGCTCTTGGCTCAGAGTCTTCTTGGGAATCGGGGGCCTTCAGACAGCAGGCCTTAATCACAACTTTTACTGCTTTGGAGATTATTCCTTAATGTTTGCAGAATAAAAGCTATGAATTGAAATGAAAGATGTTGATAAACAGGAGCTCAGTGGGTTGGGAGCTGGAGCCACCTGCCTGTGGGCGGTGCCTCCTAACCGCTAGCACACCATCTTGTGAGGCGGGATGGCTCATCATGTACCTCCTTCTCCTTTATATGGGTCCCAGCTGCCCAAGAATCGTGTATGTTAGGTGTTAATGTGTTAAAACAATCTGATCTGCAGAGGGTGTGGCTGAAAATACAGGTTTGATCCTAGCAACACCACTGTGGTGCCATCCTTCTAGCGAGGATCCCTGAAGAATATGTCCGTCTCCATAGTGCTGTGTGGCTCTGCCCTCTAAGGAGAGGCTGAGGGAGCTGGAGGGGCTCAGCTGGCGAGGACATGGCCTCGGGGGTCCTGGTGGCAGCCTGCCCGGCCCTATGGGGAGATTATGGAGCAGGTGGAGACAGGTGCTTTATGGAAGTGTCTAGCAGGAGTACAGGACACAGTGGTCATAAATTGGAGTAGAGAAGGTTCTGACTTGACATAAGGAGGAAAAAAGTCAACTGAAGACAAGAACAGGTTTTCTAGAGAGGCTGTGGATCTTTGTCGTTGGAGATCTCCCAGGCTTGAATGGAAGACTCAGAGCGACTTGGTTTTAATTCACTGTTGACCCTTAAGCAGGAGGTTGGTCTCCTGAGGTGCCTTCCAGTCTGATTCTGTGTTTCTGTGGAAATGTAAAAATACCTAGAATTCAAGACCAGCAAAACTGGAGATGGGTATTCCACTCCAAGGGTTAAAAAAAAAATAAAAATTAATCTGCTGACATACCAGGTCTAGATTTTACCCCTGGTTTTCAAAGAAAGCATCTGAATCTTCTGGATTTTCCTAATTTTTCAGTCATAAGTCAGACTGAGTTTTGGCCACCCTAAGCCTTTGCTGTGGGGTTGGTCATATCCAAAAGAGTTCTGTTGTTTATTATAAGTGCTGGGCTGGTGGAATGCTGACTGTTACCAGGCATGTGCATGCTGTAGTAGAGGATGCTACATCTTAGTATAGTATTAAGAGATTCTTATAACAAGCATGAAAAGGTTAAAAAGTGAACTCACCATCTGCACTTACAATAACAGCCTTCCAGACTTCTTCGCACTTTTCCATTTTCCCTCCTAAAACTTTGAGAAGCCCAAAATCAATTAACAGCTGATTTCTTAGATGTTGTGGAAAGAGATCCCTACTGCAGTGTTATAAGGCTGCACTTGAATAATACCTTAAAAATAAAAAATGACAGCCTTATCCTCTTGTTTGATGTGGCATTTGAACTGAAGCTACAGCTTCCTTTTCAAATGTTGATAGAAAATCGTTGAAGGAGGAGAAATTTCTGCACTACTAGGATAAACTCATGTCAGTCATGCCAGAGTGTTAGGAAACATTATGAGATCTGGATGAAGTCTGCCAAAATCTGTACAACATCAGTTTCTAAATACTCGGCTAGTCTTTAGTGGTGCGGTCTGGAGGTTTTTAAATGCTGACTTCATTAGAAAATAAAAACATATAAATAGTGTGGTCACATTTTTAGAAGAAAGTTGGGGGTTTTTTTAGCAGAAAATGTTGTTTTAGTTGTCATGAAACATTAATTCCCCCTTTGTGCATTTTTATATTAAAACACTAATGAATTTGTATGCTAAAGCAGGCCTTTCTTAATTCTGCATGATATATATTCATTAGGCCCCAGAGGGAAGGGGGAAGGTCACGTGACCAGGATGTCTCATTACCATGTGTGAAATGATAATGAAATTAGTAATGGCTGGTCAACAAATAGGAAGCAAGTTTATTGTAACTCAAGGGAAAGAGTTGCTGGAATTTTTTTGGTCCCTAATGTTTTTTGCTGAACTTCACAGGCAGAATGACTGCAGCGAGTGTGACAGCCTCCACGCCATCCCCAGAGAGGGGTGCTATAATAGGAAAGTATCACATCTGTGTGTGTGTACTGTTCCGCAGCTGAGGAAGTGGCTTTGGAGCAGGTGGATTGTTTTAATTATGCAGGGGCTGGGAAGAACCCATGGGGGCCGTGGGAGCTGCTTTTGGTCCATCGGGATGGCCCTGGTACAAATCTCAGAACATCCAGATCGTTTCGAAAACATCCAAAAGTGCCAGAGTGCTGCAAGAACCAGGGGCTATAGGATGCTTCTGAAATCAATTCAGGCATTTTTGCAGATGTGTTATTGTTGGTGCTTATTTAATCCTTCAGCATCCAAAACCAAAACCAACCAAAACCAAACAAACCCCTACAAAATGCAGATTAAGATACCTCATATTTTAGTCCTGTTGCTGCAGCGCAAAAGAAGCGGAAGTGTTTGTATTGGTCAGATGAGATTTGGACTGTCTTTAAAGGGACTACCTTACCTTACATTATGGGCTCTTGTACATCCAAAGCAGCAAAGGCAGTTACTCAGTTTTGCAGCACTGAAATTAAGACTTGCTGCTTTCCTGCCCATCACCTTAGCAGCTGTCAATCTAGGCTGTAGTGAAAGCTTGTTGGGAATTTTCAATGGGGATAGTCAGTTAAGATCATACCAAGGTCTCGAAACTGTCAATCTCTGTTGGAACAAAACGCTATCTGTGAGTGCTGTCTTACTCTTCTTGCAGGGTTTGGAGTTCAGGAGAATGTAGACATGACTGTTCTGGGGCTGTGAGAGCAGCGTGTTCAGCTTCCCTGCCTGGGGTTGGCTAACCTCGCTTAAGGAAACTGCCTTCTGGAGTAGCATGGTTCAAATTATGATTATGAACAAGCTTTCTTAATGCACAAGAGGCAAACTGTGTATGTTTTTATTACAGATAATTTTTTCAGTTATGATTAAAGGAATATTAATCACAGTTAGAAAAGGAATACATTACATTTGCGTAATCGTCCCTTTATAATAACGAAGAAAATATCTCTCATGAATATACAGCTAACATTTTGCCAGTATTTAAAATATTTGATATATTCATGGTATTGCAAGTATTCTTCTCTGACTTTAAAATTACATAGAGACATATTAGTCTAATTGGGTTGTTCTCCCAAAATATTCCATTGTCCTGCATATCCTGGCTTTTTTCCTGAAGAGGATTGATTTTTCACATTACTTGTGAACCTAATAAAGAAATGGTTTTCAGCCTTTGTTTTTACCTAGTGTTATCGTGTGTGTGGAAAACGTATTTTATAGCACTGCTTTTTTCATTCTCTTGTTCTCTTTTCATTCTTTTGTTCTATATACATACCCCTTTCTTTTTTGAATACTTATTGTTCTTTCTGATAGAAATTATTTTTCTGGTTCTGCCTCACGAGCTGTAGCTGCCACTTGCAGGCCATGATGAAAACTACTGACTAATGGCGGAAGAGCTCCGGTCATGAAAAAGATTCTTTGATCTTTCTTCTAAGCAGGTGTAAGGCAGGGGCTCTTTTGGAAAGCAAAACATAACCTCTGCAGTCATATAAAATGGTTATGATAAACTGGATGGTATCCATGGGGTAATATCAACAGTAAGTCATTAGAAGAGAGGACGTTTATCTTTTAATGAAACCAGTTATCTAGTCATCATTTTTTAATGCACTTATTATCCACTCTTTGTATTTTCTATCTATTTTGTGTTAGGAGCGTTTTCATTTTCCTTGGAACCTTCTAAATGTTCAACTTGTTTGTCCTTGACTTGCTGCATCCCAGTGTGACCGAACTTGCCTTTGGGAGCTGGGGAGGGGAGGGGCAGAAAGATTGTTGGAAATGCAGATGCTGATCTAGAAAGATTGCTTTTTCTGAGAGACTGACCTGTCTTAAAATTGTGACTTGGTACATTTTGCTTTGCACGAAAAATAAGTGTTAGGATACAATGATTTTTAAAGACTGGCAGTTTTTTGTTCTTTTTTTCAAATGTGCTCCAAGGGTAACAGATCAGCCTGTAATGGTACAAGGTTTCACTGATTGTTCCAGCACAGTTCAACGAGACCAAGAGGTTCAGGTGCTTTAGAGATCTTAACAGCATTTATCATGCTCAGTATCTCCTCTGAAAGACATGATTTATTACTGTGCAACATGCAATAAGCGAGTGCTTTCTGGAAACTCCCTGTAAACCAGAAGTTTTTACTTCCGATAACTTTCCAGGCTGGTTCTTCTCCTTGGGTCAAACTGTCCTTCAGCTGATACCTATCCAAGCCTTTCTCAGGACAAGTGTCTCATTGCTCCATTAAGCTTACAGATATGTCTTTTTCCACATGTGGAAGTTTTCCTGATGTGTTGATTTCGAAGTCCTTGTGAAAACCTGTGCTGCATTGAGCTGTGTTTGTAGTCTCCAGTCACAGCTTTCTCTCCATTTGGATGTTGCTAAGTCACTTTCCATTGTATTTGAAAAGTTGTGGCAGTTTGGTGAAGTTCCTGCCTGCCTAATCTCCAGCCTGCCTGAAGGCAGAGCCAGGAGAGGGTGGTTTCTAGTGCTGGGAAGGTTGTGTCCTCTCTCCATATATGCTGCTGGCAGGAAGCAGGCAGGGCTGATGAAGGCCATGCTGAACACCACCAGAAAGATGGAGATGTTGCAGCTACATCACAGCAAAAGACAGTGATAGATCAGGACGGTATACTTTTAACTGAGTTTGAAATTTAGTTTTGTTGGGGTTTTTGTTCTTTGCTTGGTTTTGGTTTTGGTTTGGTTTTGGTTTTCTTCCAGAATTTACCATTCTCTAAAAGGTGTTT
The DNA here is from genome assembly GCF_001431845.1 of Calidris pugnax. Classification (NCBI taxonomy): domain Eukaryota; kingdom Metazoa; phylum Chordata; class Aves; order Charadriiformes; family Scolopacidae; genus Calidris; species Calidris pugnax. The sequence continues at coordinate 1,330,428 of NW_015091069.1, forward strand.
GACTTATCTTAAACAGATCAGCTAAAACCAGGCAGGTGGTCCTATACTAAAAAGTGTAAACATTGAGCTTCTTGATAATCCACCTGGTCAAATCCTCATTTTGCCAGACAACCCATAAAGCTGCAGGTGAAAAAAATGTTGAAGCTGTTATAAATAAACACCTGAGTTATGTTTTGCTAGGTATCTTCATGTCTGTTTTTGAGATGTCTCCGTGGGCAAGGGTTTCATCACACTGAGCTCAAATTTGGTGAAAAATTCAAGAGTAGAGCTATAACTCACAGCTTATTTTCAGGATAAGGACTGCTGTCTTTGCACAAGTGTGCAGATGTTTCAGCAAAGGATGTAGTTTTACCCACAGTATTGGTGGACCTGCTGCTGCCTCGGAGGGAAAGGCTGGGAATGAAGGTGTGAGACCAGGAGCTCCTGTGAACATCCTCATCCTTGGGGCAGCAAATTGCATTGCTGCCTATCCTTCCATAAATCCTTGAGCCAGCTTTGTTCCTCCTGTCCGTCCTTAGCTTATGAGGTGAGAGTGGAGGTTACCCTTTTGTAATATTTCTCTTTTTCCTTTCTTGCAGGAAGCTCCTATTGCAAAATTGCCGTATTGGCCCCCCCACTGGTATAGGACAGGTGCTGAGTGGAGGTGGGAGAGGGGCAAATGGGCTGCTGTGGTGGGGAATGGGCTCTGTGCAGAGATGCAGCTGGTGGTCAGCTCCAGCAGAGGGAAAGGGAGGTGGATTAAAAGGTCATTAAGTGAGAGAAGGAGAAACCGGAATGAAAACTGTACACTTTTGGCATATTGTCACCTGCCTAGGGGTTTCTGTAAGAAGAAGGCAATTGCAGTTACCATGCAAGAGGGGGAAGACAGATAAAACCTTCGGAAGTAATTGCAGAGCCTTTTATTAGCTGTTATTCAAATTATATTATCTTAGCCTTTGCACTCAGTTATCTGATGGCTGCCAAACAATACCCAGAGAGCTAGGGGAAAAATGCAGGCCCAGCGATGGGAATAATTGAACATCTTACATTTCACGTGAGTGTTTTGTAGCCTTGTCCCTGAGAGGATGGGAAGACTGTCCCTTCCCCAGCCATCAGCAGGAGCTGTGGGTGACGGGCATCTGGTCTAGATCCATATAGCTTCCTGTACTGTTAGTGCTGTTGCACAGATGTGCTTTGGGTACGAGCCATGGAACCTCCTGCTCAAGAGGTTCTTTGAGGTGCAGAATGGAAGGAGAAAGAGTGGTGAGTCCTGATGCTCCCTCCCCGACTGCAAGGCACGAGGAGGTCTGCTGTGGTTGAAAGGCTACCCCTGGCCCCCTCTCTTTGCTGAGTAAGTTCTCAGAGCCGGGCAGCTCTGCATGGTGTCAAGTCTCAACTCTCTCAAGTGACTCTCCTGAAGGCACAGCTCGTGCCTGTCTCCACCTCTGGCACTGCAGTAGCTGACGTGGCTTTCAGATGGAGCAGGGACAGAGACAGCACCCGAATCCAGGGGCTGGGTGTCCTTTTTGGTCAGTACTGCCAGGGATTTCTACAAACTGAGTTACAGCTCAGTGCACTGTAGGTCTCACCAGAGCTCTGTCTCTGGGGATCGGTTTCCACAGCTCTAAGTCTTCCTGACCCTTCCCAGCAGTAGAACTGCTGTCAGTGAGTTTGTCTCTCTCTTGCCATTAATATAATTGCTTTGAGAGTGTTGCTTTGTTATTATTGACCTGGATTGAAGGTTAGCACCATGTTAATACGTAGAAAAAAAAAATCAAGGCCTTAATTAAAAAAACTGTGGTGAAATCCTGACCTTGCTGTAAACAGGAGGTTGAACCCTTGACTTCAAAGCAGCTGGTACCAGTTGTCCAAAACAAGATCACCTCACCTCTGCTTTTCCTTTGTGCAGATGGCTTGAATCTCAATTCACTCCTCAGCTGACCCCACCGACTGTACTAACTTAAACCTTGACCCACTGATTTTTCAGCATGTGAACTGTGGGCAGTTTATGGCCAAACTGTGACTCAGCCCACATTTCTGTGCAAGCCAGCAAGGCTACAGAAGAACAAGGTGCCTCCTGCAGTAGTTTGACTCTTGGTGCTCAGTCATGTGGAAATGCAGGTATTGCCTTCCCCTGCCTCACAGGAGTCCCAGGAAAGCGGGGCTGGGAGAAGCTTTCACTCCCCTTGGCCCAGCCAAGCAGCTCTTTCCTTGCAGCAGTCATTTCCCAGTGGCAAAATTCCCAGTGGGCAGTAATTTCCCAGTGGCAAAAGCACAGACTGGAACAAATACCCTGCCCCCAGCCCTTTGCTCCAGAGAAATGGAGGAGGCAAGGGAGGCATGGTGAGTCAGTTGTGGACTGAGTCACTTACCTACAGACTATCCTCTGCTTGGTGTTGTGCCTTCGGGCGCTTTCTAACCTTGTGTTCTGATCAGTGATCTGCTCAGTTTCCCCCCTTGTTTGGTGTTGTGGATTTCTTCAATAAATAAGACGAAAATATTTTGGAAGATGGGAGTAAATTCAAAGCACAGAACAAAAGAAATCCAAATGGAATTTAAATACAAGAGTTACATGTGAGAAAGTAGTATGAAACTATGTGATTGCTGTGCAAACAGCTTCTGTCATTTCTTAATATTCTTGACCTCTTACGCTCTTCAGTATTTTTTCCTCCTCTATATAATGCTTTTCTTCAGTGTTTGCTGGTAGTTCCCTATCTTTTAACACTCCTATTCTGCATTTGTTTCCAATATTTTGAGGGAAAGCCACCTGCTTTCCATTTGAGAATCAGGCATCAGGGAAACAAAGCGCTTCTGGTGTTGCAATTGCAATGTGTCTTAGCAGCAGCCCTGCCCTTTCACTCTTGTGCTGACAGCCACTGCATCACCTCAGACCCTCCTTGGGAGCCACCCTTGCCCAGATCCCTCTTTTATGGTGAGTAGAAACCAGATGCTCGTGGTCCCAGACAGTCTTCCAGACGGAGCCACCGTTCTGCCAGGTCTCCACGTCTGTGGGTAACACCACTGGATGGGCTGCTTTCACGGGTAACCCTTTGAACATGTAGGACCAATGCCTCTCTGTTTAGGCTCCATCCTCTTTATCTGTGGTCTCTTTGAAGATACAGATGTCTGCCTCTCCTTTTATAGAATCATAGAATCATAGAATTGCCCAGGCTGGAAGGGACCTCCAAAGGCCATCTAGTCCGACCCCCCCGCAGTCAGCAGGGACACCCCCAACTAGACCAGGTTGCCCAGGGCCTCATCGAGCCTCACCTTGAATATCTCCAGGGATGGGGCCTCAACCACCTCCCTGGGCAACCTGTTCCAGTGCTCCACCACCCTCACAGTGAAGAACCCCCTCCTGATCTCCAATCTAAATCTGTTCCCCTCCAGCTTGAAGCCATTGCCCCTGGTCCTGTCACTGCAGGCCTTTCTAAACAGGCTCTCCCCAGCCTTCCTGTAGCCCCCTCAGGTACTGGAAGGCCGCTATTAGGTCTCCCCGGAGCCTCCTCTTCTCCAGGCTGAACAGCCCCAGCTCCCTCAGCCTGTCCTCGTAGCAGAGGTGCTCCATCCCCCTGATCATCCTTGTGGCCCTCCTCTGGACCCTCTCCATCTCCATGTCCTTCCCATATTGAGGGCTCCAGACCTGCACACAATACTTCCCTCCTGTCCTTCAGTGGCAGTTTTCATGTTTCCTCCCACTGTTTAAATTGCTCAGATCCATCTGCCTCTTATTCTTTTTCTTGATTCTCCTCTTCTTCCACACCTCCTTTTGTGGGAAAGTCTGCTTGCCCTGATTTAATCACCACATTAAAGATATATGACTCTCTAATACGCTCCTCTGCTTGCTGTGTCTTTCTGATTTCTCCTGCAGTACCATCTCAGTCACATGCAGCTAAAAATAAACATATTTTCCTCCTCCTCAGCCTTTTCCACTCAACCTGAACTGTGCTGAGAAGATCACAGAATAGGAAGTTACCTTGGTTTCTGAAAGCACTGAGTTGTATTTCAAGTAGACATAAGATTTTAAAGTTTCATAAATAAGAGAGGACAGCAGAATCCTGGTGGAGCCTGGGAACTCCAGATGGTCTTTACAAAGTTCTCCGAAAAAATTCTAGAGCATCACTACAGCTGGTTAAGTCTCTCTTGAGCAGACTGGTGTTTGAATGGACAGCCATAGTCAGAGTAATACTTTCTTGAACAGCTATCTAAAAACCCCTATCAAAATTAAAATAATCACCTCAAAAACCTCCTCTCAAAACACAGCGGCAACATCTCTGTATCCTGTTTCCTGAGTAAGTCAAAAGCCTCCCTGCCTTCAGCACAGTTGTGAATGAGTATTTGTGTAGGGCATGTTAGTAAAGGGAAGTGGGGAAAGAAAGGATAAGAAGGGGAAAAGAGAAGGGAAAGAAGCCTGGACATGCCTGAGTGAGCAGTAGTTTTCAGTTTGGTCAGCTTGTATCTGTATTTGCAAGATCGCACTGCCTCCATTTCCATTTTGAAAAGGCTTGGAGCATATAAGTGAAATTGTTTCTACTGTAATTTTAGACATATAATGTATCCTGCGCAAATTGGAGAGGGAAAATAAAGTTTAGTTACCTTGTGTCTTTGTTATCCATTAGTTTTTTGAGCTCATGTGCCCTTAGATGACCTGGCTGTGGAGCCTTTCTGGCCTTGTCTACATGGACAGATATATAGATTCAAACTCCTTCACCTGTATCCTGAGGGGCCAGACACTGCCCAGTGCTGTCTGGAAACTGCTGCTGCAGGGCTCTCCTCTGTGCCCCTTTTTTTTGTTTGTTTCTCTTGTTTTAGACACGTGCTATGTTGAAAACGTCCCATCTGAGACACATTCAGTACTTTCCACACCAGTTACAAATCTCTACGGCAATTTTGGTTTTAGTTTTCCTTTTCACAGATAGAGTAGAGCATGGGGAGCTAGAGCAGCGTTTCACCTGCTCTGTTCCACCGAGGGAACAAAGAGAAATGTGGATGCGTCGAGAAAGCTCTGTGATATTTGACATTGATTTGTTTGGTAGTGGCTTGTTTTGCACCTCCCGTCTGTGTAATGCTGCTCCTGGGTGAGTGAGGAAGACTTGCATCGGATCCTTCTGTCATGCATGAATGTCAGTTCCTTTTCTAGCATGTTACCATGGCATCCTACCTCAGGTAATTTAATAAGGGAGAAGAGGAGGATATGAAAGGAATATGTTCATAGCCTCTTAACCCTTTCAGGAGAGTGATCTAAAAGGAATAAGACAAACTACTATGGGAGGATGTCACTGCGTTGGATTCTTGGGTGCTCCATTGCTGCTACTTGTGAAAATGAAGCAACCCATGCCCCTTCCTAGGTACCATCATATTACCATCACCACAGGTAAATGTGTTAGTAGCCTGCCCCTCTGCCCCTGAAATATGAAAAGTCAAGCCCTGAGAAAACATCAGAAAATGCTCACTGGGCTATAGATGATGCTATTGCCTTCATCCTGTAGACCACCTTGGGTATTTTATTTTTAAAAGTTGCTTCTTTGCATTATACTTCTAGAACAGCCAGGTTTACAGGGGGCTTTAGCTTGAACTGCTTGCTGGTCTTACATAAGGGAGGCAACAATTGAATGTTCATAGTCAAGGCTGCACTAAGAAAGTACTTAAAATAGCAGTAAAATCTCTCAGTGTGCACTTTAATTATTAAATTTTGTCCTGCTGCAGAGCAGAGTAATTTCTTTTTAGGATAATTGCCTTTTCAAAGCAATTTTTGCATTAAAGATTCACTGGCTTTGCAGAAGAAACTAGGTGCTTCTGAATGCTCCTTATTAAAAATTTAGCCTAGAGTCTTGTCTTGCCTTTCCTCTTTTTGCTTTTTCGTTTTTCTTACCCACAAAACAGTAGCCTTCATTCACTCCTAGCCTCATGCCCTTTCTTGCACACATTTGCTTTGAGACTTGCACATTAGAGCAGGAAAATAATGCATTCTCTGTTCTTCAACTTTCGGTTCTTGTAAATCAAGGATGGCTGAGGGATGGCTAGTTCGGGTGCCATGTTGCCTCACAGCCCAAACTTCTACACTGAAAGACTTCCCTTCCTAATCAAGTACACCGACTTCACTGTACCCCTTTTTATTTGTGATATTTCATAGCAAAAAAAACCCCCAAAACATCATGGAAGCAAAAGTTTCCATTTTATGGTTGAAAATGCAGCAGCAACGCAAGATTTTTTGACTCTAGCAAGACGGATATGCTATTTCCTGAAGTAAATCCATGGTATGTCTTAGCCACCATTCATCTCATTGCTGTTGATGTCACCAAGGAATTCTTGCATATCCCAAAATATGGAGGAAGGTTATGTGAAGGAAGTTACAGAGATCACTACCACACTGGAAAAAAACCTGCCCTCCGTATTCAGTGAGAAACCTCTTAAAAATAATCTTAGTGATTCCAGTGGGAGGAAGTAGGTACTTGCTAAACAAGGGCTTTTTGATTGCTGCTGTCCTAGCCAGACGTTTCAGCAGGGAGAGTTCCATCAGAAGAGCATTTTAGATTAGCTCACATACGCTAAAAAAGATCAGAATCACTATTTCTGTGTACATCTCTAACGCCACATTAGGACAGTTCAAGGTTTCTTCCTATCTCTGTATCTAAGTAACTTAGAAATTAATGGAATTTTAATAGCCAGAGTTTGTCTTAAAAGAAAAAGTAAAGATGAATTTAACTTCCATCTGATAACTTTTTTTGCTGCTTGTCCTGATACTCTCCTGTTCATTTAAGTGGAGTTACTCCAGATTTTCCTTAGTATAAACCGGATCAAAATCAACTCATTGACAAACCTCAAAAGATTAGAAGTTTTTTCCCCATTTTCCTGCCAGCCCCCCCAGCTAAGCGGATAGCTGTAGCATTCAAACAAAGCAAAGTGTTCAAGGGTAGCATCCTGGACAAGGGGTTTAGACTGGGAAATAATGTTAAAAATTCAGCTGCAACGTGCAGCTACGATTAATATGTGGATTTGGTTTTGATACTGCTGGACATTCATATGTTTGAACTCATGTGGTCAGCTAAAATTGGAAAAAATACTGAGACAAACTGATTTTGTGACATTCTACCCTCCCTTTCCACACTAAAATAAGATTAAAAAAAATAAGTTTCCACCTAACTGAAACTGATCTGGAGCCCAAATGTAGATCTGGATTTTCCCTGAAGATCTCCCACCCCAAGAAAGGAAGCAAGAAGAAAATAGGATCTTTGAAACTCTCATTTGGGTCTGTCTCTTGCTGCAGTGGGCTGCATTATGTGCGCTGTACAGTCTGTCTTGCTCAGAACAGTTGTGGCTGTCATCCCCTAGTGTAGTGTTTAAAATTAAGACTGATTGTGTTTCCATCCATATTGTTAGCTGCTGTCAGTCTCAAATGTGGCAAGCAATTGGTGCAGAGTTTTTGGCCTGGAATTAGCTGGTTTAACCTTGAATAAAGTGAGTAAATATATAGAACAGCAGCTGGAGTTTGGTAACAACTAAATAACGTTATCTGCAAAACTCTGTTTCAGCTTCCAGCTGGCACCCCTCGAGGGGCAGCAACACAATTGAGATTGGCAGCAATTTGATTTCGTGGACTGAATTCTGGCAAAGTACCCAACTGCCTGCACAGTGTGTGAATTATGACTGTTGTGCTTCTCAGTAGCAAACTTTCTCTTTTCCTGGTGTCTTTTCATACTTCTCTCTGGTACTCCTCAGCTCTTGAGCTAATTACAGTCTCATTCTAAAAGGGTGCCATCGTTTGTAGTCACAGCGCATGTGCTATATCAACAAGGTAGATATTCTCTCATGACTGTCTTGGATTGCTCTGACATCTTCCCCTTCTTTGCATCTTGTTGGTTTTTGCCCCGAGCCTCCATGATCAGCTCTCCCCAGTATGTTTTGTTTGCAGCTCACAGGAAAAGGCTGGGAAGATGCAGAAGGAAGCTGCTGTTGTGACATTTAAGTAGATTCAGGAGCAAACAAACACTACGTTCAGGTGCTCTCAGACCTGGGAGACATCTGGCTTTTACCTTTTGTCTTTCAGCTCTGTGCTATGTGATCACCTCTGTAAACAGCTTAGCGTTAGAAAACCTCTTATTTAGTGCTTCTCTGTGATGAAAGCATTTAGTGCTTCTCTGTGATGAAAGCTTCAGGCCTGTTGTCAACACAAGCAGCCTTGTTTCTGTGTTCCTTCTGGTCCTACCCTTGCCCCAGAACAGTTTTGGGAGCCTGGGGCTGCACTACGTGCTCCCAGTCACTGCGTGAGTCCCCCAACCTTGCCCAAAACTGTACTGCTTTCTCAAAGGTCTATTGTCCACCATTGCAATGGAGGCCATTGAAGCAACAGAAAGATCTGAGAAACAGCCTGATGAGTGGTGTAGGAACTAAAGGTTATTCCAGTGCCCGGCCAGGCTGTTCATTTAATGAAAAAGGCAACAGACTTGAGCCTATGAAGCAGGTCTTGGCTGACTGGGAAAAAAAAAAAGTGGCCTTTGGTATTGTTGTCTCTTAATTATTTGTGTTATGGTACCACCAGGAGGCCCTGTCCTCCTCTGGGACAAGTCCATAGCTGGCAGTTTGCGCTCTGTCACGTTCAATGAATACATTGAGGTGACAAGGATCCAACTGTACTTTCAGCACTGCTGCTGCTTTTTGCTGCCAGCACACACTGTACCCCTGCAAGTGATTTCCTTTCTGAAGGGTGCGTAGGCTGGTTTAATTGCTAGTGGAGTGGATCTGATAACACAGAATACACTGCTATGTTTGTCGGCGTGTTCTTAAGACGTGGGTAAAATGAGCTAGAAGAAAAGTAAAAATTGGCTCTCTTAAGAGGTTTCATGATCTAATGCATCTGGACAGTATAAGTTATAGTGTCTGGACTAAAAGTTTATCCATCTTTGGGTTTTGTAATAGTCTCTTTAGTATTTTTAGTGGCTTGTACTCTTCTGTTCTGTCATCATAACGGGTGGTTGGACTTTTGGAGCAGTTTGCTGTGCTTCATTTACTGCCTTGCATTGAAGTTAATTTGTATTCTGAAGATTTCAAAGTACTTTTAAAATTATTATTAAGTATATCTTGGTACATCTTTGAAAAGTATTATTAATTGTATGCTTTGAATTTTAGATGTCCCTATGGAGTGTCTTCACCACACAATGCTAGAGAGGGATCCTTTTCTTTCCTTCCCTTTTCATCCTTCAGATTTACAGATCCAGACTCCTGAAGCCTATTCTGTTCTAAGCCTAAACTGTTCTCTTTATCATTAGGACATTTTGAAGAGGTTGACAGGTGATTTATGAGTTAAAATATAGATCTGGCTTTAAAAAGACTTACTAAACCCTCCAAGCAGAGTATGATTATGCTGTAGGACCACTTCAAGAGCCCCTTTTATTGCCAGAATGACTAAGCCTTTTCTGGTCTCTGTACATTGGGATCAGAGGCAGTAGGAATAATAAACAGTTGTCACTGGTAAAAATAAAGGAAGATGTGAATCATTTTGTTGGTTGACCAGCAGTTAGTAAGTGAAACACTTTTGAACTGCTGAGAAATCCGTATGCAGCAATTTTGTGCTTGAGGTAGGAAGTCAAGAATGAAAATCATTATGTTAGTATCTTTCTCAAGGTACCGTGAAATAAAAGAGGGAAAATAGAGGGGGTGGGGGGAAATTAAATAGAATTAACAGAATTTATGTTATAATGAGCCAAGGAAGAAACCATGTAATGAAGGAAAAATATTCTAGTTGTGCAGTAATATTTGTTAACTTTGTATTTATTTGATGACTCTACATTGAAGAGCCCAGACTAAATATTCTGCCAAATTATTCATCATAAGTTTTTTGAACAAAAGATGCAAATTAGCTGAAATCAGCTACTAAGTCGGGGACATGGATACAGTGGTGCATCTTAGAGGACAAGGAAAAACAACATTCATGGCCATTTGGCTTTGTAGCAGCTCAGAGATGCTGAGCCTAAATAAAAAGCGACAAACAGGAGGCATACAGCTTGCCTATGGACCAAAAGGAAGCAACCTACTGTTCTTGTTAAGGGGCCCAAGGTGAAGGACGTTTCTTCCATTTATTTTCTCCCAGCGAATACCCAGTTTCCTGTCAGTTCTGTGCCAGGGAGCTCATTTAGCTGACTTCGGCAAGATGGTCAAGATTCAGGTTTCCATTTTCCAAGTGCAGGCTGCTTTGCAGGAAAACACTGACACAATACATCATTAGTCCTGAGATTCAGCTTCTCCTAATAGCCCCCTATACATGCATTCCAGGAGAGCTGGATCTTACTTTCCAGCCCTGGGGAAGTCTCCCGAGTCTATCCTTCAAATATTTCTATTTATACATTTCTTTCAATTTATGGTGGAAGGACAAGATGTGAGTGGGTTGGCAAGCAACCGTGCCACCTCCTGCACGGGTTGTGGTTCATGAGTCGTACACCAAACTTCAGTAAAACCTGGGCAGGGTTCGGCTCTGAAAAAGCACAGGGAAGGGGAGGAAATAGGGTTCCCTAATTCTCCAGCCTAACTTTTCTCATGTCTCTCAAGACAGTAGGGTTTCCTAGCCACAGTAAAAGGATAGAGCATGCTTTCTTCCTTATCCTGGATCACAGAATCACAGAATCACAGAATCTTCTAGGTTGGAAGGGACCTTAAAGATCATCTTGTCCAACCGCCAACCTAACTGACAAAAA
>NW_015091069.1:1341208-1345792 GCF_001431845.1 Calidris pugnax
CTTTGTCGCCCTTCTCTGGACCCGCTCCAGCACCTCCATGTCTTTTTTATGGTAGGGGGCCCAAAACTGGACACAGTACTCAAGGTGAGGCCTCACCAGTGCCGAGTACAGGGGGACAATCACCTCTCGGGCTCTACTCCCCACGCTGTTCCTGACACAGGCCAGGATGCCGTTGGCCTTCTTGGCCACCTGGGCACACTGCTGGCTCATGTTCAGCTGACAGTCCACCAACACCCCCAGGTCCTTTTCTGCCAGGCAGCTCCAGCCACTCTGCCCCCAGCCTGTAGCGCTGCAGGGGGTTGGTGTGACCCAAGTGCAGGACTTGGCACTTGGCCTTGTTGAACCTCATCCTGTTGGTCTCGGCCCATCCATCCAGCCTGTCCAGATCTCTCTGCAGAGCCTCTCTACCCTCCAGCAGGTTGACACTGCCACCCAGCTTGGTGTCGTCTGCGAACTTACTGAGGGATCCTGGTGATGAGCAGGGTTGGCATGTGCAGTGGAGCCTTTGCTGCCATAACTCATTATTTCCTTACTGCTTTTCAAGGCTGCAGCCCCTGAGCTGTTCCCCGTGCTGGGATCTGTTCCCTGAGCTGCAGGGTGATGGGACAGGCTCTCTCGAGTCTCAGCTTCCCTGAGGACAGATCCACCTGCTCTAACTTACGTGTACTCCCAGTGTTTAAAATAAGCCAACTGTAAGAATGTATGTGGGATTTCAGGAGCTGTGCTACAGCGTTTAACACCCTTCTCTTGTATCTAGCACAGAGAGCAAGAATCTGTCCCCTCAACTGGTCCACCTGTGGCTGCAGTTAGCAATCCTGCCCTGGGCTTCATGGGAAAGATTCCCTAAAGTTGCCTGAGGAAGGGAGTTGGCACTAAAAAGGGGTTTGTGTGTGTTAACTGGTCACAGGGTAAAACTCACTGTCAGGTCACCCCAGAGCTGGGGCAGCTCTTCATCTCTGTAGGTACTGGCACGGCCTGTGGGATAGCCAGGGAGCCTTTTGATGTGCAAAGTTTTTCACAACAAGGAGGGTAGAAGTGCTTTGCTCTCTGCCATGCTGATGTTAATAGCATTATTTTGGTCCTTACATGTTGAACTGGTATCAGATGAAAACCTGTTGTCTTCCATTTATCTTTAGACCTTCCGCTTTTCCCCCAGCCCAGGGAGCTATGAATATATTACATGTGATAATAATAATAATGTAATTATACTTAAGAACAATGTAATTGCATTTGGTTTAGTGCAAGGCTGTTTTTTTTTTACTTTGGAGTTTTTCTAAAGAAGTTTTAAATGTTTTAAATTAAATATTATATTATAAAAAATTCTTCAATAATGAAAAAACCCTGCCTGGGGCAAGATTACTTCTACCTTGTGCTCAGCAGAACTGCAGTCAGTGGAGTTCTGCCACTGAGGTCTTCACGGGCGTGCCATTTGAAAATGATGAAGTAATCATATGATCCTGAAAAGTGTCTGTGGAGTTGGGGAGCAATAGGTTTCCTATCACTTCATCACTGATGTGGTCTTACATATGAGCACTGCAATTAGTTTGGCTGGAATGAAATCTGTTTTCATTTCATTTGTCAAAATATTTTCATTCATCATACTTGCATTCATCAAAATAGGCATTTAGCCTACTTTGGTGAGGACAGCGCTGCAGTTTTGGAGAGGATATCACAGTCAGGAAGCGAAGCAGAGAAAGGGTCAATACTGATTCTCTGGGCATTCCCTCCTGCAGTCAGTTGTCAGTGCGTGCTGGATTTGCCACTGTTGTGTCCTGCTCTTAATTCCTCTGGTAGGGAGGGGGAGACCTTATTGCTCTCTACAACTCCCTGAAAGGAGGGTGTAGAGAGGTGGGGGTCGGTCTCTTCTCTCAAGTCACATTCGACAGGACGAGAGGAAATGGCCTCAAGTTGCGCCAGGGGAGGTTCAGGCTGGATATTAGGAAAAATTTTTTCACTGAAAGGGTTCTCAGGCATTGGAATGGGCTGCCCAGGGAGGTGGTTGAGGCACCATCCCTGGAGGTGTTCAAAAGACGGGTTGATGTAGTGCTGGGAGGTCTGGTTTAGTGATGATGCTCCTTGTTTGTTGTGCGGGTGTCTATTTTTGTCAGTCAGGTTGACGGTTGGACAAGATGATCTTTAAGGTCCCTTCCAACCTAGAAGATTCTGTGATTCTGTGATTCTGCTGCTTTTGTTTCAGAGCAGTGCCTGGGGAGGAGGGATGTGTCCTGCAGCCCATCAGCAGCACCCAGGCATTTTTGGCAGCCCGCTGCCTCCCTGCCGTACTGCAGGCTGAGGCTGCACATGAGGGGGAACTGTTAAGAAGCTTGGGAATGACTGCATTTTTCCTAGCTCTTAGCCATAGCTCTGAGTAAGATGCATGCGAGATGCAGATCACTGTCCTGGGACTGAATCCCACAGAGGTTTCCTAAAGCTGGCAGCGAGCTCACAGCACCAGGGAAAAGAACACTTTGCGTCAGGTGTCCAGTGAAGAATATAAAGAAGTGCCAGCTCCCAGCTGCACTGCAGTGGCTGCTGATCCCTCTGCCATGCTGGAAGAGGGGGACCGCTGAGCCGGTGACCCCTGGATGCTGAGGGCTAGCGCCAAAAGAAAGAGACCAAGCTCACTGTATTTCTGCTATACCTGTTAAGAGTGTAGATCAGGGTGAGCATTTAGTCAAGTATGTCAACCAGATAAAACATTTGCTTAAATGCCTCTTTTGCAGAAACCATAGACTGTTTCATCCCTCACACTCAGAAAACTATTCAAATTACTTGTTTTCCCCAAGCCATCTCCATTCAGTTTGTTATCGTTTTCATTATTAAACATTTATATAAGCACTGTAACATTTTATAGTGTTTGACAGAGATTTCCAAGTCTGCCTAATTAGCACAGCCCCTGCCACATGGAATATACTTTTATTATTACCAATTCACGGCCTTGTTATTCAGAAGAGGTTCTCTTGTGAATGGAAACGTGCATTACTGCACTTCAGGCTAATAAGTGTGACATAAAATATGACACACAAAATTAACTGCTGCGCTACAGGATCTAGCAATTGGGGGTGATGTGCATATGGTCACATTGAGACTCTGTTTGCATCGTTCCTTTTCTGCCTTACTGCCTAATTAAAAGTCTGAGAGAGGAAAATATTGGGAGAAGAAGGAGGGGGAGAAGAAATGAACAAATCTATCTTGGCATAAATAGGTTTGGCTCAACAATACAACAGTTGTCAGCAGCCTTTTCCATAAGCCTGTTCCCTCAATGAGGTGAGCAGAAAAGTAATTGAAAAGTCAGTTCGTGTCCTTACAGCATTCTTGGAAAGAATCTGGAAAAAAGAAGTTATGTTTGTAAAATGAAGTGTGCATTATGCTTCTGCATGTCCCGTGCCAAAGCAGAGTTTGCCAAGCAGAGGTGTCCTGTATTTGCTCTGATTGTCTGGTCCAAAGATTGTATCAAAATAACAAGTGCTCTCTCCTCTTTTTTTCCTCTCCCTCTGCCCATTCCTGCTCCAATTTGTTTTTCTGAAATCATACCTGACACAAAACTATTAGGAGCATTGGCAACTTTTGAAGCTCTCAAACAATGAATTATAAAGGAGGACTGTAAAACAAGTTGCTACTTGTCTATTAAATATGCATGCACAGATCTCTCCAGCTATCTGCTCTGTCCACGCATCTGTGTTGACTGATAAGTAGGCTGGTGCGCCTGGCGTTCCTCAGCTCTGAGGAGCTCCAGGGAGATCAGAAGGAGCCTCTAGCAGGGGTCCTGCTCTCCTGCCGCGCTCTGTGTGCACAGCAGGGACATCTTCCCCTCTCCAGCCTCATCCCCAGACCTTTGGCACTTCCACCTCAGGCCTGGAAGAGAAGAGAGAAGGCAGCAAAGTGATGCCTTTTTCCAGTAGCATGAGTGGCTCACCTCTTTGATGAGCCAAGTATCGACTGGAAAAATGTTTGGCTGCCAAATGTTGAGGTGTGAGGAAGCCAGAGTGGAGGTAAGGGTAAAAGGAGTAGCAGGAGGATTTCTGAGACTGAGGGGAGAAACTGAGGCAGCCAGCAGCTGGTTTTTGACATAGCTGGAAGGGCCCATGAAACATGCTGCAGTCATTTCACTTGTCCACACTCAAGTTTACAATATGGTAATTAAAAAATGAAAACACGCTGAATATTCTGAATTTCCTTTCTTCGCCTCACCTTACAAGCAGGGCTGCTTTCTCTGGCCTGCCCAGCCTGCAGTTTCTGTGCTCAGCCTTGTCTTTAACCACATTGCTTTCTCTCCCGCTAAAAATACTGGGGATATTTATCTGTTCTGTAAAAAGAGACCCCAAAATTTAAAATTCCAGCTTAGGACCCTACATGTCTGGATTTTCTAGTAGTGTGGAAAAATTGTTGCTGTCCCTGTATTGAAGGTGTGCATGGGAGACCAACATCTGAGAGTAAAAGAGGCCACGGGCCTGCTTGGCTTCAGCTGGTGGCTTTGGACCACTTTCCCTGGCACCTCATGTCTGAGACAAGGGAAGGAGGAAGGAGCGTTACGCCGTACTCCTGCAGTTCTCAGGCTGCTTTTTGGGGGGGGGGGGGGGGGGG
>NW_015091069.1:1345881-1347776 GCF_001431845.1 Calidris pugnax
GGGGGGGGGGGGGAGGTGGGTGATCAGCATTAATGGCAAAAGTCCAAATATCTTGGCAGCTAGAGGGGCCTGATCTCATGGGACACACGTACCCGGACCCCTAAACCTGGAGGTTGATCTCACGTGTGCTCAGCACGTGCTGTGGACCACTGCTCCTCAGCGATATAATTTTTTGCTTAATAACATGTTATAGCTCTGGAAAAGGAAAAGAAGAAAATAATGTCCTTTAGTGCATGTATTGAGTCACAGCCCAAATGGGGCAGTTCATTATGAAATCTTTTTTCACTGATTCTTGCAGTGGGAAATGAAGTTGTCGTTCCTGAGGCAAGGCAGTTGGCTTTGGCTGAAGCTGAGCACTGCAAAGCCTGGACCCTGGTGCTGGTACCAGGACAGCTGCTACACGCCTTGACAGTGGTTTGTGAGCATTTGTTCTGCTAACATCTGGCCTGTGGTGTGCAAGATGCTGTTCTCTGCTGATGTGAAGAAATTCTGTGTGTGCTTTCACACATGGAAGATATTATCTGTACTGTTGCGTCTTCTCTAATGAAAGAAAGGGGGGTTTGAACTAGACCTTCCTCTTCAAAACATCCCAATCCGAAATACCTGATGAGAGAATACATGGAAAGCTCTCAGGGTGCATAAAACATGTTGAGTCTCAACAACAGCAGATTAAAAAAACGTAACAGTCAGTTGAAAACAACTTGAAAATTATGCAGGTTGGCCACTACTAGATTCAAATGTCAACATTTATAGTCAGCTCCATTTTTTATAGAAATTGAGGGGCTGCTGGGAAAATACATGATTTTTTGCACCAATTCAGTCCATACAGTATGCATAATGCAGTTACGGTGTCTAGATGTATAGAAGATAGATGCATATACATAAATTTAGATGATTTATGAATCATGATTGCTTTTTTGTGCTTTTGTTTGAGTTGGTGGGTTTTTTTGTGAGCGCAAATGACAGAAAATGTCCCCTGGCAAGGAAATAACCTTGCTAATTTAACTGCATCAGCTAATGTATGGATCAGTCTTCTCCTCACGGGGTGGTGGCTTTGTGCTGTTGGGGAACATGCATTCTTCAGCAGCCAGAGACAAGGCTCTTTTTCATTCATGTCTTCCACATGTTCTTGAAGGATATTTAATGACATCTGTATGTTTCTGTTACCACTTAAAATGAACCACAATTCTTGCAATTTCCCGGGCTTTAAGGAAGGAGTGAGTGGGGAGGAGGATGTAGAGAGGCACGAGCAAAGTCAGAGCAGTTGCTTGTGACAGAATAGTGTAGCTCAGTAAAATTTTTCAAGTTTCAATAAAACAACTGCCCTCACCCAGGATGCCTCTTGCAGGTACATTATCGATGAGCAAGAATCTAAACGAGACTTCATGGTCTGTCCATCAGCGGTGGCAGCCACCCAGCACTGACAGGGACTGCCTTTTGAAAGGGACAGATTATAGAATCATAGAATCATAGAATGGTCTAGGTTGGAAGAGACCCTTGGGATCATCGAGTCCAACCATCTCCCCTACTCTACAAAGTCCTCCCCTACACCATGTCCCTCAGCACTGCATCTAAACGGCCCTTAAACACAGCCAGGGATGGTGACTCCACCCCCTCCCTGGGCAGCCTGTTCCAATGCCCGACCACTCTTTCGGTGAAAAATTCTTTCCTAATGTTCAGTCTAAACCTCCCCTGTTGGAGCTTGAAGCCGTTCCCTCTCGTTCTGTCACTAATTACCTGTGAGAAGAGACCAGCACCAACCTCTCTACTGTGTCCTTTCACGAAGTTGTAGAGAGTGATGAGGTCTCCCCTCAGCCTCCTCTTCCTCACACTAAACAGCCCCAGCTCCCTCAGCCGCTCCTCAGACGATTTGTTTTCCAGCCCCCTCACCAGCT
>NW_015091069.1:1347857-1409925 GCF_001431845.1 Calidris pugnax
TTTCTGTTCTGGAGCAGGGAAAAAACATAGAATCATAGAATCATCTAGGTTGGAAGAGACCCTTGGGGTCATTGAGTCCAACCATCTCCCCTACTCTACAAAGTCCTCCCCTACACCATGTCCCTCAGCACTGCATCTAAACGTCCCTTAAACACATCCAGGGATGGTGACTCCACCCCCTCCCTGGGCAGCCTGTTCCAATGCCCGACCACTCTTTCGGTGAAAAATTCTTTCCTAATGTTCAGTCTAAACCTCCCCTGTTGGAGCTTGAAGCCGTTCCCTCTCGTTCTGTCACTAATTACCTGTGAGAAGAGACCAGCACCAACCTCTCTACTGTGTCCTTTCACGAAGTTGTAGAGAGTGATGAGGTCTCCCCTCAGCCTCCTCTTCCTCACACTAAACAGCCCCAACTCCTTCAGCCGCTCCTCATACGATTTGTTTTCCAGCCCCCTCACCAGTTTCGTTGCCCTCCTCTGCACTCGCTCCAGCACCTCGAGATCTCTCTTGGATTGAGGTGCCCAAAACTGGACACAATACTCGAGGTGTGGCCTCCCCAGTGCTGAGTACAGGGGCACAATCACCTCCCTACTTCTGCTGGTCACACTATTTTTGATACAAGCCAGAATACCATTGGCTTTCTTGGCCACAAGATGGATTTGATCTGACAGAGGTATCATCCAGCAAGGATCGTCCCTGCGCTCCTGGCCCAGGCCTGAAAGGGACACCAAGTAGCTCATCCTCCTCCATGTTGGGGAACGCAGAGGGGCTGTTGCAACCTGTTGGGTTTTAGCATCATGTTACAGGTGCCTTTTCCTATACACACCTCTAGATAGCAAATACTGCTGGCACACTGATAGTGGGTTTGCATGCATGGGAGCAGGCCGTTGCACACAAGCTGTGCCGGATCAAAGCCAACTGAAGGTCAGCTGGCTCTGCTCCACCGGAGATCAGCACAAATTGGTGCTGCTGGATGGGAGCTCTGGTTCCCAGAGACCAGCTCACAGCAGTGGAGCAGGCAGGCTGCTGGCTACCGCCATCCTTTGCCTGAAGCTCCAGTGGCCCCAACAGAGCCAGTAAGAAGAATTTGACTGTCTCCATGCTGGTAAAATAAATATTGCTATCTGGCTGTCGAAGCAGCTTCCCCAACCCACCAAACTGTGCACATGGGTGTGTCATGAAGGCTTACAAAATCAGATTACACAGGTGACTTTATTCTAACTAAAATTGTTTAGCAGAGAACCAACTAAAAATGAAGTTTATCAGAATTGTTCGACATTCTGACAGCATTAGTAAACCACAAGTTCAGGATGTATGAGGAATTAATACTGCACAGCTGATTTAAGAATTCTTATGCTTTAGAAATGAGGATCCAATACGTGCACAATCGCTCACCTATAAGATGGGTGCTCTCAGCCTTAAGGAGTTTCCTTAGGTGGTGTCACAGAATCACAGAATCACAGAATCTTCTAGGTTGGAAGGGACCTTAAAGATCATCTTGTCCAACCATCAACCTAACTGACAAAAATAGACACCTGCACAACAAACAAGGAGCATCATCACTAAACCATACCTCCCAGCACCACATCAACCCGTCTTTTGAACACCTCCAGGGATGGTGCCTCAACCACCTCCCTGGGCAGCCCATTCCAATGCCTGATAACCCTTTCAGTGAAAAAAATTTTCCTAATATCCAGCCTGAACCTCCCCTGACGCAACTTGAGGCCATTTCCTCTTGTCCTGTCGCCTGTGACTTGAGAAAAGAGACCCAAGGGAAGAGTCCCCAACTGCAGATCCACTGCTCCAAGGAGGACCGACTCAATTTTTTCCTCCGGCGTGGCTCCACTTATACCCCAGTTGAAGCTGATCTGTGGTCATATATGGTCATGTGAGCTCCCATTGCCTGAGGGCCATAACTTCCTTATGCCTTGACCAATGTTTCTATGTGGCCACAGTCACCAAACCAAGGTGTGTGTGTGATGGGTGGTACTCTCCCAAGGGATGTATGTCATACTATATGTATGCCATACTATAAAGGCATGAAAATCAAGGGCATGGAAAGTAAGGACACAGCAGTCCTAAAGCCCCATGTCTTTTATGAGGGTGGGTGTACCTGCACCTCCCACAGGGTTTCTCCAAGAGAACTGTGTTTACAGAATCACAGAATCACAGAATCTTAGTGGATGGAAGGGACCTCTGAGATCATCGAGTCCAACCACAAAAAAAAACAACAAAAAAACCCCCAAACAAATCCAAAACACACCACACCAAACGCCCACCAAAAACACCGCACCCACCAACTAAACCCCACACTCAACACCTCACCATAAACCAATAACCTTGGGCACTAGAGCATGCCCTGAAGAGCCATGTCTATACGTTTCTTAAATACCTCCAGGGATGGTGACTCCACCACCTCCCTGGGCAGGCTGTTCCAGTGCCTGACCACTCTCTCAGTAAAGTAATTCTTTCTAATATCTAATCTAAATCTCCCTTGCCGCAGCTTCAGACCATTTCCTCTGGTCTTGTCATTCGTCCTTTGGGAGAAGAGGCCAACACCTGCCTCTCTACAACCTCCTTTCAGGGAGTTGTAGAGGGCAATGAGGTCTCCCCTCAGCCTCCTCTTCTCCAAACTAAACATGCCCAGTTCCCTCAGCCTCTCCTCATAGGACTTGTTCTCCAGGCCCCTCACCAGCTTAGCCCGCTGCTGCCCTGGATGGACACCCAGTCTGTTCCCAGGACAGACAGGAGATGTTGCAGATGCAGAAACTGTGTTTGAGATTTGTCTTGCCTGGACCCTTAGGTAGAGAGGACACTCCAGCCCCTGCCAGCTTCAGCCTGGTTCAGCACACGAGGTGTTCAACACTGAGGTGTCTGAACACGGGCATTGCTCCTGGGCTTCTCTCTTGGTACTTTTTCACCCTTGAAGACCAAGTCCCCAACTGTGAGCCTTACAAGACCTTGGCTGTGGCACAGATTCTCAGTGTCTGCTGTGTCTCAGAAGGACCATGGAAATCCCAGCCTGAGGAGTGGATTTTTATTTGGAGAGAGCGCTTTCCTAGTAGGTGATCTCTGACAATGAAGTTGCTCCTGTGGCGTGTTAGCACTGTGGTCTCACTACCTTTGGATAAAAACCTGGGCCATTTCTCATATCTTCCTCCTCTCACATCCTCCTCTGGCTGACAACATGGGCTGTGTCCGTAGGCAAAGATGACGGGGTTACTTTTCGACTTTATTTACAGGCACAGTCAGACAAGTACTTGTAGTGCAATTCAGGCTATTTTAGAGGTTTCTACTCATCCAGTTAAGACAGAGTAACTGGCTCGTTGAGCAATTCTAGCCCAATTTAATGAGGGGGGGGGAAAAAAGAAAAAGGATTTCCCTTTAGCATTACCACCTTTGTAGACATTCATGAGGACTTTGCAAACCATTTGAGTGGGTGTACCTGTAGTGGTTTCTGTTGCAATGATCCTAGAGAAAGAAAAGGAGAATCCTGAGGGATGAAGGGAAAAGGTTAAACAGAATGGCTGCAGTTTTGCAAAGGGAGTTGCCTGGCTGGCCAAGTCCATTTCTTTTGTTTCTCTGGTTCTTTATCCCTGGCAAAGTGTCCCTGTAGAGAAGAATTAGGAAAAAAAATCCTAAACTTCCTGAGGAACTGTTGGTGAAATTCATTCCTTGTGTTAAACTGTATATATTCAGAGAGCAACAAAAAAGGCAAATTTGTATGTGTGGGTGTGTATACATCCATACACATGTGTGTGAATGTATATAATTTGTGTGTCAATGGCTATGGGAAACAGTTACGAGCATTTGATGCTTTTTGCTTTTGTTGCGTGGCTGGTAACTTAATAAAATATTATTTACTTCAGGTTTATTCTGATAAAGACTCCAAGTGAGCATCCAGCGAACGTGGGTGTGTTTGCGGTTTTGGATATGTAGCTTGAAATGTCTGAAAAGTTTCATTAGATGTACTTATTTTAAAAATGAGGGAAGAATTGCTTCCATTTAAATGTAGTGTCCCATAGTTTTTCAGGGTCTTCCACACCAATGTGGCTAAGCCACAAGCCTGCCCCAGGCCATAAAACCATTGAGCGTAATTAAATACTTATAGTGCTGGACTCCATTGCTCTCCTGAGAGCAGCAAGCCAATTTACAACCCACCCGTATTCCTGTGGAAAATAGCCTGTAGTTGTGGGGAATCTGCTGGCAATAGGCTCCCCCAAATGCAAATTAATGTTGCAAGTCAGCATTATGGCTGCTGAAACACCCAATTTTGAACCCCACCTTGGGGGGTGGCCTGAGCACAGCAGCTTCTAGAAAAGCATGATGTGTCACATGGCACTATTTTATTTTTTAACTCAATGCTACCTAGGAGCTAGTAGAAAATATACCACCTCCCATACCCGTGGACAACCACTGCTGAGTTCATAGAATCACAGAATCACATGGGGTTGGAAGGGACCTCTGGAGATCATCTCCTCCAACCCCCTGCCAGAGCAGGGCCACCCAGAGCAGGTCGCACAGGAATGTGTCCAGGTGGGGTTTGAATGTCTCCAGAGAAGGAGACTCCACCACCTCCCTGGGCAGCCTCTTCCAGGCCTCTGCCACCCGCAAAGGAAAGAAGTTCTTCCTCATGTTTCGGTGGAACTTCTTACATTCAAGTTTGTGCCCATTTCATAGAATCATTGAATCATAGAATGGTTTGGGTTGGAAGGGACCTTAAAGATCATCTAGTTCCAACCCCCCTGCCCTGGGCAGGGACACCTCCCACCAGACCAGGTTGCTCAAATAGCCATCCAGCCTGGTCTTGAACCCCTCCAGTGATGGGGCATCCACAACCTCCCTGGGCAACCTGTTCCAGTGCATCACCACCCTCACTGTAAAGAATTTCTTCCTAGTATCTAACCTAAATCTCCCCTCCACCAGCTTAAAACCATTGCCCCTTGTCCTGTCGCTACTCTTCTTTGTAAAGAGTCCCTCTCCGGCTCTTCTGTAGGCTCCTTTCAGGTATTGAAAGGCCGTTATGAGGTCTCCCCAGAGCCTTCTCTTCTCCAGGCTGAACAACCCCAGCTATCTCAGCCTGTCCTCACAGCAGAGGTGCTCCATCCCTCTGATCATCCTCGTGGCCCTCCACTGGACCCGTTCCAACAGATCCATGTCCTTCCTGTGTTGAAGACTCCAAAGCTGGACACAGTGCTCCAAGTGGGGTCTCACGAGTGCAGAGTAGAGAGGCAGAATCACCTCCCAGGACCTGCTGGCCACACTTCTCTTGATGCAGCCCAGACAAGATTTCCTCTTGTCCTATCCCTGGGCACCACTGAAAAAGGACCAGCCCCATTCTCTTGACACTCATCTGTGAAGTATTTCTAAGCATTGATCAGATCCCCCCTCAGCCTTCTCTTCTCCAGACTAAAAAGCCCCAAGTCCCCCAGCCTCTCCTCGTAAGGGAGATGCTCCAGGCCCCTCATCGTCTTTGTAGCCCTTTGCTGTCCCCTCTCCAGCAGAGACTTCCCCTCTCCCTGGCATCAAGACCTCATTACCAGCGGGCAGCACAGCCGTTAATCTTCACTTTGAAGGTGGCCAGGCAGGGTGTGCTCAGTGGGTAGGAAGCCTGGGCTCTAATCACACAGGGACCACCACCCAGCAGGCATTTGCACTCCGGTGGAGCCCCAGTGAGGCTGCTCAACCAGCTCTGTGCAGACAGGACCCAGGGGATCAGGTGCCTGAAGGAGTAGCAGAAGGGATGGACGCCTGTTCATTTCTACGGCGCGTGCACGGCGGTGGTTTCTCTGGTGCACTGCAGCAGTAGGACACTGGCAGTATCTGCTGCAGTTTGCTCAGGACTTGGTTTGCAGAGCCTGCAGTGAAACTGCTCTGCAGCCCCTGAGGAAGGCTGTTCCCAGAACTGCTTTTTATAAAGCAGATACAGTGAGGAAATATTAGAGAAAGATGTGTGTCCAGCACTTTTTAGAAACACTTTCAGTAATAATTTTCCCTCATCATCTGTTGGGTGTTTCCCAATGTCTAAGGGTGATCTCTGCTCCCAAATGTATGATTCCAGGAAATAAAAGTAGATGGAAGTTTGGGGGCTGCAATAGAGCTGTTACTGCTTCCAGCCATGCTGATTCAAGATCACATCATGCACAAGACATTAAGCATACAAACATCATCTTTGCAGTGTTTGTTGCTTGTAGGAAAAGGATAGGAAAGAAAGAATGCCCTAAATGAAGTACAGAAAGGAGAAAATAAAATCTACTTTCTCTTCCTGAAAATATTCCGGTTCATCTATTTGTTTTCACACCAGTCAGGTATTGCTGGTAAACTAATCTGTCTGCTCCACGGTGAATCTGTGCTACAGAAAATCCAGATCTGCAGAGAAAGAATAGCTGTCCCAAAACAGAGGCTTAAAGTAGGTTGAGTGAGTTTTATCTAACAAAATTTAGAAACCCTTTTTTGGAAAGGTTTAGGTAGTTTTCAGCTCAGATGGATACTGTCTAAGCACATCTTCTGCTTACTGAGAAATAAAATCTAAATAGAGAGACATAAAAAAAAGGTGCCTATATAGTTTGGAAAAAAAGAAGGAGACATTTTGGAGCATGCAGTGCCTTGCACATCATAAGCATATTTTTATATACCAGGTTGTGGAGATGAAGTGAAATACATCTGTATATAATAAGGATTTGGGTCTGGTTTTGATCTTTGGCAACTACAATTTGACTGTAGCTCCCTGGTATTCCACTCCTTTTCCAATAATATCTTCTTGAGATAAGTTTCCCACCGCCAGAATTTTATTTTATTAAGTTCTATGAAGGTGGAGGAATGGCTTTCAGAGAGCATTGATACAAAACCTTATTATAGAAGGCCATAGCCAGGAGTAACTCAACAGATGGTATTAGAGGACCAGTTTCAGTCTGCTTGTTCATCATGTGTTCCCAGTTAGGCGAGGGATAGCAGAACATTTCATTCTTCTGTGGAAAGAACATTTATGGAAAGATCTCTGAGTCTGATTGTGTTTGTCATAGGTTTGGTTCCGTTCTTGCTATACTTGACGTCAAGTACCTTATAGCTTCTTGCAGAAGCAGTCTCCAAGGCATCCATAGACCTGGCAGAGCCTGCATCCCACCCACCTTCTACCAGTGCCTCCCAGAGTACCTGTGCAGGCATGCCCAGTGGCATGCTTATCCCTCAGGCACCTTGCATGATGCTGACAGTGCATATGTTGCTGCATAGTCTGGAAGATGGGCAAGTCCTTAGGAGAACGGCTCTCATGTTGTCCTTCCTACGTTGCATAGGCATCACCACTGCTTTCAGCCTGCAAACTGTCCCCTCCACTAGGGTAAGCCCACTAGACTGCTCCTAGTGTCAAACAGGTGCTTAGGTCCTCTTCACGCCAGCTGGACTTTATGCTCCATGTGTAGGGGCAGGTTGTCCATCACCTACGTTGCATAGGCATCACCACTGCTTTCAGCCTGCAAACTGTCCCCTCCACTAGGGTAAGCCCACTAGACTGCTCCTAGTGTCAAACAGGTGCTTAGGTCCTCTTCACGCCAGCTGGACTTTATGCTCCATGTGTAGGGGCAGGTTCATCAACAGCTCAGCCAAGTAGGTGGCTTGAGATGTTCATCATGGTCTTGAACCAGATCCACAGAAGCAAAAACACGGCCTAAGGTCTGCTGTGATCCTGCTGTCAGTGAGGTGGCTGTAATTTTTTATATAGGATGTAACAGTGTAGAACCAAAGGTGTATTTTATGGAGAAGGAGCTAAAGGAGCTGTTATTGAAACAGAGCCGAGAAGCAGCAAGCATGCTTTGGATCATGGGGATATAGATATAGATATATAGATATAGATATCATGGGGCTATAGATATAGAGCAGGGGGCTAAAGCCAGCTGAGATTATCACAGTGCAACCTGCTGTTAGGGAAGAGAAGGGCCTGGGAACAGACCACCATCAAGTGCTGCCATCCTGGAAGGGATTGTTAGTGGACTGGGCATCAGCTAAAAAAGATTTGGTGAAACAAGGTCAGAATCTGTGTAATACCTGAAAAACGGGAGCCCTTCGCTGGTCATGCACACGAAAGCAGGCTAAGGAGTCTTGAGGTCATGAAAACTGGCAGTGTGTTTTTATCCGAGTTGTATGAGAGGTGAGTTGAATTGACAGGATTGCCGTGGGCCACATCAAGTGCTGCCATCCTGGAAGGGATTGTTAGTGGACTGGGCATCAGCTAAAAAAGATTTGGTGAAACAAGGTCAGAATCTGTGTAATACCTGAAAAACAGGAGCCCTTCACTGGTCATGCACACGAAAGCAGGCTAAGGAGTCTTGAGGTCATGAAAACTGGCAGTGTGTTTTTATCCGAGTTGTATGAGAGGTGAGTTGAATTGACAGGATTGCCGTGGGCCAAATTTGAAAGCTGGGGAGTAAAAGCAGCCCATTTGGGTAAACCATGGTGATTCAGATTGAAACAAATTTGAAAGTTGGGGAGTAAAAGCAGCCCATTTGGGTAAACCATGGTGATTCAGATTGAAAACGTATCTGTCGCTGATCCTTTTCCAGAAATGAAAACTGAATCTCAAGCTGTGAGATGTTTCTTGAGGACTGGTGTGTCTATATTTCCGTGTGTGTGTATTTTGCAGTTTTTAACAGAGTGAGCAGTAAAAACATATATTACTTTGTTATGTGGGTAGGTGGCATTCCTGTTTGCATTGCAAACTGTATTGTCAGAGCACATATACTCACCTATGGGTAGAATGCATTTGGTTTGAGTTGTGAGAAGGATGCTCTACAGGCTTGTTTTGTGTAATCAATTGAAATTATTAAATATGAGCCACACAGCTAAGCCTTTGTCCATTGTTTGGGGTTTTTGGTATGACTTACTTGAGGTGTGTACAAATTTCAGAGCTGCTGACTTACTGTGAGAAGGCCTCTTTTTGAAGTGGCTACAGGGATTTTAAGACCAGAAAAAGAGACTTGTTTATAAAACTGTGGTTTTGAGCCCTGTAACTTCCTCTAATCTGCCATTATCATAGGCTAAATTTGAATCTTTTCTCATTTTTCATGCTAGGCCCTGGTTCACATGTCAGTGTTCAGAACTTTGCTTAGAAGAGGGCAAAATTTTACCCTGATAACAAATGCAGGAGTATGCAAGTCTGTGTCAGGCTTGGAATTTCTAACTCTAAGATCATTACTTTAACCCCTCTGGAAAATCCATTTAACTTTAAAAACAATTACAATGATGTTACCTTAAATTACATATATTATCAAGCAAATGGCAGGAAGTGAAGACAAAGTTTATGATTTTGGCACTGCAGCGCTGAAGAAGTAGGCAATTCTATAGCAGAACAACACCCACAAAGGTCTGATTTGCTCTTTGTGCCTGGTAAAATCGCTGGGTATGCGGTTCTTTTATAAAACTTTAGGTTTCTGGAAAGCTTAAGGCAGCTGGTGAATGTCTTGTGGCTCAGCACTGAAATACATTTGCGGACTCCCAGATGTAGTCCTTAACTTGCCAATACAAATCTCCATGTGTGTCACCAGTACGTTATTCTTGAAAAATAATGCTTATGTTATAGTAGGATTGAGTCTTAAATGTAACTAGTCACTTAAATATAAGAGCTTCTGGAAAGTGTTCAAACTCCTTTTAAAATATCCTTAGAAATTAAATGAAGTATGAAGAGTAAATGTTTGTTAAAACCCTATGACATCAAGAATCATGGGAGCAAGCAAAAAGCCTCCTTTTATTGTTTTGCTTTGAGGCATATCTGTGTTTCTTATATATTACCATGCCTCAGGCGGGGCTAAACATTTCATGTAACATGATGACCCTGGAAAACATGCTACAATTTGGGGATAATTGGTGATGAGGGTTTATGAATCTGTAAGCGTCTTATACGAGTAAGCGAACCAGTTCCCTAAGCCACAAAATGCTGCACTGCTCTAGATTACTGCAAGGACTACTTAGTGCAAAGACTGTTTTGCTCCAGCATAATGAATAGGATCTCTGTTATTCAAAGGTAATAGGGAGGCTGAAGAAACCACAAGATGAGAGGAACAGACTTTCTTGTTTTGCTGGTTTTGCATGGTTTTTTTGCCAGTTTGAAAGTTGTGTGCTGCCATCCATTAACTTTATCTTACTGTCACTTGGAGTCCAGAGAAGGTCACTCCCTCCCCTTCCTTTCTGAACAAGAGGAGTATTATATAGTCCTCTGTAATAGTGCCCCAGTAGCTCAGGGCATCTTATTGCAGCAAAAAAAGATGTGTCTGGAGTTATTCTTTCATATAATGTAGTGCTTTTGAATGGGGAGGGAAGTTAGATGAATGCTTGTGTTCAAGTAGCTGCAATTCTGATGGGAATGAACAACTTGAAAACCAAAGGACAGAGAAAGAAGGGTTTCAGACCTCTGGGGAAAAGGCAAACACCCTGTCATTCTTGTTGTTTCTTAATTCCTATATGTTTCTATTGCATATCAGGGCTTCATTTAGCAAAAGTGTTTTTCAGGCACAATAAATATTGTCATTCAACTGTTTCCAGGTGCCTGGGGGTGAAATATCAGATCATTTCCTTAAGAGGTGACAAAGAAAACCTGGCTGGGGTCAAACACAAAAATGAGGTTCTTGGTGGGAAAACAGGAAATGCTAACAGGGAATGGAGATTGGCTGGAGAGCAGCCCTGAGGAGAAGGACTTGGGAGTGCTTATGGACGAGAAGCTCTACATGAGCCGGCAGTGCGCGCTGGCAGCCCAGAAACCCAACCACATCCTGGGCTGCATCAGGAGAAGTGTGGCCAGCAGGTCTCGGGACCTCTACTCTGCCCCTCTACTCTGCACTCGTGAGACCCCACCTGGAGCTCTGTGTCCAGCTCTGGAGTCCTCAACACAGGAAGGACATGGACCAGCTGGAACAGGTGCAGCGGAGGGCCACGAAGATGATCAGAGGGATGGAGCACCTCTGCTATGAAGACAGACTGAGGGAGCTGGGGTTGTTCAGCCTGGAGAAGAGAAGGCTCCGGGGAGACCTTAGAGCGGCCTTTCAATACCTGAAGGGTGCCCATAGAAGAGCTGGGGAGGGACTCTTTGCCAGGAGGTGTAATGATAGGACAAGGAGAAATGGTTTTAAATTGGAAGAAAAAAGATTCAGATTAGATCTCGGGAAGAAATTTTTTACTCTGAGGGTGGTGAGACACTGGGACAGGTTGTCCAGAGAAGCTGTGGCTGCCCCATCCCTGGAGGGGTTCAAGGCCAGGCTGGATGGGGCTTGGAGCAACCTGGTCTGGTGGGAGGTGTCCCTGCCCAGGGCAGGGGGGTTGGAACTCGATGATCTTTGAGGTCCCTTCCAACCCAAACCATTCTATGATTCTATGATTCTATGATTCTATAACCTGGCATGGAAATTGTGCATGAACCTTTTAAAGACTGACTTAGGCTGTCATTTTAGAGTGTGTTGGCATCATTTGGCAACTGCCTCATAGATGCGATGTCCTTTATGTCTTTCTGCACTGAATGTGTATTGCGCAGCTGCTGAGACTACAACAGTCATTTCAGTGATGTAGCTAGTCCCCTGCTAGCTTGTGTTTCTTGTTTTAAAGCAAAATGATCACTTTCTCATAGAGTCTAAATAGTTTTCTAAAGTGTTTTAATTCTAGTCAGTTCCCCTAACTAGCTTTTATTCTTATTCAGATTTTAGTATAATGTATTTTTTTGCAGCAAAAGCATCTTGCATGTATTTAATGCAAGCAGTCTGCATGATGCAGTGGTGCTGTGTTAGGTCCATTTTAGTATATGTATTTTTTCGCAGCAAAAGCATCCTGCATGTATTTAATGCAAGCAATCTGCATGATGCAGTGGTGCTGTGTTAGGTCGATTTTAGTATAATGTATTTTTTTGCAGCAAAAGCATCTTGCATGTATTTAATGCAAGCAGTCTGCATGATGCAGTGGTGCTGTGTTAGGTCAGAGCAATGTGATTGAAATATCACTATAGAGTTCTGCGAAATGTCAAAGGGTAATGTCTGATTTCCCCAGGCTCTGCTTATCTTAAGTCTTTCTTTTGTCTCATAAGAGAAATGCATTCTGATTGCAGAACATCAGTTATCCATACCTCCCTATTCCCCCTACTCCTTATGTGTAAGCCCACCTAGAAGCTTTCTATTAATTTATCCAATTGTCATTGGGTTCACTTTGTTACTTTGCAACTGTTATCCTGTCCATTTGCTTAATTGGTCCATTTCCCATTTGTTAGTTATTCAGTCTGTGAATCATCATTTGAATAATTTTTAGCTAACTATTAATTGAATACCATTTATAACATGATTACATTGTCTACATTCTCATTTTTGCATGATCAGTAAGAGAAAGGGGGTTTTATTATGAGTCATTATTTATCAGAGTCTCTGGTTAATTGGTGATTGGAAAATGGGAAGAAAGTGATTGTTCTGTCCAGTAATTAGAGAATTGAGGAGTCCAAGATTGTTTTAGCTGGCTGAACATGGGGAGTCAGTTCAGGTTTCTGCTTCTGTGTTTGGCTGAAGAAGGCCACAGGGACAAAGGGGTGGCTAAAGTGTGTGATCTTACCAAGCTTGTTGGGCCTCGATGGATCAGAAACTGTTTTAACCCTGCCACTGTGCCTGCTAGGACAGTAACAAGATTAAAGTTACTCATGCTGGACCTGGGCCCCACTGTTGTAATATCAATTATATATATTTTTTATCAATGAATTAGGAGCAAAATCCAGATTCGGTTGCCTGTTGAAGTTGGAAGTAAACTGGATCTCTGGATTCCATCTTTTGGATGATTCCTTCCTCAATTCCCAGACAGTTCCCACCCTACACACGTGGTGGAGGGCAAAGATTGGGGTAGAGGCTGATCACCCACCACGAGGTTCAGTTTTGTGTAGGAGGGCAGAACCCCACAGCTGACATCCCAGCCTCTGCTTCTCCTGGCTCATTTTGGACGTGGTGAGCTCAGCATCCAGGGCATGGAGAAGACACAGTTAAGGAGAACAACCTGTTCTTGCTGTTCATTCCTATCCAACATCCACCAGAGGTTAAAGTGGAGCCTGTATGAGAAGCTGGTCCATACGAGGTAGCTGAACCTCACTGACTCTTTTGTGCCAGTCCAACAGTTCAAGGTTTATACAGTAAACCTTGTAACTTTGTGACAGCATGTGATTTATAAGGAACTTGAGCAAATACAAGTGTACTGTTAGAAATGTTATCATGGAAGAGGGAAAGTACTTTGATGAACTTTGTGGGAGAAAATTAAAGCTACAGAGAGCTCAAGGGCTGCACAGTGAGACAGGTTTGCTCGTTAAGGTCTGAGATTAGGCTGAGCTCGCCTTTGCAAGGCTCACAGAGGATCGGTACGAATGTCACAGAATCACAGAATCTTCTAGGTTGGAAGGGACCTTAAAGATCATCTTGTCCAACCGTCAACCTAACTGACAAAAATGATGGAAGAGGGAAAGTAGGATGAACTTTGTGGGAGACAAAGGCTCACAGAGGATGGGTATGAATGTCGACCCAGACTTCAAGTCTTTGCTTTCTTCCTAGCTGTGCCTAGGACTGGGAAGATCTGGGCCATTGATTGAGATGGATTTTGGGGTTTGTGGTCACCAGAGCCAGATTTGGGGTGAGCCGACCTGGCCTGAAGTATGAACTTTGGCTACAGCAGAAAAAGACTCCTCTAAAACAAGAGAGAGGCATAAAGATGCCTCGGTGCTGATCTCGGGCAGGCTGGAAGTCTGTCCATCACCTGTGTGTTTTGGTGTGCCCAGCTTGGTTCCAATCACTGTAAACGTCCACAGAAAGACTCATCTGTGCCTGTGGTACTGGCAAAATAGGCAGCCTCTAGGCTTAGTTCTTGGCTAAATTACTTTAAATGAAAACTTGCAGGTTTAGCCAAACTCAGAACTATTATTTTGGCAAGCAATAAAACTACAGGGCTGCGAACCATCTAAGTAATCCCCCAGCCAGCCAAGGAAATATCATAACCACAAACAAAAGCAACAATCAGGTTAAAGTAACCTACAAACCTACAGCCATTCCAGAATAGTTGCTAATCACAGATGTGCGTTGGTCTTCTCTGAAAAATATATCAGGAAGCAACAGATTTAGAAGTTGCAGTAGTGTGTAGATGATTTTATTTACATTTTCTCTGTGTTGGGTGCTGAGTGACTCATTCTCCACTATTAAATTTAAACAGGATGATGTCACATCCCCAGCAAAAAGGTAAGGGAGCCGGTTAAACATTTCCTTCGAGGAGATGTGTGTCCCTGCTGAGCTGAACACCACCCAGCTTGAAGTTTGGGAGGTTCCTTAACCTTTGCTCTCCAGGTCATTGTGCTGCCAGTATTTAAAGGCTTTTACCTAAACAATGCTGGTAAGGTTGTGGAGCATACCATTACGCTTGGTTACATCCAACTCTGGGGGGGCCCCCTTGCTTCAAGTGCTTCCCCCCCTGCCGACATCTCCCATGAAACGGAGTGGGCCAGGTCAGTCCAGCAGGCAAACAAGGATGTTAGTATTGTAAAAGAAATGAAAAGCTCAGTGGGAATCCAGGAGACAGACCCCCAAATTAAGGGGGATCTTTTGGCTAAGTACAAGCATTAGGAGAAACTTATGAAGATCAAAATAGCGTTGCGTGCCAGCGTGGCATTTGATGTCAAAGATAAAAGGGGAATTTATTTCAGAAGTGAGATTGTTTTACCTAGAAGAAGAAATCTTCGTATTTGTGTTGGAATGCACGGAACCGTGTGTTTCCAACACTGTTTTCTCATCTGCTAAATGAACAGGACATCTGGTTATATTTTTAAAAATTAAATTAAGTGATACTAAATCAGTGCTTTACGAAGCAAAAGGTAGTAAACCAAGAACATATAATAAGGTAACAATGAAATATTTGGCAGGACTTCAGAGTATTAGAAACTTGCGCAACCAAAAGGAGCTGAAATATCTTGTTGTGATATATAGGAGGCCTTAACTTCTCATTTATCTGTGCTATTTCTCGCTACACTTCACAGTAATACGTTGTGCTCCCATTGGTATAGTTTTCTATATGTTAGAGCCAAAACTCCAGATGTTTTCTAGGTAAATCTCTGGAGACTATTTTATTGTGTTTCATTTCTCCTTATTTACAATTCACTCATCTTGAACTCCAGCCGCCGGTAATAAAAATCCATGAAGTCTGCAGCTGAGCCAAGTGGACACTATTGTCCTGTTTTTTCAAGTTGGGGATGGGTTGATTCAAACCTTGAACAGAATCCAAACCACTAGAGTTTCCAAAAGTTCATCTCTTTTCTTTTTATTTTTTTAACCCTTCATGCACTGGTGAATAAAGAGACAACTGCTTTGTCCTTTTTTCCCCACTGTTTCATAAAAGGTCCGACCACTCTTCACCACAGCAGCATTTCCACTACTGCTGTCTACAAGATTGTCCTATAAGCAAGCCCTTGTGCAAAGACTGGCTTCTCCCTGTCCCTTTCCACACTGTCCCCGTTCAGTCAGTTCAAAAATCACTTTGGAAGAGATTCACTCACTCACAAAAGAGCAACATTCGGGCGAGACCTCTTCTTTTTGCTCACTTCAGCACACCCACAGAGATCAGAGACTTGATGTGTCCGTAGCGTTAGTCAAAGAGAGATCTGCTCCAGCCCCAATGTGACCAGTGGCCATGGGGCTCTCTGTGTCCTGCTGAGAGGCAGCCTTCACCACTCCTCTGCTTCACCACTCAGCTTTCCTCTTTAGTAAAAGGAGAAGCAATGTGGAGGCACAGCCTTGCCTCATCCCGGAGCCGCTTTGCACTTCTTAACCTATTAAGAATGTTCTACCTTTGGGGTACTGCACAGGGTCCCAGCCAGACACCTATAAACTGAAGCTCCACTTCCCCTTCCAGAGAGTTGTTCAAGGTCTTTCTTGGCAAATTAAAATATAATGAAGCTTTATGTCTCCTCCCTTTCTTGGTTTGCTGTCTATTTGACTGTAAATACCTTCAGGTTCTCTGGCACCTCAGAGGGATTCTGGTGGCTGACTTGCACTGAAATCAGTCTGCGGGTACTGGGGAATTTGGGTATCTACATGCTGACAAAACCCCTGCTTAATGACATAGAAATAATTAGCCACCCACTTTGCCACAGTGGAACTTCAGTTAATTTTAAAGAGCTGAAAAGTTTCGTTTCAGAGTTGCTGCAATCAGTGGTACATTTTATGTTCCATGATGGGCATGTTTGACTAATGGACATCAAACAGATTTTTATATGAATACACCCACCCACCATATGTATATAAACATGAGTCCTTCCACAGCATAATCTGATCATGTTTTCTTAGTGGTTCTGGACTCGGCGGAGCCTTCAGGGGAAAGCAGTGCTGTATGGAGAAGGCCAAAGGGCAGGCAAGACCCACTGAGGTCCTCCCAAGTGCTGCTCTGTGAGCTTTTTTCTTCAGGTAGTAGGGTAAATGGAAGGGAGTTGCCGCAGCTCTGGAATGGTTATTTATTTCTCCCCGTGTGCCCAGGTGAAGTTCATTGGCTCTGTGTGTCCTGTGCTGACATTCAGGGACTGCTCAGTGCTCCAGACCTAGAGCTGCAATGCAGCTGACTGGTAACTCCAGCTCTCTGCAAAGCTTTAGGGAATTCTTTCTTGCTCTAGCAGCTAGAGTGCTCAGTGCCAGCCTACTAGATTTTTGAACAATGATTTTATTTTTCTTTGATTTCTTGTTACTTGGGCAGCCGAAGTGCGCACAAGCAAAGCAGATGACATAATTTTTGCTTTGTGTTATTGCCTGTGAATTATTTACTTATTTGTGAAGTAATACAAGTTACCTATATAATGTGAAGTTTATAGCTTTTGCTTCATGTGTCAGTAGATCTGACTGTGCTGGTTTGCGCCCTAGCTATCTGAGGAGCTGAATATTTATTGTGAGTAAATTTCAAAATGAAACAAGTTAAAATGGACCAAACGCAAAATGCCAGACAGGAGCACTCTCACAGTGGATCTAAAACCAACACTGAACAATTTCCAGGTTCCAAACTCAAGTTACACAAATTGCATTACAAAATGAAGGTACTGTTATCATTAGTTTTAATTTCAAACAGAGAAACAGAGGTACAGAAAGATAAAATTGTTTTCTTAAGGCACTGCAGTTCAATGGCAGCACTAGCAGCTGATCTTCAGTCCTATATCCTACCTTATGGTACTAAAACCCTGGATGCAGTGTCTCCTGAACTTCAGAGAAAACCACCTCCAAATGCCATGCCTCAAGCTCATCTCTAGAAATAGTTAATGAGCGAAAATTTAATTCAAGTTGCATTAAAATAATTAACAAAGAGAGCATCAAAGCAGAGTATCTTCCCAAGCTGGCATTATTATACATAATCTAAATCTCTAGCAAACCAGAGAAAGTACAGTATCTTCCCAAGCTGGCATTATTATTATACAAAATCTAAATCTCTAGCAAACCAGAGAAAGTATTGTGCTGATCAACAATTTTCAGTGGGGAGAAGTTAATACAAGGGAGGCATTTAAGAACCAGAAACGACGGCTGATATTTAGTTTTACTCTCATTTGGAAGCAAGTGCTGTGTCTGTAGCCTACAGCTTTATTTGCTAACAGTGAGGCTTCAGCCTGGACTGAAGCCACGTGGGTCACAGATTCCTCATCCGAAAACCTCTGGATCTTCTGTCTTGGTGTCCTTTGGGTGCATTACGTAAAGGTCACTGTCCTGGGTACTTTTCCTCTCTCTCTCTCCATTTTTCAACTCATTTGGGCTCTACTTGTTCACTACTAAGGACCAGCTAAAGAAAGAAAAACATTTTTAATTCTGTGGTGCCAAGCCGGGTACACATATAGCACTCAACATTTATATAGTATCTGTCCTTAAAATATCATTGTTGGCCAAGCAATTCTGTGTATTGGCATCTCAGATGACATAAATAGCACTCTGAAGTCAATTGAAAGACTTGAAGGCTTTCAGTGTTTTCAGCATATTTTTGATTGTGCCATTATTTTCCTGCGGGGAGAAAGGAGGGGGGGGGGAAATGTGGCATCTAAAATGCTGTGTGTATCTTTTTGCAAATGCAGTAATCTCACAGTAGCCTGTTTTTTTCCCATGAGATGCTGTCTCAGCCAATCCTTTGCATCAGGGAGGAAAATCTGTGATACTTTCCCAAATTCCAGTAGCCAATTACGTGCTCCCTCTGCCCTCCCTGCTGTCTGTCCCTGCAAAATGAAGAGTTTGAGAGGGTTTTTTTTTAAACATTCCTTAAAATGAAGAGAATGACTGTCAATGAGGGAACAGAAAAAAAAAACCAAACAAAAGACATTTCACTCATCATAATTCTCAGCAGTGCTTGAATTTTTAGTATGAAATACTTGTAATAAATTGTATAAGATCAATCTTGCGAAGTAATAACATTTCAAGAGAGGGAAAGATTTTAAGTAATTTCAACAACAGATTTGAAGATCCTTGCCTGGACACAAAAGAGGGTAACTCTTGAGAAGTCATTCCAGAAAAAGGCAAAAAGGCTAAATTCATTGAATAAGTTATTAGTGTTAAATTACTAATTCAGTTCTGAGCCAGCTTTGAACTACTTATTAGCAATTAATTGATATAGATATTTTATAAAATGTGCAAGTAATTTTAAGAAATACTTAGGATCACTTTTATACTGGATGCTAAATGATGAGCGTGTGGAAATGTATGTTCAGTCTTCATCTGCATCATTGTAATGTATGGCTTAGTCAGATTAACAGTGCTTTTCAGAGAAGGGAGAGAGGCACTGGCACACTGGGTAAGGAACAAAGCTTGGGAGGCACTTCTTATGTTGGTTCCTGGAGAGGACTAATCACAGCCTCTTTCAGAAGAAAAGAAATTGTGTTGTCTCGTGTGGTTTTGGTTATAAACATGTAGCAAAGAAACTCCCTGCCCAAGGGTTATTAAAGTGCCTGAGGTCCATCCTATGAATTGTGCAGAAAGAGATTGCTACAAATACTAAACAGAAAGAGATTGCTATAACAGGAGGAGTTATTTTCCCCATGCAGTATGTGGAGAAACAGGACCTGACAAAGCAGAGGACGACACTGGCTCTCTGTAGCATACCTGTGCTATCCTTTCTGGCTCCAAAAAGCAGGAAGGGCCCATGGAGCTGGTGCAAGGAGACGCTGGCATGAAGGGGAAGAGTTGAGGACCAGCAAGTTTTTGCAGCCTGATCTTCTAGGCTGGAAACCTTCTGCACTGACCTTCACCTCCTTCTCTGTGGCAGCTACTTCTCAGACAAGAGCCTGTTGTGGGATTTTCTGGTGTACTGTGTGGGACCCCATCTGGTCCCCATTACTCAGGTCAGTGGTCAGTGAAAGAGATGTTGGGCCACCCATGAAATCTTCTGGAAATCCCATTCTTTCTGTAATACACATATGAGCTTATTCACATTCCAGGAGAGCAGGAACTTCACTTATTACTTTTTGGAGGCTCTTTGAAGATAAAGAATGTACTTATTCCAATCTTTTCCACATGCTCTTTTTACTTTCATCACAAAATTTAAAGTCTGATTAATCTTCGAGGAAAAATATTTTCCTGTTCTGTCAACTTCTCTACCACACCTGTCTTTCCATTCAGCTGAGCAGTTACCACAGGGTTAATAATAATACTTACACATGCACCGAATGAAGAATACATGCTTAAGCCAAGGAAAAATGCCTTGTAAATGGCATTTTTTACTGTACAGTAAGAGGCCAGTTGAAATTATACGTTGCCACCCATAAAAACGCACCAAGATGGTTGCTGAAACACACATGCCCTTGTGCACTGCACAAGCACTCCCTAGAGACATAGAAACATCTGTTTGAAAACTGCCTCTGATTTTCTGTGTCAAGCTTGCATTTTTATAATAGTTTCATGTATTGTTAGGTGCTTTACAGGTAAGGATACATGCACACAGGGACATGAGAATTCCCCAGGAACCTGTATCCCATTGGGCTGCAGTAGAGTTTAGGTTCCTCTCAACCTAAATCACTCCTGAAATTGGATTCTTGCTTTGGTGAATATTACATTGTTAACATTACCAGAGTGGCTTTGTTCAAATCATCATCAAGTCTGTTGGTGGGCATGGGAACATTAAAATTTGCCTACCTTATTTTGGGTTATACTGCGAACTTGATTTGCACCTAGAAAAAGGGATGAACCAGGTAGCACTGAAACACACAGACTTGCAAATACCCACAATAGTGGTTTTCTCATGCAGATTTATTTCATGCACGCTATTTCTCTTCATCTCCCCTCCAGTGACTGAACTGAAGCCTCTTTGAAAATTTTTGCAACCTTTGATGACTAAATAGGCATGATATTCTAATGATACAGATCTGCGCCCTGTGTTATATTTGGTCTAAACTGAAAAGATTGATAAATGTTTTCTCAGTAAAAGTTATCAAAAGTCATTCAAGATATAGAGCAGAAGCAGAGATGATTCACAGTTTAGTGAATGAGGACTGTACACAAATCAGGACATGTTTTATTATTCCTATGGGTACCACCCTCTGGGAAGCTGCATTAGTTTCTGTGCCTAAGTTGCCTTTCAGCCTTTGTTTGATTCCTGTGTTAGGATGGGAAAAATGTCTGTCACTAGTCTCATATTGTGGATTTTGAAACTGCTTAGTACAATCTCAGCAGGGCTTCCAGGAATAAATGTAACACAAATAATAATAATAATAATAATAATGATTATCTTCAGAGCAATAATGCACTAAAAGTTTTTCATCTTTTAAGACATGCTTGCTGCACTGTAACCAAACACAGCCCAAAGACATTAACACCGTAATAGGTTTCTACAACAATATAATGTGAATTTTTATTCCATCAGAGAAGTAACTAATAAAATATAAGCAGCAACATCAGATAGAAGAATACATTTTAGGAGAGGGCAGTCCATTTAAATGATTACACATCCAAGGAAACGGTTGTGGGAACTGGGCAGGGAAGTGACTTAGAGATGTACTTTGATAATGTCAGGTATCTCATTCTATGCTGAAAAGTGTGAGTTCTTGTCACATGTTTATATCTACAGAAGACCAGAGTAGCTCCCACTGATGTTGGGGGAAAGTTGTCTTTGTGAATGTTTGTGAATGCTGGTTTGGGATTTCCAGTTGATAGTTTTGGTCAGGGTAATATTTTTTTTCATTTAGTGGTTTTTCAAAGAAGGAATAACAATAACATTTTTTTTCTCAGCACTTTAGTAATTTCTTGACTGGCTTGACTAAGTAACAGGAACACAGACTCATGGCACAATTTATAGCTTTCCCATTTATTCATTTGTGTGTATATATATGACAATGACTGTTTTACATAATGGTATTACTGGCATATCACCTTTTAATAATATTTTTTAAATTTGTTTTTCTCCTCTGAAAAGTAACTTTTCTGTCTTTCCTGAGATGTGTGCTTAACCATAAAGCAATTTGTGCTGAAGTTGCAACAGGAAACTCAGACAGTATGAGCTGTCATGTTTTCAGTCCCAGCTCTTAGTCAGTCTGCAGGCCACGGGTCCTGAGGTCATTCTTGCCTCTCCATGGCCATAGTGCACTCAAAACTATGGAGCAACATAAATTTCTGTTCCTGTGACAAAATGGTATGTAAAAGATCGTTTGGATCATGAAGCAAGCATCACTTGAGATGCCCAGACAATTTTTGCTTGTGAGAATTAGTGCTGGAGTGAGTGAGTCTTCTTGGGGGAGGCAGAGATGGTCCACAGAAGAGGTTTTAAAGTTAGGACTTAAATAGTACATTTTGCTGTTGTGATGAAAAGCCCCTTTTCTCACTCTGAGTTTGTGTGCTCTGGAGCACTTAGAAAACTAAAACATCTTAGAGTTTCAATCTTGCTGCTAGTTGGATACATGCATGTGACCATATTTATTCTTGACAACCTGAGTATTGAAAATAGCATTTTCACATCCTGAAAATAGTGTTTTCAGTCTGACTTCAAGCTTTATAGGTTTCAGACCAAAAACTATTGCTTTACTTTCTGAATGCCTGTGCACAGCTGAAAACAAAACAGGTCAGGCAGTGCATGGTAAGCCAACTTTAAACCACAGAAGTTAAAAAATGAGTGTGAGTAATAGAAAATGCACATGCAATCAGGTGTGCACCTAAGCAGCGCTGTTAATGATCGTCCTGGTACATTATTATTGCCTCTCCAGCACAGCATGCTGCTTTCAACTTGGAGCTGGCTCTTTGTACTGCCTGAAATTGAACTGGAAGAATAGTGAACCCAATCTTGCAGCTTTTTTTTTCTCCCAAGAGGTGCTTAGAGGACTGCAAGTCCCAAATCATAATCTTCCCAAATAGTGTTTGCAGTCGCCCTTCGATCATGATTCAGAAGGGGTCTGCCTTGCGTTAATGGTGTTGTCTGTGGCTCACACAGACGTCTCACGGGCTGTGTTTGGCGTACGGCGTGCTCAGGTAGTGCTATGGGAGTAGCCATGGCAACCCAGCACTCAACAGGACTTGCACATCCACCCAGAGAGCTGGATAAATATGGAGGCTGCATGATAAATGCACTCTCAGAGCTGCTACTACTTCCACTGGGGATCCTGAAGATACTTTTCCTCACGCAAGCCTGGCTGGTTCCTTTCCTTTGTGCTTAAATCCTCAGGTTAGCAGAGCACCTGTGTCTAAAGCATTTCCCAGGTCTAAATGAAGGCAGGCTGAAAATGGGACGAGGCCCACCTGAAACATTAGGATGCTACAGCCTCTGTGTGAGGCTGACAGAGTCGGGGTTGTTCAGCCTGGAGAAGAGAAGGCTACAGCGTGGCGAGTAGGGCCCGAGAGGTGATTGTCCCCCTGTACTGGGCACTGGTGAGGCCTCACCTCGAGTGCTGTGTCCAGTTTTGGGCCCCCTACCATAAAAAAGACATCGAGGTGCTGGAGCGGGTCCAGAGAAGGGCAACAAAGATGGTGAGGGGTCTGGAGAATAAGTCTTATGAGGAGAGGCTGAGGGAGCTGGGGTTATTCAGCCTGGAGAAGAGGAGACTGAGGGGAGACCTTATTGCTCTCTCCAACTCCCTGAAAGGAGGGTGCAGAGAGGTGGGGGTCGGTCTCTTTTCTCAAGTCACAGGCGACAGGACAAGAGGAAATGGCCTCAAGTTGTGTCAGGGGAGGTTCAGGCTGGATATTTGGAAAAATTTTGTCACTGAAAGGGTTCTCAGCCATTGGAATGGGCTGCCCAGGGAGGTGGTTGAGGCACCATCCCTGGAGGTGTTCAAAAGACGGGTTGATGTAGTGCTGGGAGGTATGGTTTAGTGATGATGCTCCTTGTTTGTTGTGTGGGTGTCTATTTTTGTCAGTTAGGTTGACGGTTGGACAAGATGATCTTTAAGGTCCCTATCCATTCTGTGATACTGTAATAGTGGTCTTTCAGTACTTAAAGGGGGCCTACACTGTAATAGTGGTCTTCCAATACTTAAAGAGGGCCTACAGAAAAGGTGGGGAGGGACTGTTTATCAGACAGTGTAGAGGTTGGACAAGGAATAATGGTTTTAAACTGAAAGAGGGTGGATTCTGGACGAGGGATAATGGTTTTAAACTGAAAGAGGGTGGATTTAACTTAGATATTAGGAAGAAATTCTTTACTGTGAGGATGATGAGGCACTGGAACAAGCTGCCCAGAGAAGCTGTTGATGCTCCATCCCCACAACAAAGTGTTCAAGGCCAGGCTGTATGGGGCTTTGGGCAACCTGGTCTAGTGGGAGGTGTCCCTGCCCAGGGCAGGGGGGTTGAAACTTGACCATCTTTGATGTCCCTTTCAACTCTAACCACTCTATGATTCTGTACATGCAACAAGGACAAGTTTTAAACATGTGTTTCCTGACCTGAATTCTGCTCCTAAAGCTTCATCAGCCATCAACAGGGCTGATCACCAGTGGCTGTTGGGGCTCTCATCCAAATTCTGCTCCAGAAGCCTAAAGCTTCATCAGCCATCAACAGGGTGATCACCAGTGGCTGTTGGGGCTCTCATCCATCTCATTCAGCTGGGTAACCTGTGTCTTGGGGCATAGTTCCTGCCTGAGCACAGGACCTTGTGTTAGGTGGGACAATGTGTCACTGAGGAATGCTAGCTGGGTTTAAATTTTTTCATAATAATGAGGCTTCAAATTAATATATTGCTTTTGATCTCGTGTTCACATATGGTTTTATAAAGCTAGTTTGTCTGTTCAGTTTCTGATAGTACCAGCTCCACCATTGTTGCCAAGTTTTTATTAAACAGACACGAATAGCTCTTTCCTCCCAATGCTTAATACCACAGAAGATGTCAAAGTTTATACTTCTGAAAACTTGCTCTATCAAATAGGTGTTTCTTGGTAGTAAGACCACATATGCCCTCTGCTGTCCCTTCAAACTCTGTGAAGACATAGTTTTAGTATATCATTATTATTATTACTGATATTAATTTAATGACTCTATGACAAATAAGAAAATAATAAATATTCTGAATCAAAATAGCATTCTTTGTTAGAAATCAGCCTGAACCAAATCTTACTTTTGTATCCAAACACTGATTGCTGGATATTAGCAGATATCACTGAAAGCTCTTTGCTGTAAAGCTTAATAGCTGAATCAGAATGAAGGTATCAGATACTGCTTTTCCTTGCAAATGTTTATCAAAGGGGAACGCACTGGTACAGTATTGCTGTCACATCTCCCTTCAGACTGCTAGCCCCACCAAGCTCTGCCTCTGCCCTAATATAAAAATAAACAAAACCATCATTTCAACCCTCTGCAGAATTACCCTTGCATTTCACGAAAGAGCTACAGAAACAAAGGATCCTGCTGAGGATTTGAAGCCCCGTTTGTCAAGGAGTACAGAGCCCTGTTTATAGCAGATGAAGGGACCCCCACAGAGAAGTCAAAGTTTATATCAATCTTATCTACCAAATCCAAGGGCCCAAATCTTTGTGTTTGCAGAAGCATGCCCAGCACAGATCCTTTTGAGCCCCCTTTTGTGTGTCCCTGAATTTGCAGAGAGGCCTTGGCTCTTCTTGGCAAGACTGGCCGCTTGGTTGGTTGCCCCAGGCAAGGCATTGCATTGCAGGGATGGGTTTATGGGTGCAGGTGGAGTCTCTGGGCTTACACTAGGTGTAGAATAGTACAAGGCAGTCTCCTGGGAAAGCTCTGCAGAAATATCATTTCTCAGATTTTGAGGTTTTGTGGTTCCTAAGCTCATCGTTTGATGTGCTTCACAGTTCTGGAGAGTCATCTGGCATAAGATCATGCTTGCAAAACTGTACGCCTTTAAAAATAGATCTATAACAAAACCTAGGTAAATCTCTAAATATAGAGGACATCATATTTTTTCAGTAAGCAAACTTCTTCCTGTTTTTACATGCTGAATTTCCTTGATTTTTTCAGAGATGGCTAGTCTTAAGAAACAAATTTATTGTTAGCAAGCAAGCCTTTAACAATCTTGGGTAAACTTTATATGGTGCTTAATTTACTCTAGCAGCAAATCTTAGAAACAAAGTGTTGACTAGAATGAATGCACTTCTCAAAATTAATTCCTGTCTTCTGAGAACACATACTTTTCTTGACAAAGATAAGTTTCCAAGCACTATTCAAATTGCTCCCTGCTGGTTGTGTAAATTATACACACAGTATTATTTTAATATTTAATGGCAGCAGAGTGACTACTTGACATACTACTTTTAAATTATAGCCTAATCCAGATCTCACTGGCTCCTCATAACTCCCATTTTGGATGTCACTTCTGAAGAGCATGTGTCCCTGTGTAAATGTCACGCAGCAGTGGTCAGCCGAGGTGCTGGAGTTAACTTCTCTCAACCAGCCATGGGGAACGTGGTGGATTCTTCTAACAGAACCTAATTTGGGGATCTGGGAGAGATGACTCAAGAAGTCAACAATTTTCTGTGGATGGGTACACGTCTGGCAGCAGACAGCACAGGACCAGGTTGTTAACGTGCAGTTTGAGCCACTGTGATTATTTATATGGACCAAATTGCAACCCGTGCCCAAACTCTTGGATAGACCCATAAATTAACTGCTTTGCCTGTCTAGCTATCTAGTGTGTGATCATGTGACCACATACGGTGCCTTCGTGCAGATTATTTCCACTAATACTCTAATTAAAATGCCTCCTGAGACACTGTTCTCAGTGCCCATGCTGGAAATATGCATTGAAGGCTCAGCTGAAATTATCTGTTAGGGTGCAATTAGCATCTGTGAGCAGAGCGCTGAAACCTGGAATATTTTTGATCAAGAGGTCAATTAATGTGATTGGGAGGCAAAGGAAGCAGCCAGCCATAGGATGGTCAGAGGGAGCAATCAAGTAAATTGAGCAGTCAGCTGATTAGGAAACAACTAGTGAGAGCAAGATGAATTTTCACCCTGCAAGTGATGAATGTAGACCTGTCTCAAGTGTTCAGCCAAACCGAACACTCAATCAGCATTTGATTAACTTAAGCTGCCCCCTAGGTGAAGACATACACATAGTATTTAAATATATATACGATAGTTTCATCATGTACGGTGCTTTCAAGAGCTGTCTTATATGTAATAAAGTATTAGCAAAATTAGTAAATAATAATAATAACTCAAAAGTACTAAATAAAAGTGTATTCAAAAAAACCCT
Source organism: Calidris pugnax (assembly GCF_001431845.1). NCBI lineage: Eukaryota > Metazoa > Chordata > Aves > Charadriiformes > Scolopacidae > Calidris > Calidris pugnax. The sequence goes on from NW_015091069.1 coordinate 1,374,477, forward strand.
GTGTTTTCAAGGAAAATATTTTTGTATCAAACAGATGATTCCTTTACCTTGCAACTCATCTGTCCTTAGATTACATTTGTATTTCAGATCTAAATATCAGAAAATTTTCTATTGTCTAGTAATAAGCCTTAAAGTAAAATAAGACTAGACATGAGGTTAATTAAAGTTCACTAGAAATGAGCTTTTTAATATCAAACATATGCCTTTGTAATTAACATTTAGGAGGCAGGGTTAATTATTATTCTCTGCGGTGTAGAATGAAGAAATCAAAACCATTTTGATTTTGAGGGTGATTTCGAAGATGCCTTTTATTAATGGGGAAATTATGCTCACCCACGAATATTGCTGTGGAGTCCCCAGTCCAGGTCTGGAGAAGGAAGGGAAAGATAGGTGGGCTTAAGGATTTCTTCACTCCCCAGCTCTGTCATCAGCAGCACATCAGCCCCATAGCTTGGGGACAGTGCTTTCAGAGTGGTGGCACTGGTGTGATGCAGCAGCTAAAGGTGGCTTTGCCCTCTGTAGGAGCAATTGGCTTGGTGTCTTCACCAGCTTTCTGGTGCTGTGAGTGAGTGGTCTTGGTAGGGGAGCCTGTGGCTATGCTCACCCTTTGGCTAGGCAGTGGTGTAGGTGTGGGCTGAACTGGGAGTCACTGGGCAGCACCAGTCTGGCATCATCTATCTCTCTGTTCCAGCATTCAGCTGCGGCCAGGTGGCAGGAACCGCAGTTTCCCCAAAACTGGAAGTTTTCTCTGACCACCCAAAGCTTGGTTTCAGGAGCTGGTGGGGCACCCACGTTTCCAGCTCTGCTACTGCTCCTAAAAATGGCTTCAAGCTCCAACAGGGTAGGTTTAGATTGAACATTAGGAAGGAATTTTTCACCAAAAGAGTGGTCGGGCATTGGAACAGGCTGCCCAGGGAGGTGGTGGAGTCACCATCCCTGGCTGTGTTTAAGGGCCGTTTAGATGCAGTGCTGAGGGACATGGTGTAGGGGAGGACTTTGTAGAGTAGGGGAGATGGTTGGACTCGATGATCCCAAGGGTCTCTTCCAACCTCAATGATTCTATGATTCTATGAAAAAACGTGCAGTGGCCACACAGATAGAGTAGGGCACACTCTTCAAACGTGCAGCGGCCACACAGATAGAGTAGGGCACACTCTTCTAAACAAATTCCTTCACTTCCACCGTAAAGCACTTTTAATGGAAATGCGTCTCACTGGTCAAGCCAATGAGTAAGCACGTGCAAGAAGTCTGGCAGGCGGTGGAGGAGGCCAGCTGGAAACTCCTCCAGGTTCCTGCAGCAGAGCCAGCCATCGGCAGGGCTCGCTTGTCTGAACACGAGCAGTGAGCCAGCTCTGGCCCCAAACAGGGAGAGGAGGTTTGGCCCGGCAGCAGCAGCGTTCTGGCCGGGCTGTTGCAGACATGCTGTCATTATTTTGCAGAAGGAGCATCAGGAAAATCTCTGGGGAAGGAAAAGCCAGAGACGTGCTCAGGTTTGGCTCTTCTAAAGGCTACCCCGGTTAACTTTGTTTGGTTTGTCTCCGTGACTCAGAAACACATGAACCATTGTCTAGTATGGGGGATTTTTTTTTATTAAATGAGGTCATAAATGGCATCATGCCAATCAGAGCAAAGGCAATGCTTGCTTTACATTAGCTAGCTAGATCATCTTTCCTTGAAGTGGAAATCGTGACTCCCTACATTTATTTCTTGTCCCTGTTTATACGTGAAAAAGCATTTGTTTAGCATTTGGGATATGTCTTTTAACCCAAACTAGTTCTGTTTATAAGTCTATTGTGGCACTATTGGATTTTATCTTGCAAAATTCCCTTTATTAGTTCCTCAACCCTGAGCAAAGTTAAATTAATTTAGCCCTGAGATGGTTGTTCTTTTTAAAAAATATTTATATTGCAAAGCTTGTGCTCCCAGATTTAGTGTAGTGTAGCAGTCACAAGTTCACTTCTTACATGTACTGATTTGGCAGTGATCAGACCAAACAGATGTCAGTAGACCTACACATTTATTCTGGAGAAGGACAAGATCTCCAGGGGCTGTTTCAACTGCCATGTACTGTGTGTACGTAATTAATATGAAGTCTCTTAATCTTTGAAACCACAATTTATGTTACTGATTGGCCAAATCGTCTGGGATGCCACTGTGATAAAATTCTGGAAGTTTTTCTCATGGCAAAAGAAAAATGAAGACTGGAAGTGTGATGCTCGGCAACAGAGAACTGACCTGTCCTCCTTGAGCTAAGAAGTAGCTCAATTTGCTTGCAGATCATCAGAATATTTCCTTCTGTGCAGAGTCTAAAGAAGGTCAAAACACTCGGTGAGCAACTTGTTCCTGCATGTCAAATGATACTCCAGGGTAATAGTTGTGACTTCCAGACTCCTGTCCGTGGCAAAACTCCACAGTGTATTTTTGGACTGAAACCCATTGAACCACTGTCCCAGTTGACCCTGAGATTTATTGGCCCTACCTAAGGAGAGGTAGATGGCTTCCCGACCTGCAGTGTGTCAGGTTTGTGTGCTTATGGTTGGACTTGATGATCTTAAGGGTCTCCCTGCTCAAGTAATGCAGAGCATTAATTTCCTGAGATGCCGAGGAACGTCTATGTCCCTGCTCAGTAATGCAGAGCGTTAATTTCCTGAGATGCCGAGGAACGTCTATTTTCCAATGCAATTGCATGTGCCTGGGTTTACTTTGCTAACCACCAGGAGCGGTGGTATTAACCTTCTTCAGAAGTGCTCAGTGCACAGCTTGTTGAGAGATGTCTGTGTGTTTCTGTAGCACGTTTTGTCCCGTTGTTCAGCACAACACACCGTGCGTGTTTGGGTGTGCGTTTGAGATGGCTGTGCCTGGCTCACACTTCTGGCAGAGCTACATAATGGTTGTACGTGCAGAGATGTCAGTTCTTCCAGCTTTTTCCTGTCTGAGACTTGAGAAGTTGGGTTTTGTTGGTGGGATTTGGGGCTGCTGTTTTTTTCTGTTTTGTCTTTAAAGTGCACACCACTTATGGTTATTTTAGGAACTTTTCCGTGTGTGTGTATGGACGAGAGAACTTCCAACCTGGTACAATCAAGTTAGATCCAAAACACTGTCTCTATTTATCTTCCTTGCACTGTGTTTAACTACACTGATTATTGATTATAAATTATCTTGCCATTAGTTAAATGACAGACACACACTTACCTGCGAAACTAATGGAAAATGGCTGAATTTTAAGATTTAGTGTTTGCAGGACCACTTTTGAAAGACTGCAGTTCACTGGGACACCATGCTGTTTGGCGTATAAAATCAATATTATAAAATAATATTAATATATTAATATATAAAAATAATATTAATATATTAATATATATAAATAAAATCAATATTATAGGTAGCCAAACTTATAAAACATTGGAAGTTCTTTTGGCACAATGATCAAAATATGAATGAAGTTTTTGGTTTTCAGATCTGAAGTCCATGTTAGGCTAGCTGGTATGACGATCACGAGCTTCACAACCATTCACAAGCTTCAAAACCATTTTCCCCTCTGATTTCATGCAATTGTTTTCTTAGGAGGCACCAGATCTTCTTGCCAGGAAGAAAGCACTGCAGGAAGTTCAGGAGAATTACGTCTTCCTGGAAAGTGAAATCAAGTCCCCCAGAGATGTGCCCGGAGGAGGAAACAGGTGGGAGAGTTAACTGAAAAAGTCAATCACTGTTTACCTTATTTCCTGTTTCACTGTACATCTTGTAAAACTGTATTTGAAAAGTCACATTCCAGATTTTTTGAGTTTTAGAGTAGACACAGAGAGATGTGCTACCATCCCTCACAACTGATCAGTCCTTTACCTCAGGAACAAGAATATCAGGTTTTAAGGGCATTACAGAGAAAATATGACAGGGCATTTCTTTGTTGTCGTATTCAAAAAAGCTACTGAAAACCCACAAGTGATAAAATCCATATTATAGGTAGCCAAACTTATAAAACATTGGAAGTTCTTTTGGCACAATGATCAAAATATGAATGAAGTTTTTGGTTTTCAGATCTGAAGTCCATGTTAGGCTAGCTGGTATGACGATCACGAGCTTCACAACCATTCACAAGCTTCAAAACCATTTTCCCCTCTGATTTCATGCAATTGTTTTCTTAGGAGGCACCAGATCTTCTTGCCAGGAAGAAAGCACTGCAGGAAGTTCAGGAGAATTACGTCTTCCTGGAAAGTGAAATCAAGTCCCCCAGAGATGTGCCCGGAGGAGGAAACAGGTGGGAGAGTTAACTGAAAAAGTCAATCACTGTTTACCTTATTTCCTGTTTCACTGTACATCTTGTAAAACTGTATTTGAAAAGTCACATTCCAGATTTTTTGAGTTTTAGAGTAGACACAGAGAGATGGGACACCATGCTGTTTGGCGTATAAAATCAATATTATAAAATAATATTAATATATTAATATATAAAAATAATATTAATATATTAATATATATAAATAAAATCAATATTATAGGTAGCCAAACTTATAAAACATTGGAAGTTCTTTTGGCACAATGATCAAAATATGAATGAAGTTTTTGGTTTTCAGATCTGAAGTCCATGTTAGGCTAGCTGGTATGACGATCACGAGCTTCACAACCATTCACAAGCTTCAAAACCATTTTCCCCTCTGATTTCATGCAATTGTTTTCTTAGGAGGCACCAGATCTTCTTGCCAGGAAGAAAGCACTGCAGGAAGTTCAGGAGAATTACGTCTTCCTGGAAAGTGAAATCAAGTCCCCCAGAGATGTGCCCGGAGGAGGAAACAGGTGGGAGAGTTAACTGAAAAAGTCAATCACTGTTTACCTTATTTCCTGTTTCACTGTACATCTTGTAAAACTGTATTTGAAAAGTCACATTCCAGATTTTTTGAGTTTTAGAGTAGACACAGAGAGATGTGCTACCATCCCTCACAACTGATCAGTCCTTTACCTCAGGAACAAGAATATCAGGTTTTAAGGGCATTACAGAGAAAATATGACAGGGCATTTCTTTGTTGTCGTATTCAAAAAAGCTACTGAAAACCCACAAGTGCTAGACACAGCTTTGCCTCCCAAGTTTCTACCAGTTCTTCCTTTCTGGAGAGCCCCATTACTACCCTGTCCAACCTCCCAGAGCATGGTGTTCACATGTTGTTGGCTTTTTTGTCTGTGTTTATTTCAGAATTCTCCATGAGCCTATGTTGTAGACCTTGCATCAGACCCCAGTATTCTCAGGCTTCCAACTTGCCTGAGCCTGGCAATTTTAATTCCAGTACTATGTGTGCTCACAGTCTTACTCTTTGCTTCCCTTCCCCACTCAGTTGAACAGACTCCACTTTGTGGGACCTTTGTTAATATGCATTCCCGTTGAGGGAAGTAGTTTTGTAAAGCCCAGGAATGTCCCAGCCAGCCCTCTTAGTCCTCCATGTATTCTTCCAAGCCAACTTCCAGTCCCCTGCATGCTAAATTACCAGAAATCCTTTGTTTGGAAGGCACAGAGATTCACCCAAGGCAAAGCAGCCTATGTAGACTTGCCAACACAGCCTCATCCCATCTGTCTCTGAGCTACTCCTGACTGAATTCAAGGGGCCTTTTACCTCTCCAAGTAGATTTCCACTATTGTGGGAACCATCACCTGGTATTGCTGGAGCTCATACCCAGCCTCCTCACCCAGGTCCATATCACATTATTTTGTTCCCTGCACGTATACCTTTAAAAACAATTGCTTCCTTCTCTTAGCACAAAGCAAGACAGCCCCAAGCACCCGTCAGGAGGACTGTGCCTGGAAAAGGCAGAGGAAGAACAGTTGTGAGAGAAAGTGCTGAAATGACCATGCCAATTTTCATTCTGCTTTCTCTGTGCCCTTAATCAGAACTGTTTGCTCAGGTCCCACCCAGCAGTCGGTTGCAGGTTCCTGGAGTAGGCTTGAGTTTCACTGCTGCAGCTCTCCTCTTACTGCTCCCTGCAGTTGAAAACTGCATGTGCTTGGGTTCTGCCCACTAGAGTGGTGGGAAGGGGGTTCACTAACCAGCTGTGGTGCCAAATCCCACAAAATTAAAGCTCCTGTTGAAGGAATGGATAACTCGAAGGAAAGTATAAGGGCTGTGTATACATCAGTAAGCATAGGCCCATCTGATCTCTTTTGATTAGAAAATCTAGAGGAGCAAGGAGAAAATTCTCCAATATAAACCTGCTTCAGTGATCTAATCTCCCTGTCACAAATGGTGTGTTTTACATTGACATAACTTGTTGATTTCATGCAGCAGTGCATGCCCTGCTGAATCTTGATGACCATTCATTTGTTCACATACATGTATCTATCTACGCATCTGTATGCGTACACACATAAAATAAAATAGATTGTATAGCATATCACATGGCATATGGATATGCATATCATATGGAGGCATAACATAGTGTAGCATAACACAATATAATTGACACAGCATATTATACATATAATTTATGTATTATATAAAGCAACCATATGCTTATGCTTTTCTGTTTGCTGGAGCCATTTGCCAGTCGATACACTAAAGAGCTCCCCGGTCTTTTTAATCAACAAAGGCTCATCTTTTGCCTTTCTGACTGGAAACTGCAAAGATTTATTTGGGAAACAAATTCGAGTGGGTTTGGTTGTGATGTGTCATGCCCAGTACTACTGCTGTCCTTAGCAGCCTCCTCTAATGGAGGGAGACTTGGCTCCCGATATCTATCTACGTATCTGTGTGCGTACACACATAAAATAAAATAGATTTTATAGCATATCACATGGCATATGGATATGCATATCATATGGAGGCATAACATAGTGTAGCATAACACAATATAATTAACACAGCATATTATACATATAATTTATGTATTATATAAAGCAACCATATGCTTATGCTTTTCTGTTTGCTGGAGCCATTTGCCAGTCGATACACTAAAGAGCTCCCCGGTCTTTTTAATCAACAAAGGCTCATCTTTTGCCTTTCTGACTGGAAACTGCAAAGATTTATTTGGGAAACAAATTCGAGTGGGTTTGGTTGTGATGTGTCATGCCCAGTACTACTGCTGTCCTTAGCAGCCTCCTCTAATGGAGGGAGACTTGGCTCCCGTGCTCCATTTAATCACAACACATAGTTGTGTTTGAGTCAAAAGCATTGAGCTTTGTACTCTAGGAAATGTCAGGGGGAGTGGAAGTGCTCCATTTAATCACAACACATAGTGCAGGCATTGAGCTTTGTACTCTAGGAAATGTCAGGGGGAGTGGACATTTTAACTTGTTCTATCCAGTATGAAGACTGCAACAAATTTATCCATATTTTAGAATTTGTAATATAGCTTAATGCACAATGCTTGTGAATGGCATCCGCTGCACAAGGAGGAGTTTTGTTGGGTATTAGGATCAGGTTGCCTGTCTCTTTGGATGTTTTATATGAGCTGGTGCTTAGGAGAGCCTTGCCCTGGGCTCAGCTGTGTTCTCACTGGCACCTGTATAAACCCACAAGTAATTTCACTGAAGTTACTTTCTTCTCAGGAAGAAATTTTCTCTCAGGAAGAAATTTTTTACTCTCAGGAAGAAATTCTTTGCTGGGAGGGTGGTGAGGCACTGGAACAGGTTGCCCAGAGAAGCTGTGGCTGCCCCATCCCTGGAGGGGTTCAAGGCCAGGCTGGATGTGGCCTTGAGCAACCTGGTCTGGTGGGAGGTGTCCCTGCCCAGGGCAGGGGGGTTGGAACTAGATGATCTTTGAGGTCCCTTCCAACCCAAACCATTCTATGATTCTACTGAAATGGCTCTGGACTTGTATCACCGTAGCTGGAAGCAATTACGTTCATTTTGAAATTCCTCAACGTTCAGCAAACACTGAGGCCTACCCGCCCACACAGACGCAGAGGCACAGATACACACATGCAGGCATCAAATAAACGGCCTGACCAAGTGTATCCGCCCAGATGAAATCCAGCTGCTTGGGAAGGAAACTCTTTTCCTGCCAAGGTGGCCTAAAAGCCACCAGCCTGAGGTCAGCCTCAGCTGTGTTGCCATGACCAAAAATAGTGTTCTTGGGAATATTTACGAGGATGAATACATGCATACTTTTTCTTCCTTTAAGGAGTTCAACAGATGCTGCTAAGCTTTGAGTTTTCTAATTACAAAAAGTCCTATACGTGTCAGTATCACATGACCTGTGGCACATGTTCTGCTATCCTGTTTCCTAGTGCAGATCCAGGGAATTCCCAAGTGCCGCTTGCAAGGGGTGCCTCTGTGTTTGCAGGGACATTGTCTTTAATCACATACTTAAAAAAGTGTGTAAGTTAACTTACTTGTCTCTGATGGTTAAATGCCTTCATGTTTTCGATGACCACATAGGGCTTATGGAGTTGCAACGGCATAGCCCATCAGAGAGGTGACACAAAGGACTGATGCCTTGAGTGGAACAGAGAAATGATGCTTCAGAGAACAGTGCTCTTGCTTGGGCAGTGTTCTGTCCTCACAAGACATGCAGCTTACACTCTTTTTAAGCTGTTGGAAGAGCCCCCACATCCTGTCCCATGAGACAAGGCTGGGTGAGGGACAACACCATGCTTCATCTACTCCCTTCCCTGAACTTCTCTTGCTGTCCTGCAGCAGTAACTCTCAGTGCCACAGTAAGGAATTCTACAACGTTCCCTGAATGACATAAAATGAACCACGTAATTATTTAATTTCAAGAGAATGACAAAGACTTTCTTCTGAAGGACTTAATATGGGGAACTCAGGAATTCTTGCAAGATCATGGTGGAAGATGTTTGCAAACCCCATGGCCCTGCGGGCTAGCTGCACTGGCAAATTATCAGGAGCCTTTCAAACCACTGTCTGGTCATCCTTCTAAGGAAGGAGCAGCTGGCACCTACAAGCATGTCTAGATTAAAAAATAGTGCAGACAAATCCCTCTGTGCTTCCAGCAGGATGGATATAAGCCAACTCTAGTCTAAGACCTGGATAGCTGTGTTGTGCTAAGTGAGTACATTAGTTAGGATGTGGTGCTGTACTGACTTGGCAAGGTGGCCTCCAGATGGGAATGAGCTTAGGTTCATGTGGCCCAGGGAGCAGGCACTACATGTTCGACTCTTGTCCCCATGGTGGCATGCAGAAGAGAGAGTTACAGATTTCAGCCAAAAGCCACCACAGCCTGGCAGCTTAGGTAGCCTACAAGAACCCAAAGGTCTCGTCACATATATGGACCTGCTCAGATGGCAGGATGTGAGAGTCAGTCAACCCAGCATGCAGACACATTAGATGGTACAAGCACGTTGCTCAGAGCTAAAGATAGGCTTGTTGGCCGTATCACCATGCAGCATTGCTCAGCTAGTTCTGTGTCCACTTTTAAATGAGGAAGAAGTTGGGATATCATTCTCCAAGTTAAAACTGAGATGACTTGTCCCCAAATAAGGTCCTGTTCTTACTTATTTATTTAGTAGACACACCTTTGGTCTGGTTTTAAAGATAGTTTTCTTGAAAAATTATTAAAGGGTTATTTTTTTCATACAGCACAGAGACAACATCCTCCCAGTTGTTTTCTGAGCTATTGGTCACAGGCTCCATCACTTCAAGCTCCACAGCAGATGGATCAACATATTCCTCAGATGTGTCCTTTGAGGATTTATCTTATCCTGCCTCTGTCACACGAATCACAGAGATGCCCCGTCTGGCACGATCTTCTGGCCTAACTCAGGCTTCGCAAAGGAAAGCCATAGGTAAGCCTCTGGAGATGATTTCAATTCTTGCAGAAGCAAGACAGGGAGCCAGCAGAACTGCCACCTTGGACTTCCGAAAGCTAGGCTTTGGCCTGCTTAGGAGCATGGTTGAGATTGTCCCCTGGAGAGGAGACAGTTCTGAAGGGCAAAGTTGCCCAGGAAGGCTGGTCATACTTCAAGGAGGAACTCACAAAAGCACAGGAGAAGGCCATCCCCAGGTCCCATGAAACGAGCAGATGGGGAAGAAGACCAGTCTGGCTAAATAGAGAGCTTTGGCTGGACCTCAGGGAGAATATGGAAGTCTATGATCTCTGAAAAAAGAGGTTTGTTACTTCTGAGCAATATCAAGGTGTAGTGAAGATATGCAGGGGAAAAATTAGAAGGGCGAAAGCCCAAGCAGAACTTAACTTGGCTACCACAGTTAAAGATAACAAGAAGAGTTTTTTTCAGTATATCAGTAAAAAAAGAGGCAGGCTAGGGAAAATGTAGGCCCACTGATGAATGAGGTGGGTGCCTTGGTGGTGGAAAACACAGAGAAGGTGGAGCTGCTGAATGCCTTCTTTCCTTCGGTCTTCACTGCCAAAGCTGTCCCTCATGAATCCCAGACCCTGGAGACAAGGGGGAAGGTCCGGAGGGAGGAAGACTTTCCCTCTGTTGGGGAGGATTGGGTCAGAGACCACTTGGCCAAACTAGACATCCATAAGTCTATGGGCCCTGATGGGATGCACCCACGAATGCTGAGAGAGCTGGCAGATTTTATCGCCAATCCACTCTCCACCATTTATGAGAGGTCTTGGAGAACAGGAGAAGTGTCTGAGAACTGGAGGAAGGCAAATATCACACCAGTCTACAAAAAGGACAAGAAGGAGGACCCAGGGAACTACAGGCCAATTGGTCTCACCTCTGTCCCTGGGAAAATAATGGAAAGACTTGTTCTGGATGTCATCTCCAAACACATTGAAGATAAAGAAGTTATTGGAAGTGGTCAACACAGATTTACCAAGGGTAAATCATGCTTGACCAATCTGATAGCCTTCTATGATGTTATAACTGGATGGCTGGATGAGGGGAGAGCAGCAGATGTCATCTGCCTTGACTTCAGCAAGGCTTTTGACACTGTCTCCCATAACATCCTCATTAGAAAATTAAGGAAGTGTGGGCTAGACGAGGGGGCAGTGAGGTGGATTGAGTCCTGGCTGTGTGACAGAACTCAGAGGGCTGTCATTAATGGAGCAGGGTCAAGTTGGAGGCCTGTGACCAGCGGCGTCCTCCAGGGGTCAATACTCAGCCCAGTCCTGTTCAACTTATTCATCAGTGACCTGGACAAGGGGACAGAGTGTATCCTCAGTAAGTTCACTGATGATGCCAAAGTGGGAGGGCTGGCTGACACTCCGGAGGGCTGTGCCACCATCCAGCAGGACTTGAACAGGCTGGAGAGCTGGGCAGAGAAGAACCTAATGAGGTTCAACAAGAGCAAAGGTCCTGCACCTGGGGAGGAAGAACCCCAGGCACCAATACAGGTTAGGGGTGGATCTTCTGGGAAGTACTACTGAGGAAAAGGATCTGGGAGTCCTGGTGGATGGCAGGCCAGTGTGGCCAGCAGGTCGAGGGAGGTCATTCTCCCCCTCTGCTCTGCACTGGTGAGGCCACAACTGGAATAGTGCATCCTGTTCTGGGGTCCCCAGTTCAAGAGGGACAGGGAACTACTGGAGAGAGTCCAACGTAGGGCAACAAAGATGATTAAGGGATTAGAGCACCTCCCTCTAAGGCTCAAAGAGCTGGGGCTCTTTAGCCTGGAGAAGAGAAGACTGAGGGGAGACCTCATCTATGTTTACAAGTTCCTAAAGGGTGGGTTTAAGGATGATGGAGCCAGACTCTTTTCACTGGTTTCCAGTGACAGGATAAGGGGCAACGGGCACAAGTTGGAACATGGGAAGTTCCACTCAAATATGAGGAAGAACTTCTTTACAGTGAGGGTGGCAGAGCCCTGGAACAGGCTGCCGAGAGAGGTCGTGGAGTTCCCTTCTCTGGAGATGTTCAAGACCCACCTTGATGCAGTCCTGAGTGATGTGCTCTGGGCAATTCTGCTTAGGGGAGTTGGACTAGATGATCTCTAGAGGTCCCTTCCAACTCTGTCAAATCTGTGAATCAGTGAATCCATGAATCCATGAGACGCGACTGCTTTGTATTTAGGAAAGAAAAACACTGCCCTTAATCTGCAGATGTGGACAGTATGAAAATATAACCCTACAGCTTGAGAGAAGGCTTTGGTTATATTGCAACTAATGGCATGGAGCAGCCCACATGCAATTTCACATCCCACTTTCTGTCTGGGACTGATCATGTCTCCAAACTTGACAGTAGAAGGTGAGGCCTCAGGTGGTAAAGAATATGCTTGTGTTCCCTGGATTAAGTGGTGTTATTTCCTTGTGTTTCATAACGGGCACAGCCACAATAAGAACTCCATATGTAAAAAGAACCTCTTATTTTCGTGCCTTATGTTATAGTAGGCTTAGCTTTCCCATGTAGAAAAATCTGCAACCATGTTCCAAGCAGTGTGTCGATGCCTGGACGAGGTTTGTCTAAAGAGGTATGTACATGTTCTGGGGTCCATGACTGGCCCAGAATAAGCTGCTGAACAGTAAGCACTCAGCTCTTCCCTGTCGCAGGGGTTGTGATGGTTTCCAAATCACAGCCAGGGCTGAGAGCAGCCTCGATGGGGTCATGAGGGTCATGAGGGTCATGAGAGAAGGAGGACAGTGAGGCAGAGCGTATTTGGCCCCAAAGATTTAAAAATGCTCTTTAGTTACTTCAACACACAAGAGCAAATCAACAGTGCTTCATCAACAGTGCAGATCAACATATTAGGGGGCTTGCTCAACATCCTGTGAAAAGGGGATGCATCACAGCTCGTGAAACACGGCCATGACTAGAGTTTCTAGTCAGTGGGCAATTCTGATATTTTGGCATTTGCTTTAGACCTGCACAAAGATAAAAATGGAAACACTGATATCTGGGGGGAAACAAAAAAAAAATGGATAAAAATGGAAACACTGATATTTGGGGGGAAACAAAAAAAAAAAATGGATTTTTTTATTCTTGTGGTACCTAGCTACTGGTCTGTGTGCATATGCACCCATCTTTCTAACCTTGTTAACTTTGGAATACATGGAGAAGTTTCTCACTCCCAGGCTGGTACGGGGATTGTGTCCTCAGGGATGAGGTCCTACATGTTTTCTGAAAATTGACGGTCATCCATGAGACACTGTTAGTGCTCCTATTAAAGAAAAGGTTGGTATGTCCTTCCCTCCTTCCCGTTTATTAGCCATCAGAGAACCCACATGATGCCAGGGCAGGGGGATGGGGAAGCAGAGTGAAGGGAAAAAGTCATTAGAAACCAGGCTTCATTAATTCAGCTGCTCGGGGAACAGCGTGTTTGGAAAGGTCGAGATGTTTCATTTGACCTAAACAAAATGCTTGGACATTCTTCAGTTGAAATGTTTCATTCCTGCCTATTGAACCAAATCAAAACACCCAGCTTTGGTGAAACACTGTAATGAGGAGCCTGGGAGGGAGCAGCTGTAACTTACTCCAGCAGCACTTGTCTGCCCCAGGGTTGGGAGAGAGTGATGTTCCTTTTCCAAAGGTGCAATGTTGGTCATCTCCAACATACTGATGAATTAATATGGATTTCACCCCAGGAATTAGAAGACAATTAAATATCCCAATCTGTCTGCTCCTTCTGCCCTGTAAACGGCTGTTCGAAGGGAAAAAGAAGGTGTGATAATGTTTTAATGGCCTGGTCTTCTAGAAAAAAAGGGGCCAATGTGACCTTCCTCTGTGTGTGGCCTCACCTTGAGTACTGTGTCCAGTTTTGGAACCCCTACCATAAAAAAGACATGGAGGTGCTGGAGCGGGTCCAGAGAAGAGCAACAAAGATGGTGAGGGGTCTGGAGAATAAGTCTTATGAGGAGAGGCTGAGGGAGCGGGGGGTGTTCAGCCTGGAGAAGAGGAGGCTGAGGGGAGACCTTATTGCTCTCTCCAACTCCCTGAAAGGAGGGTGTAGAGAGGTGGGGGTCGGTCTCTTTTCTCAAGTCACAGGCGACAGGACGAGAGGAAATGGCCTCAAGTTGCGCCAGGGGAGGGTCAGGCTGGATATTAGGAAAAATTTTTTCACTGAAAGGGTTCTCAGGCATTGGAATGGGCTGCCCAGGGAGGGGGTTGAGGCACCATCCCTGGAGGTGTTCAAAGGACAGGTTGATGTGGTGCTGGGAGGTATGGTTTAGTGATGGTGATGCTTCTTGTTTGTTGTGTGGGTGTCTATTTTTGTCAGTTAGGTTGACGGTTGGACAAGATGATCTTTAAGGTCCCTTCCAACCTAGAAGATTCTGTGATTCATTGTGCACATGCTCACATTTGTCTGTCTCTCCTCCCAGTTGTGTCTTTAGTTAATGATTCAGTTCAAACAAATTCTGGCATGTTTATACATATGATATGGGGAAGATATGTCAAAAGCAGTGGGCGTTGTGTGTTCTACCCTTTGGAGCATGAGCTAGCCACTAGCCTCAAGTCCTTCCCTCCTGCTCTCAGATGTGTGTCAGTGAACAATGAAGCGTGGTAGACAGCATCATTTGTTGACAGACCCCTTCTTCCCTCTACACCATTGCCTGGAAGTTAATCCAGCCTCCTAAGTGGAAAACTGTGATTATAATCATTGCCCTGATTTGGATATGGTGAGTTTGAACTTGGAGCCTCCTCTCTATTAGGAGCTCTTTCTAAGCACTCCGCTATGAATTTTGGGGTGCAGCTGTCCCTTGGTGTGGCATGATACAGCAAAATGGCACAAAAAAATTAGGAAGAGGGAGCCTACAGGGCAGAGCTGGTGCCCCAGGGTGAGCTACTGAAGGCAGCTTCATGACTGATAGAGATGGGGTTTCCTGGAGTTCAGGGTGCCACAGGAGAGGTAACGTTCTCTGCCCAAGACGTGCTCTCCTGAAGGCTTCCTCTACAGCATTTTTCCCTGCTGACTGTTTGTGGACAATAGTTTTCAAAGTCATTTGATCCCACTGAACGTCAACAGGGTCAGGGCCACTCCTGGAGGCTTCCAAAAGCCCCTTTTAAGGACGCCAGATCCTAGGAACAGCAAAAGCAGCCATTGGTCTGATCTCAGGAACAGCCTGGCGTGTTGACACATCAGTGAAAGGCAGCTTTAACACACAGTCTGTTCACCCTGCGGCTGCCAGTTCGGCTGCCACTCCGAGTGTTTGATCTAGCAAAAGCTCCAGCTCAGAAAAACAAAGCCCAGCGTTTCTAGTTCCTGGCTTAGGGAGCTCGTCGCCCCTTGTGCTGTTTCTCTGCTATCACAAGGCTATTTTTTAATGTTTCCTAGTTCAGTTCATCCTCAACCGAAGCCACACTCCGTTAAGCTGTGCGCCAGCTGCAGATCTCTCTTTAGACCGCTTGCACTGTAGGGTTTCACCTCCTTATCACCCCAGTGCTTTAAGCTTGCCTGCCATTAATTGCTAATTTAACACAGGCAGGTGAATGAGCACCACTGTCCCAGGGCTGGAGTGATGTTTCCTCGGGTATCCCAAGGGATGGGATTACAAATGATGCTGGAACTGTGTCTGATGTTGTGCCGTCACCATGCCACGATGAAATGCAGGGGGAGAAAGGACTACAGAATTTCTAACACCCTGTTTTTTGTAATTTTAAAAAAAAGTCATATGGAAAAAAGTGACACTGTAGGCAACACTCCCAGGGAGCTGGTGAAGCTAATCTGCATTGCAGTGGTGCTGTCTGACCCAGACACTCACCCAAGCAAAGCTGATTTGTGCTCCAGTCATTTCAGCTCTAAGATGAGCTGAGGGATGCATCTTCCCCCCAAAATTTAGGCTTCCCCACCAGATCTGGTTAGAGGTAGATTGCCTGATGGAGCGTGTCTCATACAATACTCAAAATATTGAAGCGCATTCAAATGTGTAGTCTGAGAAATAGGCACTGAAAAGGATTTAGTTTGTTGAGGAGACACCGATGTGAGAGATGAGAGAAGTTTTCTCAGTGAAAGATGGGTTTGCTGTGCATGTTGCCTCTCTTTGGTTCTCCCCACCTTTGCCAGGATGGGGAGGTCCACATAGTCCCCTCTTGACCACTGATATTTGAAAAGGGGAAGAAAAAGGGGATTAGGAGATGTTATCACTTTCATTTTGTAATTGGAAGGGAGCCTTGATATATTCATTATCTGCTCACAGCTGATGCTGTGCTGTCTAACAGCAACGAATTTGCAGGATGACAATTATACCACTGATGGCATAATTTATTGGTTTTTTGTTACCCGAGGTAATTCCAATGAGGTAATAAATCTACATGTCAGTAAGAAAATACTCAGTTTACCAGCTGTGCTCTATTTTATAGCCATGGGTTTAAAACTTTGAGAGAAGTATTTCCTAAGAATTGCTTTGCAATTAAAGGCAAAGAGGAAATTAAATGTTCCAATTTTGTTACCAAAAAAAAAAAGAAAAGATTTGTTCCTCATAATTTGTCTTTCTGTTAATATTGCATAACACAGTGTCTTTGTCTTTTATTTGCTTATCAGCTCAGCCCAAAGATAGTATTGAAATATCAAACTGGAACTCTGCTTCATCAGGAAACATTAGCCTTTCAGTGATGCTGTCAGGAAGGCACCAGAACCATTTCAGCCCTTTGTTGGCTAACTCAAGGAAGATTGCCCAGAGCCTTGGATGCATGGAGAATCATGGAAGGACACAGTCTGCTTATGAGGACTACCAAAAGTCTGCATCCAGGTACAGACACGGTTGAGGCTTTCCTTTAGGTTATTTTTGTAGGGAAGATTTGGTGTTTGCTGCCATGGAACACAAGCAAACAAACCCTTGATGAGAGACTGGGTCATTATCCAGGTGGATATTGGAGAACATCAGAGGCTTTGAATTGTATAGATTGCACTTATTGCTTTTGGGACAGCTGCCCCCAAATTGGACTTCGCCTTCAGAAAGGATAAATCACCATGTCCTTCATTCACCATGTCCTTTTCAATATGTGTTAACACAAATAAAAAAGGATACCTCCCTCGTGAAGGTAGTCCATAAAAGGAGCAGAAACAAGCAGATACCTCAATTCCTGGTTGATTGTCAATATTTTTCTGGCAATGTGATGTCCTAAAATGAACCCAGTACATTTTTTTTCAGAGCTCATGCCAACCTAAATCCAGAGTTTCTAGCAGAGTAGTGCTTAAATAAAACAAAGCATCATGGATGAGGTTGCATGTTTGGTGCCTCAGCCCAAGATGCGAGGAGTGGATGAAGTCTATGTTGCCCATATTAGAAGTGGGGAGATCTCTTTTTACCTGCATTTGCTCCTAGGGTGAATTTTTTTATATTCAGTGAAGTTTGGTCACACCAGGCACTGGTGCATGTGAACATCAGGATCAGTATCTCCAGCTTTTCCTCTCCGCAGCTGCACAAAAGGAATCTTCCATTCTGTGCTCCACAAGGACAGTTCCATAAAATTATAACAGCCTTTTTTGTTCTGTCAAATTGCAAATGCATCATTGGCTTCCTCCTAGACTCCTTTCAATGTTATTGCTCTCCAATACTTTTCCCTCCAGTGGATACTATTTCACCCCTGATAAATGAGCGTGCCATTTTCCAAGAGCTGCATCTCACTTATTTCCTATCCATATTTCTAAGCTCTCTAGGGCTCTTTGTAATATTTCTCTTGCTCTCATTTGTGTTCCCCTACACTCTCGGCTCAACTTAATGTTATTTACATATTTTATTAACCAGCTGTTTTATTCCCCCTTGCACATCGCAAGGGGAGATGCTCCATGAAATGAGAGCTACCTGCTGTCCCTATAGGGAACGTATGAGAGGCAACCCCCTTGCTATTATTATTCCTTGTTTGCAGTCCTTCAGACAGTTCCTGTGACAGTATTTATGTCTAAGCCAATGGGAGATAATATTGTGAGAGGCACTTTATCAAACGCTTTCTCGACTCCCGGGTCTTTGATGCCTGCTGCTCTCCCTGCTCTCATTCATTTTGCAATTCTTTCAATTTTAGATGCATTTTTCTTAGGGACGTAGTCTTTGTAAACCCGTGGTGCTCCTTGCATACGTTTCTGTAAAGAGATCTGTATAATTCTGGGGACATTCTAGGGAGAGCCATGAAAAGATGCCTTTGAAAGCCAGCATGAAAGCTCCAGTTGCTTTCGGGCCTCTAAAGCTGTTTCCAAATAATGAGCTAGGCCCTACTGTTTCACTGGGCTTGAGAAGAATAGCTCTAGATAAACATTAGGAGATAAAAGAGATCACCTTCCCCTTTATGCATTTCCTTGTATTGTGTGAACTGTTTCCCAGTGGGGATTGAATCAGGTCTTGTCTCATACAGAAAGCAAAAGAAGTCATTAGCTGTGCTAATTGTTGAAGATAAAGAGTAAAAGGCAGTGACAGTTTGCTTTGTGTGTGGTTAAACTTGTTAAATGCGTAAATTAAGCAATTCATTCAATAAATTTCGTTCTCATTTGATTCATTACTACCATGGTATTCCACCATGCCAGCACACTAGCAGTTTGGGATTTTTTACTCCACTCAATTTGATTCAAACTATACCTTTTTCCATTGTGATACACAATACCCAGTGTTTTAATTTGGTATTGCATTATACAACTTTCTTTGAGCGTACATATCGTGAACAAATAACTTAGTAAGACTTCTATAGAGAATTGATGAGTAGCATGGCTGGATCTGGTTTCTTGTGAAGCCACAACACAAGTATACACAAACTTAGTAGAAATAATGTGGTTTTGGCCAACTAGGATATTTTGGTTTTACTGTTTATAATTGAGTTTAATTTACATCCATTTGCTTTTGAGAATATGTGAACGTGCTTAAAGCACCTTGAAGGCTATGCATTTAATTACATTGTTAACTAATGTCATCCTGAGAAATGGATGGAAGTTGAGCCATCAGGATTTTCAGTGACATCAGCGTTTTCAGCAGCATCAGGATTCACTGCATTAGGATTCTCAGCTTTCAGCTGTGTGCAAGGAGGGTGGTAGTATTGTCATAGGTGTCCTGTGCTGATGCTTAGAGACAATCATAGTGTCTGTTCAATGTGAATGTTGCCCAAAATCTTTCCCTGATTTTTTTGGCACCTGAGCAGTGTTAAATCTGCTGTATTTTTGGGGTGTCTCTTTTGCAGAAAACAAGAAAAATAGAAACTGGTACTTGAATTTTTGTGCATGGCTATTGAAAAATCATCAATATCTGTTTTGTACTCTGTGTGTACTACATACTAAGGTTAAGTTAAAGCTCTGATCTGTGAAACGCTGGGGATCTCAGCTGAACCTTGGCATTTCAAGCCTACAGTTGTGTGCAGCTACTAGGTATGTAACATTTCAGAGCCTTTCACAAAGAGTAAGCTGAGCCTTCTCCCAGGACTTTTCCTGCCCTGCCCCTCTAGTATGGTTAAGTCTGTTTGTATACAAATAAATAGATTTGTACTTCAGGAGATAAGTCTTTCCCAATGTAATAATAGTATCAATCTGTGACTTTCTTAAAGATTTAGGAGCTTAGAAAGACTTAAATTCTTGGCATGTTTTATAGTTAAAATGCCTTGTTGCTACTTGTACCAGCACATAGAGGAGCAATTAAATGGCACCCTCATGGCAGGGATTGTGTGTGAGGCAGCTTCACTTTCCCTTGTAAGTAAAGTGAGGAGAATTATATCTGCTCTGAAGTTTTGTGGTGAGTGGAGTCAGGGTCCCTGGTGTTGGGCATGGACCTGCCTGCTCTCCTTCCTTGGGCCTAGAAGACAAATCATATGAAGAGCGGCTGAAGGAGCTGGGGCTGTTTAGTGTGAGGAAGAGGAGGCTGAGGGGAGACCTCATCACTCTCTACAACTACTTGAAAGGACACTGTAGAGAGGTTGGTGCTGGTCTCTTCTCACAGGTAATTAGTGACAGAACGAGAGGGAACGGCTTCAAGCTCCAACAGGGGAGGTTTAGACTGAACATTAGGAAGGAATTTTTCACAGAGAGAGTGGTCGGGCATTGGAACAGGCTGCCCAGGGAGGGGGTGGAGTCACCATCCCTGGCTGTGTTTAAGGGCCGTTTAGATGCAGTGCTAAGGGACATGGTGTAGGGGAGGACTTTGTAGAGTAGGGGAGATGGTTGGACTCGATGATCCCAAGGGTCTCTTTCAACCTCAATGATTCTATGATTCTATGATTCTATGATTCCTTTCATCCTTTCTTCCACTTCTCTCTCTTTTACTATGCGCAGACCCCATGCCTATACGAAAACCTGACATTGATTCTTAAGGATTATTGGTTTTTTTTTTTTCATATTTACGTGTGTTAACAAAAAAAGAGGTTCTTGTTTGGGATGTACAGGCAGAGAATTGCTGTTAGCCCCAGTCTGAGTCAGGGGACCAGTGGATGACTTCTCCCAGGAACAAAACGGAGATGCCAGGGAGCCATTAGCTTGGAAATCTCACCCAGAAGAGGATCATGGAAAGCTAACAGCTCCACCTGGGATCTTGTAGATACTGGGAGTTGTCCACAGAAGGGGCCTGTATTTTCATGCCTGGAAGGAGAGTTGCATGGTGACATATTCCCATCCCATGCCCATCCAAAGCAGTATTGTGGTCTTTGAGCTGGCTCAGGAGAGTGACAGTTCATTGAGAAGCATTTGAGACTGAAGGATGATCAAGGCTTGCTATTTAACCCTTGAAGCTTGGAATTTGACCTTTTCCTTCAGCCAGGATGCCAGGGAGCCATTAGCTTGGAAATCTCACCCAGAAGAGGATCATGGAAAGCTAACAGCTCCACCTGGGATCTTGTAGATACTGGGAGTTGTCCACAGAAAGGGCCTGTATTTTCATGCCTGGAAGGAGAGTTGCATGGTGACATATTCCCATCCCATGCCCATCAAAAGCAGTATTGTGGTCTTTGAGCTGGCACAGGAGAGTGATTGTGAAGCATTTGAGCATTTGAGACTGAAGGATGATGAAGGCTTGCTATTTAACCCTTGCAGCTTGGAATTTGACCTTTTCCTTCAGCCAGAATGGCTGGGAGGCAGTGCCTTGCCTGGAAGCAAGCTGGCAGCTCTGTGTTACACGCTTCAACAGCTTCCAACACCAAATTCCCATGTCCTGTCATTTGCTCCTTTACCAGTTCTGTGTGTTGGATCAAAAACTCCTGTAAGCCCCATTTTATGTTCCCAAGTCTCCCCAGCTTCACTAAATTAAACCCAAGGTCTTGTCTAGGGAAAGTCACACTACCCTAGACCTTCATTATTCACTCCATTATCAACCAGGATTCTGCCGTTTATAATGTTAACATCATAAAAATGACCTTTTAAGAAGACCATTTTAGGAAGTCTCTTTCCCCATCTGCTTTTTCCTGTTGTCCTACTAGATATATTTTGGCACCCAAAACTTTTCCTTGATTTTCCTTGCACAGATAGAGAAATGGGAGATCAGGAAGATCTTCTGTAGGGTTTAAAAGTCTTCTCCCATTGACTTAACTGGCTCTATACCCTTCCAGAGGGTAAAAATATGAGGGATTTCTCTTTGTTGCTAATGTTATTCTGGTTTTAGAGCCACTGCTGGAGCTTCTGGACTGTAGCAATGTATGTAGAAAGCAACTGTGTGGATTTGAGTTGCAGCATTTACATCTGCATGTGTACTGCACGTGTACATGATGACTTAGAAACTGAGGGATCCTGAGGGATCATTCTCCGAATGAGCAGTTTGCAGAGTTTTGAAGCACAGCACACTGCTACAGCAGCTTGCAGAGACTGACAAAAAAAAGCTCAGGTTTAAATGAAGTCTCCCCAGAACCTTTTACGCTGGGTTATTTCAGCAATCCAGTTTAGAGTGTGGCCCTATCACAGAATCACAGAATCTTAGTGGTTGGAAGGGACCTCCAAGATCATCGAGTCCAACCACATTAAAAAAAAAAAAAAACAACAAACCCCAAAACACCCCCCTCCAACTAAACCCCACACCCACAACCCCACACACAACCCCCCACCACAAACCAATAATCTTGGGCACTAGAGCATGCCCTGAAGAGCCATGTCTACACGTTTCTTAAATAGCTCCAGGGATGGTGACTCCACCACCTCCCTGGGAGGAGGGAGGAAGGAGAAACGTGCCAAGCAAGCCAAAAGAGGTGGGGGGAGCCTGAAGGTGAGGAGCCCCAAGCGTTAGGTTCACTATGAGTGTCTTTGGCCAGGGAGGGGGCAGTTCCCCGCCGCTCTGCTTCCAAATCTATCGATGCCAGTGGCAGCCTGGAGGCAGCCTGGCTGTCTTGAGCAACTGTGACTCACTGCTACACTGCACAGCTGAATTATTTGGGGTGGGTGGGCTGTATTTGTCACACTGTCACTGAAGATTTGGCTAAGACAAGGAAGCACATAGGCTGTCTGGGCTGTTGGGTCGACTTTGGCTATACACACAGAGGTCTATGACTTGAACTTACTAGAACAAGACAAATGTGGCAAGGGCAAAAGCATTACATTCACAGAAGACAAAGATGACACCGCGCCGGTGCTAAATAATGAAATTTATTGCACTAGATGCCACATCAAAAGCTGAATGATTCTTAAACTTCATTCACAACCTGCCTAATAAGACCTATGATGAGTATTATAGTCTGGGACTGAGTGTTTGAAAGTGCTCCCTTGACATGTGCGCTACTTAAAGGAACACTCAAGTGATAAATTTGTTTTCCAGTGCTTAAGGGAGATTGAGTGTTCCCCAGCTCGAGCAAGAAGTCCCTGATCTTACTGCAGATGCAAAACAGCCCCCGCTTTGCTGTGATTCTGAGACAAGGGGGGGATGAAATCTCAGTCTTGTAGCATGGAGTCTCTCTGAATTAACAATAAAGTGTTAGTAATGAAGATTTGTCTTCATCCAGGATGGAAAAAACAATGAGTGGCAGGGAGAGAAAGGTATACTGATGGATAGGAGAACTTTTCTAAATTTACAAAGGCACAATTCCCACTAATCATACTATCCTAAATACCCAAGACAGCCTTAGAGGTTGTAGCCTATATAGATTTAGACAAAAACAAATTCAAATGGTGTACTGATGACTTTTTTCCCCCACAAAAATCTTACAATTTCTGTAATGGATGCTACCTAAATGTGGAAGAGAAATAGAATATACATATATATATATTTTAGTGTAAAAGGATGTATTCAAATGAAAGGCACTGCATAAAAAGTGGAATAGCAGTGCTGTAAATATTCTGCCTATGGTACATTTATTTCCCATTAATTACTGACATCTAGGCTAGTTGTTATAAGGAAATACATATATTTTTTTCAATTAAGCAATGCTTTTACACTTTCAAATCAACATCTGTTCTTTCAGTGCTATTGGAAATTTGAAAATTGCTGAAGTGGATCCAGGTGGTTATTTTGTAAAGATCCTGAACTGTGCCCCTGAAAAAGAGGAAAGCATTGGGGATTATCTCTTGAAACAGGACGTCCAAAGTCGACCAGTGGTTGTGTTTCGTTTTCCCCCTGAGACCAGGATGGGGCCCAACTCCACCGTGACAGTGAGTGTGGGGCTTTTGAGTGCTTTTTCTCAGCTAGCAGACTAGGATACACGCTTAGCCTGGTGGTATAGAGTCAAACTTAAGTCTCTATTTTCAGAAAGACTGACTCTCACAAATAATGATGAATTAGAAGAAGCTGCTAATGTCCATCATCAGTACAAGCCCGGTATTTGCATGACATGTCCAGCATTTGATGTCACCTAGCAATGGGAAGCTATCCTGGAAAGTGTCCTTGTTGGATACATTCCTTTTTCCAGGCATTGCTCCCACAGAAAAGCTCCCCATACTGTTAGAATATTGGGTTGTGCCAGTGTTTGCCAACAGAGGGTGTGAATCTTGGATCGGAAACCCACAAATAATAGAACTGGAAAGGAAATCCGTTTTCTGTGTTGATACGGAAGCAATTTATATGTTTTTGTGTATAATCTGAATTATACACAAAAGTTGAGGTAGGGCCTCAACTGAAAATAAAAAGAAAAATCGTGTTGCTTTCCAGATGGTGCCCACTGTTTGAGGACAGCTGTTATCCAGCAGAGAAATCCATAAACCATTGTTCTGGCAATGGGACTCTGTTCCTGCCTTTGCCTTGGATGACTTTAGGCAAAATGATGACACTCTGTGCCTTAGTTTTGAATTCTGTAAAAGGAAGATGTGCTCTCATTTGATGTTGTGCCAGAACTATGTTAAAAATTCAGTGCATGGGCTGCTGCTCTTCAAAAATTACTTCCCCTCCAGCTAGTTTAGATGTATCTTTTTGCCAGTTTGAATAAGAGTTAGAGAGGTAAGTAGGATCTAAGATGGAGAGTCAGATGACTTCATCATACCCCAGAAAAGCTTTAAATAGAAAACAACAAATATATGCATCTGATATCTATGGTAAGGAAAAAGAATTGAACGTGTAAACTAAATGTGACCAAGGCTCAGTTGTAGGTATAGCTGAGGAACATCTGCTGGTGTCTGCACGTGGCCTCCAGCAACCTCCAGGATGTACCCACGCTCACAGCAGGCATGGCTTTTGCTGTACTGACTAAAGATGCTGGCTGCTTGGCTGGCTGCAAGACACCTTGCAGATCTCTCCAGAAATTGTTTCCTCTTAGTTGGCTTTGACGTGCCAACCATTCCCACCCACTCCCTAAAGTAGCCCTTTCTGAAGTGCTTTGATCAGTCATTGCCAAGGTTGCTGTTTCCGTTATTAAAGGGCTGTTGGGTGAACAACTGACTGAAGTAGAAGTTCCACCACAGCTTCTGTTTCAGCATACACAAGAAGAAAATTTCTGCTGGTTTATTAATTTCAAAGGGTTGTATTCAGGCTGCCAACTCTTGTACCTAAAATTCATGGGCAATAGGGTCTGTGTCAGCCAGCTAGGCAGGACTTCCAGGCCCCAGCCAGCCCCCTGTGAGAGCAACAGATGAACGAAGGCCAAATGCTCAAGTTAGATGCCAGTGTGGATGGCTGGAATATGGCCTGAGGCCTCTTTTACCACTGGTGCTTCTTTCTTTTCTTGAGATGAAAATTGAATAAAAAGAGGCGAAGTCCATTTCATCACCAAGCTCAGTGCAGGTCAGTGAAGCTCTGTGTGAGCCCTCCTACAAGCAGGCTGGAAATGCAAGGTGGTGGGGACCCAGAAGAGCCACAGCCACTGCTGTCTAATGGTGTACGTGTGAGAAGGCCACAAATACACCTTGGCAGAGTGCCTCATGGTGAGTGCTTTTGGAAGAGAGCATTTCACTTTTTTTTCAAGATACTTCTCCTTTAAAATGGAAGGAGAATTGTTTTGACTCCCAGGAAACGGTTGAAGCCATTCTCTTGCAGATGGCAAATGCCAGATCCTGTACGAACACTGTCTGCAGAAACGTGCTGTGGTGCTTGTCTTATGTATGAAAAATGTTTCCATAACGGGTCCTTTTGCTACTGCATTAGTGATAAAGGTCGCAGATAATTGTGTTCACTTTATAAAGCACAACATTGTTAAATCTTTTGTATAAGAAGAAAAGTACAAAAAAATTCTAATCCCCAGCGGAGGCAGCTTCTCCCTGAACAGAGGGAATCCAGAATCAAGCAGAGACTGGAATTTTAAAGCTGATATCACATATCTCTTCCAATGCTCCTAGTAATTCAGAAAATAAAAGAAACTGCCTATTTTTAATCTTTCTCTCAGCAAGCCAGACCAAAAACCCCAGGGTTTACTATCACACCTTGAAAAATGAGCCTTTGCTAATCTCTGTTAATCCACAGGAGACGTACTTGAAAATAATCACTATAACTAAGCTGCAAGTCTTGAAAATACAGTTCTTTCAGCTTTGATTTCACAGATCAAATGGTGAACAGTGTTACAAAAATGAAAAAGGAAATGGAAAACCTGATGTTCTTACCGAGTCCTTATATTGTATAAATATCCAGGAGCCATTTGGTCTTTAATGACTGCTCGATCTTTGCAGGTTTGGGCAGCAGATGCTAAAGCGCTTCACAGACCTCCATCGGATTTTCTTTGGAAGGACCTGGAGAGATTTAGGACAAGCCTTGACTGTGCTACCATTCTCTGTGAACCTGGTGGTCAAGTGAGTGCCATGAGCAAAATCATCATGTTTCTTTACCCAGACAGCTCTGTCACTGGACATCCTTCAAAGTTTTAGGATCATATTGTTAAACTCCTTGTAGAAACAAGCACAAGCTGTGAGGTGTCTCTGTTAACCTTGCTTCAGTGTGGATATTAATGATTAGTGTCTGAAGGACTGAAGAAAAACAATAGATTGATGACACCAGTTGTTGAATGAAAGGTTAATATCCTCACAGTGACTGAAGCAGGGCCTCCACAAGTGTTAATTGCAGCCCACTATCCTCTTCCACGTGGCTATATTTCAGCCATGAGAGATCCAACCATGGGCAGGGTTATTCAGCCCATGCCTGCCTATTGGTAACTGCCATCAGCTTGGCAACTGTGTTTGAATATTTTTAGGCAAGCTTCTGTTTACTTAAAGATGGGAAAGAGCCGAAGGTAATTTTTTACCCTATAGTTGTCCAGTGGCAACTATGGGTTTGGTCATTTTTAGCCAAACAAATCAGACAAACTAGTGACAATATGGAAAAGACCTGTGATGTTCATAAACAGTGTACGCCTCCTCAAGGTAGCATAATTTACACCTTACAAGCTGTTAAGTGAATCTTGGCTTCTGGTCTCACCTTTTCACATTTATTTTTCTTCTAGCTCAGCTTGGCCATACTTGCTCTTATATCACTGCCAGGAAATCAGGCTGAAAGGGAAATTGAGACACGAAAAAGTTTTCCTACTGCCTGAACTGAACTTATAGTGCCTCAGTTTTAGTCCTTTCCTTCTTGTCCTATCCACTGTGGATGTGGAGAACAGATTCCTTTTTTTTTCCTTCAGCAGTCTTTGACATACTTGCAGAATTGTCATGTAGTCTTTTCTCTCCTTCGTTTGGTTTACTTAATTGGTGTAGCAGAATTTCAAGCCTCTTAGATGATGAGTCTACACTACATATATTTAAAGACTGGAAATGGATTTTAGAGACTGAAGAAAAAAAGCTGGGATTTGGTGGGTGCAATTAGTATTTACCTTTCAAATGATAAATAACTCAGAAATACATTGGACCTCCTACTTTTTCAGCCCATCCTGTTTTGTCTATAACAAGCAATTATCTTGATGAAAAAATGCTTTTTTCAGGCTGTGGCTTGGTACACTCCTCTCTACTGGAACGGAAGGCAAGGATGTGTGGCAAAAGAAGAAAGTAAAAAATTTGAGAAAATTGTCATACCAACTTTTTCAACAATAAAGCAGAAAGAGATGTTGGAAAATGAACAGGAATTTACTATAACTGATACAGAGTGGAAGACGGCTGACCCATGGCAAACAAGAAAAAAAAGACAAAGCTTCATTAAAAGGTATCTGATGTTCATTGTGTGTACTCTGTAATTGCAGCATTGTGCCAGACTGGCTCTGTAAGTGAATGCTTTTAAAATAGTATCTTGGTAAGCACTTTTTAAAAAGCTTTGGGATTTTTAAGAATTAACCTTAAAATTAAAGCAGGAATCCAGCCCAAAACTCCTGATAAGAGTGTGTTCATTGTCAGTCAAGACAAAGTGGAAAGTAAAATCCAAGTACAATTCTTCTTAAAAATGTGACTTTATTATTACATATTATCTGGAGTGTTTGGATGGCACCATTCAGAGACCACAACTTTAAAAGCTTTCAGCCAGAAATGTTAATGTTCGCAGAACTATTTACCTTCATCTTGAGAAGGGTGGGCCTGAACTCAGTCTTCTCTCAGCCCACTGCGCTTTGAAGTGGGCTAGGGACTGATATCCATTGCTTTCTAAATTGCTTTATAACTCTCTTCTAGCCTTTGTATATAACCTAAAATTGGCAGCACTAGCAAAAAGTACGGTTTGTTGGTCTAGCTGTGGAGAGTTTAGTTTGGACACCCAGATCTCAGTCAAGAACTCCTGAGCCGAGCCATTGACTGTTTTGAATATGGAACACAATATTGATGTTTTAAGCCCTCTCCAGAATATCAGTTCCAGGAGCTTTGGACAGACAAAACATGTATTTACGACAGAAAAAACACATTTTCATGACAGAAAAGCATGTATTTCAAAAATAAAAAATTGGGCCATCTGTATATATTTCCATCAAAAAAGTGGGTGACCCTTCTCATGTTTGGGGTAATTGCTCTTCTCTAAATTTCTTCTCCAGACTGTGGCTGGAGATGTTCAGAAGATGTTTGGTTTTCAGCATAGGTTAAATGGGTTGTTCTTTGAAAGTTTTGTTCTTAAAAATGGCCAAATCACTTTTGCTCAAACTCTTCAAAGAAACTAAGTCAGAAGTAGGGAGAAACTATGTAAAAATCCGGTGCAAAGGATTCAAGTGTGGTAAAATTATAGCCAAAGGCAAATAGTAAATTATAATGTGATATATCAAACAACATAGAAGTTGCAGTTCTTCCAGCTAGAACTAAATGTAGAATTTGTCAAATGTATGTGTGCTTGTTAGGTATATCGCATAAATTTAATGTATGTGTGCAGTAAACATAGTAAATCTATGCAAATAAAGTAATAAATATGCTAATACAATACAATAAATAATGCAGCCATAGATAAAATATACATATTGTTTATATCCTGTGCGCGCGCACACACACGTGCAAAACGTGTGACATACGCGCAGTAAACTTAATTAAATTTCTGTTTACAGGGAAAAAAAGACCTCTGCATCCCTTTTCCCTAATCAAAGTGCCTGGTGCCAAAGCGTGAGCTCTCCCACGCACCCTCACTTTTCTCTGCTGAGATCATTAACCACGGGGAATGATGGCAGCAGCTTGTGCAGGCAGTCCCGGTGTCAGTCAGCACGGCCCGACCCCACGCCAGGTGAGTTCAACAGCAGATGCCGTATAGGCTGCAGCATGCAGAGTGGCTTAGGACCTAAAATACATATCACAGAATCACAGAATCTTCTAGGTTGGAAGGGACCTTAAAGATCATCTTGTCCAACCGTCAACCTAACTGACAAAAAGAAACACCCACACAACAAACAAGGAGCATCATCACTAAACCAGACCTCCCAGCACTACATCAACCCGTCTTTTGAACACCTCCAGGGATGGGGCCTCAACCACCTCCCTGGGCAGCCCATTCCAATGCCTGAGAACCCTTTCCGTGAAAAAATTTTTCCTAATATCCAGCCTGAACCTCCCCTGGCGCAACTTGAGGCCATTTCCTCTCGTCCTGTCGCCTGTGACTTGGGAGAAGAGACCGACCCCCACCTCTCTACACCCTCCTTTCAGGGAGTTGGAGAGAGCAATAAGGTCTCCCCTCAGCCTCCTCTTCTCCAGGCTGAATAACCCCAGCTCCCTCAGCCTCTCCTCATAAGACTTATTCTCCAGACCCCTCACCATCTTTGTTGCCCTTCTCTGGACCCGCTCCAGCACCTCAATGTCTTTTTTATGGTAGGGGGCCCAAAACTGGACACAGTACTCAAGGTGAGGCCTCACCAGTGCCGAGTACAGGGGGACAATCACCTCTCGGGCCCTACTCCCCACGCTGTTCCTGACACAGGCCAGGATGCTGGTGGCCTTCTTGGCCACCTGGGCACACTGCTGGCTCCTGTTCAGCCCACAGGCCACCAACACCCCCAGGTCCTTTTCTGCCAGGCAGCTCCAGCCACTCTGCCCCCAGCCTGTAGCGCTGCAGGGGGTTGGTGTGACCCAAGTGCAGGACTTGGCACTTGGCCTTGTTGAACCTCATCCCGTTGGTCTCAGCCCATCCATCCAGCCTGTCCAGATCTCTCTGCAGAGCCTCTCTACCCTCCAGCAGATCAACACTGCCACCCAATTTGGTGTCGTCTGCGAACTTACTGAGGGTGCACTCGATCTATGCTATCGCCTCTTCCTTCTGTAGCACCAACCTGCAAACTTTTAAAATCCTGCACCCCGATCAGTAAAAGATTTTTGAACACAGTCTCTCAATATATGTACATTTATTTATTTGTAAATTATATACATTTAGTACTACAATAATATATACACTATAAAGCATACATATGAATAGAAATGTAAAAGGATGAGATAAAGATGGAAAAATACTATTTTAAAGTCTTTTAAAATTCAATTTCATTTCTTAATATTACAAAAATACTTTTCCTGCACCCCAATGGATTGTCTTGCGCTCCCCCTGGAAGACCACTGCTCTAGAACTGTGTGTGTTGTCAGATGGGAGGAGGTTATTGCTGCTAATACCGATGCACTTAGGAAATGAAACAAAATATTAGGAAACAGTAAGAGAAAGAGACCCTTATATTGGCTGTGACTTGTTAATTAGGCAGCGGTGAGAAAGTCAGTGTGTAATTTGAGTATGTCAAACCCAGAAAGCTGTTGCCATACTGGAAAGATGTGAGGGAGTATGACAGACTGAAGAAGCATCTGAAGAGATTGATTCATGAAGATGAAAAAGAAGATCAATGTGTGTTGTGCAGGCAAGGCGAGCGTCGTGTGAGGGGGTTCAAGCGTCATAGCAAGGGAGGAAACAATCTTAGGTCCAGGAAACAGAACTAGAAGGAATAGGACTAAGTGCAATACAGGCAGGCTTAGGTTGAATATGTAAATAAAAAGTTTTTATCATCTATAGTATAGTCTTCCAGTTGTGTTCATCACTCCACTTAGTATTTTAAATACTGGCGAGTTCTAAGTGCTCAGCCTCTCTTAATTTTAAAATAACAAGATATCCAGCTCCTGAAGACTGCTTTGTAGCACTCGTTCTTTTTCTAGCAAACATGTAAAACCAGACTGGTCAAATTATTTGACTATACTAAGGATGTCACCCTGTGACTTGTGTGGATAGGTGGCTGAGCAGTTGCCAGGAGTTTTTCCCTGTTTCTAGGAGTGCCTAGGCTTGAGCCAGGAAAGCATTTATGCACCCGCTTCAATGAGTAATACTGCAGCCAGGGAGGACTGTCAGGAAGATCCTTCTCAACTGTTAAATCCAGGCAAAGCAGATTAAAACCTGAGTTTGTAATAGACCTAATTTCACGAGTTCTTTCCTGCTCTGTCTTAAGCTCTGGTAGCATCAGCTGCTGGCTGTCTTATTTTGTGTCATGTCGGTTTGCCTAACTTGCTAAAATTTAGTTTGTCTTGTTCTGTGTCACTCTAAGTCTTCTGCAGAGCTGGGTCCCCCGTATCTGTTCTGTTAGTTTCCTGTACAGGGAAAAGCTGGGGACAGAAAGGGAATCGGCATCTGGGGGTGCTGGTGGCATCAGAGGTTGTGTTCACATGACAAATGCTGTGGACAAATTAGGAGCAGGTCTGTAGAGCAAACCCCTCAGTGCTGCAGACCTGGCATCCATCCTGTACACGTTTCAAAGGTGATTTACGTTGTCCCAGCTCTAGGCTGGTACAGAAGGCCATGAGGAGGCACCTACCTCTGCATGGTGTAGGTCCTATCTGGGTATGGAACTTCCAGGGCTGCTGTATAGCTCACTCATGCTCACCACAAACTGGTTTCTGTCTGAATACTGTCTTGCAGCCAGAGTGCTTCAGGTTTGAGTCCAGAGGACATCTTCTGGCTTGGTTTCATTCAAGAGGAAGCCAGCCTGTGCACCTGATAGTGCTCCATGGTGTGAACCTGAGCACAGCAAGTGGCAACTCCACTCCATGGGTGCGCTCCCCACACCTACGGACACACGCGGGACACCCCTCAGTACTTCTCCCAAACCAAAGGGAGGTTGCTGCACACAGTCATCTTTCCTACATTCCCATCTTTGGTCACATCTCCACAGATGGAGATCGGTGCTGTTGCCACCAGCTACTTTTGGTTTCAGTTTTCAAGTTTTTTCCTTGCAACTGTTACGACTAAAAACGTTTTCAATATAACAAGCAGTGGAAAACCAAAACAAGGCACCTCTGAGACTGTAATGCAGTCGTGTTGTTCCAGGACCCAGGGCTGCAGGCAAATTTATTTCCTAACTCAGAAGGCAGAATGCAAAGCAAGGTAGTCTGACACATATTAAATATACCTGACTTTTCTGTAGGTTTTCACATGCAACCCGCATACCCTCAGTCTCTCTTTCGCAGATCTCTGCAGAAGATAATTCACCCCTATTTACTTATGGTTCATTTGCAGTTCTTTTCACTACTGAATTATGAAATTATTCCTCTTAATACTGCCAGGAAAGTTAATAATATCCAAGATCTCAGATTAAAAATTAAATACGGGTATAACTATTATTTTCCTCTGATAAATATTCATGTGTAGTACGTATTACTGCCAGATTTTTTCTAGAAATTAATATATATAGAAAGATGTAAGCATCATTCTTATTTTATTACAACGCAAAAATTACAAGTGCTTTAGGCAGATTTATACAAGTATGCTGCTAGACATTATTACTGATGGTGGTAGAATGATGCTTCTCAAATATAAGATGGAACCATGATTTTATTCTTTTTTATTTTTCTTCCCTTGCTTAAAATTTCTAACTAGGAGGGTTATAACTGACATAAATAACTGGGGTCCAGAGTAATATGCATATATGCAGTCTTGCTTAGGTCCTGGTCCAAGAAATCTTCCCTAAGGATTCTTCAACTTGTTCATAAGTGCTTTGTACTATCAGAGACTTAGAGAAATCAGTATTATTAACTTATTTGTTTTCCTCTGCAAACACACTTTTACTTACTTGTATCTTTAAATATGGATACTTATTTTCATAATGCCATAGCAAAGCAAAGTTAGGTCAATGCCTTTGAATCAAATTAATGATTCAAAGTGGGTTTGCATTTTCCTCTTAGATACTTAGTTTTGCTTTCCAAAATCAGTTTATTATATGCTCATATTTCAGAAGTACAAAGGCCCACTCAAAACTGCAGAGAGATGTGTCTCACAGATTATACTGTTTGATTATATTTGTTTATTACCTTAAGTATTTTGTTTCTCATACATCTGTTGTACTCTTTCTAGCTCCTAGCTTTCCTCTGAAAAAATGAAACATTATCTTTTCTCTTCTTGGGGGATGTTAATAGCAGCAGTCCCCAATATTCCAGGACAGAATAAAGGATGCTTAGTGGCACGATGGTGTTTTGAGAACTGTTTACCTCTCCTCACGCAGCTCAGCATTTCACCTTTCTAACTGCTACAGAAGAGGATTTTCATTACCTGGTTCCAGTGACTCTTATGGCTTTACTTTTTGAGTTGTTGCAGTTCATAAGATGATGGTGGGGTATGTGGTGGCTATTCCTTTCAGCACAAACCCATCCATACAAAATTCACGCGGAGATTTTAAACGCGGCCGGAGCAGGCCCTCAGGCGCTCGGCGAAGCGGCGGCGGCAGCGGCGGCGGCAGCAGCAGCAGCAGCAGCAGCAGCAGCAGCAGCAGCAGCAGCAGCATAGAGCAAACCCCTCAGTGCTGCAGACCTGGCATCCATCCTGTACACGTTTCAAAGGTGATTTACGTTGTCCCAGCTCTAGGCTGGTACAGAAGGTCATGAGGAGGCACCTACCTCTGCATGGTGTAGGTCCTATCTGGGTATGGAACTTCCAGGGCTGCTGTATAGCTCACTCATGCTCACCACAAACTGGTTTCTGGCTGAATACTGTCTTGCAGCCAGAGTGCTTCAGGTTTGAGTCCAGAGGACATCTTCTGGCTTGGTTTCATTCAAGAGGAAGCCAGCCTGTGCACCTGATAGTGCTCCATGGTGTGAACCTGAGCACAGCAAGTGGCAACTCCACTCCATGGGTGCGCTCCCCACACCTACGGACACACGCGGGACACCCCTCAGTACTTCTCCCAAACCAAAGGGAGGTTGCTGCACACAGTCATCTTTCCTACATTCCCATCTTTGGTCACATCTCCACAGATGGAGATCGGTGCTGTTGCCACCAGCTACTTTTGGTTTCAGTTTTCAAGTTTTTTTCCTTGCAACTGTTCTGACTAAAAACGTTTTCAATATAACAAGCAATGGAAAACCAAAACAAAGCACCTCTGAGACTGTAATGCAGTCGTGTTGTTCCAGGACCCAGGGCTGCAGGCAAATTTATTTCCTAAGTGTGGGAACTCAGAAGGCAGAATGCAAAGCAAGGTAGTCTGACATATTAAATATACCTGACTTTTCTGTAGGTTTTCACATGCAACCCGCATACCCTCAGTCTCTCTTTCGCAGATCTCTGCAGAAGATAATTCACCCCTATTTACTTATGGTTCATTTGCAGTTCTTTTCACTACTGAATTATGAAATTATTCCTCTTAATGCTGCCAGGAAAGTTAATAATATCCAAGATCTCAGATTAAAAATTAAATACGGGTATAACTATTATTTTCCTCTGATAAATATTCATGTGTAGTACGTATTACTGCCAGATTTTTTCTAGAAATTAATATATATAGAAAGATGTAAGCATCATTCTTATTTTATTACAACGCAAAAATTACAAGTGCTTTAGGCAGATTTATACAAGTATGCTGCTAGACATTATTACTGATGGTGGTAGAATGATGCTTCTCAAATATAAGATGGAACCATGATTTTATTCTTTTTTATTTTTCTTCCCTTGCTTAAAATTTCTAACTAGGAGGGTTATAACTGACATAAATAACTGGGGTCCAGAGTAATATGCATATATGCAGTCTTGCTTAGGTCCTGGTCCAAGAAATCTTCCCTAAGGATTCTTCAACTTGTTCATAAGTGCTTTGTACTATCAGAGACTTAGAGAAATCAGTATTATTAACTTATTTGTTTTCCTCTGCAAACACACTTTTACTTACTTGTATCTTTAAATATGGATACTTATTTTCATAATGCCATAGCAAAGCAAAGTTAGGTCAATGCCTTTGAATCAAATTAATGATTCAAAGTGGGTTTGCATTTTCCTCTTAGATACTTAGTTTTGCTTTCCAAAATCAGTTTATTATATGCTCATATTTCAGAAGTACAAAGGCCCACTCAAAACTGCAGAGAGATGTGTCTCACAGATTATACTGTTTGATTATATTTGTTTATTACCTTAAGTATTTTGTTTCTCATACATCTGTTGTACTCTTTCTAGCTCCTAGCTTTCCTCTGAAAAAATGAAACATTATCTTTTCTCTTCTTGGGGGATGTTAATAGCAGCAGTCCCCAATATTCCAGGACAGAATAAAGGATGCTTAGTGGCACGATGGTGTTTTGAGAACTGTTTACCTCTCCTCACGCAGCTCAGCATTTCACCTTTCTAACTGCTACAGAAGAGGATTTTCATTACCTGGTTCCAGTGACTCTTATGGCTTTACTTTTTGAGTTGTTGCAGTTCATAAGATGATGGTGGGGTATGTGGTGGCTATTCCTTTCAGCACAAACCCATCCATACAAAATTCACGCGGAGATTTTAAACGCGGCCGGAGCAGGCCCTCAGGCGCTCGGCGAAGCGGCGGCGGCAGCGGCGGCGGCAGCAGCAGCAGCAGCAGCAGCAGCAGCAGCAGCAGCAGCAGCAGCAGCAGCAGCAGCAGCAGCAGCAGCAGCAGCAGCAGCAGCAGCAGCAGCAGCAGCAGCAGCAGCAGCAGCAGCAGCAGCAGCAGCAGCAGCAGCAGCAGCAGCAGCAGCAGCAGCAGCAGCAGCAGCAGCAGCAGCAGCAGCAGCAGCAGCAGCAGCAGCAGCAGCAGC